>NW_011495054.1:5734771-5744234 GCF_000754665.1 Bison bison bison
AACTGAGGTGTCCATCTAAAATGGTGAGATTTTAGATATTTGGATATGTACTCCCAGTGCTGGGACACTGACACTGTCAAATGGAAGGTGTGTTATGTTTTGTTTTGTTTTGCAAAACATTGGTGGGAATTAATTCAAAGCAATATTTTTAAAAATATTTATTTATTATTTATTGGGCTGTGCCAGGGCTTAGTTGCGGTGCACAGTATCTTTTTTAAATTGCAGCATGCAAACTCCTCTTAGTTGCAGCATGTGGGATCTAGTTCCCTGACCAGGGATCAAACCGGGGCCCCATGCAGTGGAAACGCAGAGTCTTCCACCAGGCAAGTCCTTCAAAGCAGCATTTAAACTGGAAGACATTCTCAGAACTAAGAGGAGAAAATGTGGTCCAGACTGTGCACAGGCTGCCTTCCTTCCTTGCGTGCGCATGCACACACACACACACACACACACACACACACAGAACAGGCTGCCAGCACACCACACCCGCCTGCAGCCTGGCTCTTGGTGCAGATGCCCCAGATGCCCCCACACGGGCTGTCCCCGAAGGCAGTGAGGAGGCACCCCCAAGATTCCCCGGCTTCAGAAACAGCCTCATACATTTTCTTCATGGCAGGACATGTCTTCTTGGCTAGGTGGGGCTTCTTTTTCCTCCTTCTCCTTTTCCAGTAAGGCAGCCAGCCTCTCAAGCCCCTCGGAGGTGGTAAAAACCCATGCCTCCGAGGAGAAAGAGCTCTGCAGTCTCAGAGATTAGGTTTGAATTCACTGACGGGCTGTGTGATCTTAGGCATACTGTGTAACCTCTTTGAACCTCAGTCTGCTCACCTCCTAAATGGGCGTAAAAAATGTACCTGCCAGTTATTGCAAGTGTTCAAAGTGATACATGTGCAGTTCTTGGCACCTGGTAGGTACTGAACATCTAGCAGCTGTAACTCCATCTAGGTGATGAAGTGAGGGGAATCCTGCCATTCTCCTCGCCCTGCTTTCCCAGATGGGGTCCCCAAACAAGCAAGCAGTAACTTCAAGTGCATTAGGAAGGCAGACCTGCTGAGTCACAGGCGCTGTAACCATATCTGCGGGTTCACTACCTGCATGTCCGCCTGTGAGAGCTGCAGCCGTGGCTGGTCCAGCTGTGCCCGGCCTGGTGGGGCCCCCGCAGGCCCACATCCCAGCTCGAGCACAGCCTCCTCTTTAGTCCCTTCCAGACTCCAGCCACATGACACACTGGCGTGTACTGTAGTCAACTCACTTAATCTTTAAACAGTCCTGGGAGGGAATTCTCTCTGCATTTTTCCAAATGAGAAAACCAACCCCTTGAGATGAAAAATCTCTTCCCTGTCATCACCCAGCCCATCTGTTACAGAGGCAGGATTGAAACCCAGGGCTGTTTGAATCCAGAAGCATAGCTGACAAAGAGCCTCTCTTTGACTGATCTCTGGACAGGCTTCTCTCAGCTTGCTTTGCTTTTTGCGGTGCCATGTGGCTTGCAGGAGCGCTTGTGAATAGTTCCCCTGACCAGGGATCAAACCCAGGCCTCCACAGTGAAAGTGCCAAGTCCTAACCACTGGACCACCAGGGAATTCTGTAAGCTGTCTTCCTGACTGGGCTTCAACGTTGGCCTATAAAAACTGCAGACTCTCAGCACCAAAGATTTAGTCTACCCCAGCAGCAGCATATCCGAAGACCTGAACAAACACTGTTTCTAGTAGCTCAGGGCCACAGCCCTAGGTTGGCCCAGAAAATATGCTTGCCTGAGAAAACTCAAGGCTGCCAGAAGTTACTGTTTATTCCAGCCAGTGCCTCAAGATATGGCCCGTTGCCCAGTCTCTGGGAGGCTACGAGCCTAATTTCCTTAAGTGCCAGTTAGCAACCCACACAAGCTTCGTGTGGACTAGTGCCCTCCTCCTGCCGGCTTTCTGTAGATTTAGCAGGAATTGCCCTGTGTAAACCTTGCCATTGCCCCTGCCTGCTCTCTCATTCTCCTCTTAAAATGCACCCCCGTACAAATGGAAGTTGAAGTGAGTTCATGCCAGGCCCTTGTCCTTACTGCAATTGTTGTTTAGTCAATTAGAGTTTGCTCAAACTCATGTCCACCGAGTCAGCGATGCCATGCAGCCACCTCATCCTCTGTCGTCTCCTTCTCCTCCCGCCTTCAGTCTTTCCCAGTATCAGGGTCTTTTCCAATGAGTCAGCTCTTTGCATCAGGTGGCCAAAGTATTGAAGTTTCAGCTTTAGCATCAGTCCTTCCAATAAACATTCAGGGTTGATTTCTATTATAGTATTGATACTGTGATAGCATATTATTATGTGTCCTTAACACTTTAATGTCTGTCTCTGTTTATCTGTGACAAATAGCTCTTTACCACTACCAGGTAATCTAACTAATGCTGGAAAGATAGAGAATTCCCTGAAATCATTTCTCTATTCGGCCATCTTTTTTTTTTTTAATAGGATCTTAGTTTCCCAACCAGGGATCTAACCTGCACCCCCTACATTGAAGTGCAGAGTCTTAACCACTGGACAGATAAGGAAATCCCTCAGCCATCTCTCCTGGGAGAACAGTGTCTCCAGAGAACTTGTCCAATAGAAGGTCACAGGTCTGGACCCCAGGTTTCTGAAGTCTGGGACTCCCACATCTTTCTGCTGTGACTCTCACACACGTTGGCAGGGTGGATGGAGGGAAGAGGGCTATACCCGCGTGGCACCATGGAGGAAAGTGTAAATACGGACCCAGATGTCGAGCACCTCTGGGACATCTGTGAGAAGAAAATAATTAGTATATGTTATAATCACATTTTGTTCCCTTTCCCAAGACACACTAATAAGAAGGCAGGCCCAGCCATGTAGGGACGGTGGTAAGCTGTTAATTGCACCACAGATAAAAATGGTCAGGCACACTCATCACCACGCCAAGCTCGTTCACATCCGAGCATACACTCACAAACCACACGCTGCCTCCCCTCCAGAGGGCGCTATGCTGGTCCAGCACCACATTCGTTACCTCGTTTGTCTCCCTGTTCACTGACAGGTGGGAGGGGGCTGGGGAAGCCAGACAAGGACCAGGTTGGTGGTGGTTCAGTCCCTCAGTCGTGTGCGACTCTTGCGACCCTATAGACTGTAGCCTACCAGACTCCTGTGTCCATGGGGAGTTTCCAGGCAAGAATACTGGAGTGGGTTGCCATTTCCTTCTCCAGGGGATCTTCCTAACCCGGGAATCAAACCTGGGTCTCCTGCATTGCAGGCAGATTCTTTACCAGCTGAGCTACGAGGGAAGCCCAAGGACCAGGTTAAATGTCCTTTATTCTTTAGATTCTTTACTCATGTCTTGTTAAGGCCCTGCCCCCATCCCCCTGCCTACCCTTGTCTTTTTTCCATTTATGTTAAATTTAACTTAAACATTTTTTGTTTGATTTATTTTCGCGCTGGGTCATCGCTGCCGCACACAGGCTTTCTCTAGGTGCGGCAAGCAGGGACTGCTCTCTGGTTGCGTGTGCAGGCTTCCCTTGCTGCGGAGCGCAGGCTCTAGGGCTTGCGGGCTTCAGGAATTGTGGCTCAGGGGCTCCAGAGCCTCGGGCTCAGTGGTCATGGCACGCAGGCTTAGTTGCCCTGTGCCATGTGGGTTCTTCTCAGACTAGGGACTGAATCCTGTCCCCTGCATTGGCAGGCAGATTCTTAACCACTGGACAACCAGTGGTTAAAGAAGTCCCTTTCTTTTTTCATTTTAATTTTGAAAGTGGTTTTTTGGGAGTCCTATGCAGCATTGAGAAACTAGCTCTAATCCTTCTTCATCCTGGTGAACTTTGGAGAACAGAAGGATCTTTTCAAAATTCATATCATATAAAAATTCATATTCATACCCTGACAGTCCAGTGGTTAAGATCCTGCGCTCCCAACGCAGGGGCTTTGATCCCTGGCGGGGTAAGTAAGATTCTGAACGCTGCATGGTGCAACCGAAAAAACCCCAAACAAGCGAAAACTCAAGTCAGTGCGTGTCACACCACTACCTAAACTCACATTTGTCACAATTAGGACTAATAGCAGACTCCTAACCAAGGCCTCTGAGGCCTCACATGACCTAGCACCTCCTACTGTCTGTGCTCTGTACCCAGACACACTGGGCTGTCCCCCGGGGCCTCTGCCTCTGCTGCTGCCGCCTCTGAAGCAGCTTTGCCTGTTGGCATCCTGCAGGTCTGGCCCAACTGCCTCTTCTGGAACCAGTCCCCCATTCTGAGCCCCCAGCTCCCCACCTCCAGCGGTGGCTATCACGTCACCTACCTCAGCACCCGCAACATCACCCACCACAGTCTCAGGCACTCGCCACCATCCCCCACTTGAGATGTGGGCCCCTTGATAATGGCAACTGGACCAGCTTGTTTTCCCACACATTCCCCAAGGCCTACACCAGCCCCCGGCTGAGAGGCAGGGTACAGTTCACAGTGATGAGTGGAATTATTTCACAGAATAGGAGACCCTGGATGAGGGGCTGCTGGAGGCCGCATCTCCGTGACTTGCATCCATCAGGCACTGTTCACTGTCCCCCACCCCCCCACTTTGCAGCACAGTATCTGAGGGAGACTCTTGGTCACCCCACAGCACGGCTTCTATTTCCATCCCTGCAGTGCATGACTTAACAAGCAAGGGGAACCTCAGAGGCCACAAGAGAAATTCTAGAGCCATTTGATAAACCAGGCCACCAGCCAAGGATGTACTTTTTCAGAACATCCTCATCCTTTCTAAGACTGGAAGCAAGAACACAGGGTGTTAGAAGCTTGTCAGAGTTTGCAAAACGTTGTTTGCCAGTGTGGCTGGTGTTGTCAGTGCGTGTCACACCACTGCCTAAACTCACATTTGTCACAATTAGGACTAATAGCAGACTCCTAACCAAGGCCTCTGAGGCCTCACATAACCCAGCATCTCCCACTGTCTGTGCTCTGCACCCAGACACACTGGGCTGACACGCTGGACAGCAATTCGTTTGGGGGCTTGAATTTAACTTTACCTTCCATGAGCAGCAGGTAGTAGAGGAGAGCCTGAACTTGCCTCCCCCACCACTGGGGCAGGAGTATTGGGGGAGCCCTTTCACAAGCCCCCCATGACTCCCCAGTACCCTGAAGGCCCATAGCCCTGGCTGCAGCAGGCGGGCACGCTCTCCAGTAAAGTGGTTCCCTCAGGGGGTCAGGTCTCCAGTGTCAGGTAAGCAACTTAGCATCCACGCATGCACAGGTCATTCTTAGGGGCTTCCCTGGTGGCTCAGACAGTGAAGAACCTGTCTACCATGCAGGATGCCCTGGTTTGATCCCTCGGTCGGGAAGATCCCCTGGAGAAGAGAATGCCTACCAAATGGAACCACGTAGGAGGACGGCCCCTGCCCACATGGCCTGACCTGAAACAGGCAACTGTTGGCCACATCATCCCAAATCATGAGATTAGCAGACCAGGTCAACAGCCAGTGGCTTATCTCTGCCCACCACCTGGGCTCACAGGCACCCACTCCTTGAAGAGCTCAGATCTCAAGTGAGTGAGCATGTCCACCTTTCTCCACGAGTACTGCTCTCGGAACTGTAGTGGCATACTGCCCCCCACGTCCCCCTCCCCAACAACCATTCTGGCTACAGAGCAATGGACGTTGGCCCTCACACACCAGAACATCATGGTCCTTTGCTAACCTTACCATAAGCAGGAGTGAGACGGCTGATTCGGAGGGCGGGGGTTCACTGCGTCTGTGCCCTCCTTGTACGCAGGTGGGCCAATGCACTGGGCAGAATCTTGTGTGTGTGTGCTCAGTCGTGTCTGACTCTTTGCAACCCCAGGGGCAGGATCTTGTGTAAACTCAAATATGGGGAGGCAACTGATGTACTGAGACAGGGACCAAGGGATTGAGACTTGGGGAGGAGGCATGGCATGGTTAGGAGGCTGGGCCTGGTGTAAGAAGGACCAGAATGTAAAGTGAAAGTGTCCGTCACTCAGTGGTGTCCAACTCTTTGTGACTCCATGGATTGTAGCCCACCAGGCTCCTCCGTCCATGGGATTCTCCAGGCAGGAATACTGGAGTCAGTAGCCATTCTCTTCTACAGGGGATCTTCCCGACCGAGGGATCAAACCAGGGCATCCTGCGTGGCAGACAGGTTTTTCACCATCTGAACCACCAGGGAAGCCCCTAAAAACGGCCTGTGCATGCGTGCATGCTAAGTTGCTTCAGACGCGTCCAACTCTTTGTGACCCTATGGATAGTAGCCCGCCAGGCTCCTCTGTCCATAGGATTCTTCAGGCAAGAACACTGGAGTGGGTTGCAATGCCCTCCTCCAGGGGATCTTCCCAACCCAGGGACAGATCAACCTGCTGCTGCTGCTGCTAAGTCGCTTCAGTCGTGTCCGACTCTGTGCGACCCCATAGACGGCAGCCTCGTCCCTGGGATTCTCCAGGCAAGAACACTGGAGTGGGTTGCCATTTCCTTCTCCAATGCATGAAAGTGAAAAGTGAAAGTGAAGTCGCTCAGTCGTGTCCAACCCTCAGCAACCCCATGGACTGCAGCCTTCCAGGCTCCTCCGTCCGGGATTTTCCAGGCAAGAGTACTGGAGTGGGGTGCCATTGCCTTAGGTTCCCCCAAATCTGAGCTGAGCTCCTTGCAAAGTGAGTGACCTTGACAAGTCACTTCACTTTCTTGTACTTCTGTTTCACATATTCAAAATGGAGGAGGGACTAGGACCCCTCCTAGGGTTGTTCTGAGGAGGAAGAGGAAAGTCACGTGTGGTGAGTATGCAACAAAGAGAGGCTGTTAGTCTACAGGAGGTTGGGCAAGTTGAAGGAGAGGGAGTCTTGCATCTGTTGTAAATGATTCAGAAGAACCAGTGATCTTAACTGTGCTCACCTGAATGCACTATCAGCCGCTTGGGAGGCCATGGACAGGGCTACCACTTGAATCATGGCAATATCCAGAGCTGCAAACTTTAAGGACGAGGAGCTGTGGTGAGGAGGGCAGACCCAAGGGCGGAATGCTTGGAAGAACCATCAGTTTCACAGGGAGGAGTAGAAACCATGGCTCAGAACTGAGACCTGGGGTCCCGCCGGACCGTGAGGCAGCCCTGCCTGGTGCACGGTGTGTGTCCAGCACCAAGGGGGGTGGAGGGGGTGGCGGTGGTGACCAGGATGGTGACTCAGCATGTGGTATGGTGTGAGCAGGTGTCTGGTCAAGGACAGACTCCGGGCATCTTCCCAGGTGACTGGCAGTGTCCCCAGAGTGGGAATGGCTTGTGCTTCATTCGGGGTTGCGGCCAGCTCTGTTTCCAACTGGACAGTGGACCAAGGCCAGCCAAGACTCGGGGGAATTGAGCTGCGAGGATCTACCCTGAGTGTGGGCATTTGATCCCCTGACAGCCCTCATACCTGGCACTAGATTGCTGCAAAACTGGGAACTTGAGCCTGGGTCACCCCCACCCCTCCACCCCTTCACCCTCCCAACACTGCCCCCCCAACCAAGGCCTCTCAGCTAAGGGGTGGAGGCCCCATGGAGAGCTGGAGCAGGCAGGTGTCAGCACAGCACCATGCCTGGTGTTAGAAGCACTCAGAAAGAGCCGTTTGAGGAATAACGTCACATCTGAAAGTAAAGCTTCTCCTCTGGCTAATTCCTTTGCTTACTCTTAGTGTACCTGATGTGTGGGCAGTCCAGGGGGGACGTAGCTGAGGCTGGGGGCCATGTGGCCCCGTCAAGCCTGTTGTCTAGGACCCGGAAATTCATCAGGTTGATAACACAGAAAGTTCAGTCCTCTTTTATTGTATCTTTTCTTTTTTTCTTTTCGTAGCTTTTTCAGTTTTGAAGAGCTGCTCAAGCATTTCCAAGAAGAGTTGATCACATTTATGTCAAGGAGCCAAGCGCTTTCTCTGAGGTGTGCAGAACCGGAAGGGAAGAGTCCGCGTGTTCAGATTCAGGCCCTCGCTGCGACCTCAGGACCTGCCCTCTGTGAGGCCCCCGCCCCGCAAGGCCTCCTGCCTCCTTCCCACCACATCCGGGAGGTGGGCTGCTCCATCTCTACGAGGGACTGGGAGACTTCTGCCAGGACCGTGCCCTGCTCTATCAGGGACTTCACCTGTGGACACAGGAGACAGGACCGGAGGCGCGGGGCTGCGCCCTTCCGAGGAGGTGGGTGGAAGCACAGGAGACGGCAGGGGGGAGGGGGCTGGAGGCAGACTGCGCAGTTCATCTGCCGCTTGGCCTGCTCTCCAGCCCCCAGAAACTTCCAGGAGGAAGAACCAGACGCAGACAATGTTCGAGGGCATCGTGGGGCTAGTCACATTGGTGCCTGCACAAATTACCTCTGGGAACCCCTTTACTCCAGCCCTTCCGCCCCTTTCGGGCAGGCCCGGCCACCAGGCAGGACAGAGCTTGCTCTGCGCCGCCTCAGGCCCAGGGCTCCGCAGGGAATCAGGCAGAGATGGTGGGCACCTCACACAGGCCAGGAGGACGCCCTCTGCTGGCGGCAGGACCTGCTTCACGTCCTGCCGGGCTCTCGGGAGCAAAGTCTGGGTGCCAGACCCCACTTGTGAGCAATTCCTGTTGCAAGAGGGATCCAAGCCTCTTTGAGAGGCACAGGCAATCAGGAAAGGTTATATGGGGTCCTTCCCTTCACCCTTTTTTTTTCTTTTTTGACTCTGTCAGGTCTCAGATGCACGCGGGATCATTAGTTGCAGGATGTGAGATCTAGTTCCCTGACCAGGGATTGAACCCGGGCCCCCTGCATTGGAAGCTCAGTCTTAGCTACTGGACCATTAGGGAAGTCTCCCAACTTTTTTTTAAGCCAAATACAATTATGACACAAATAATATATCTCATGGCAGAAATAGTATACATTTGTAGACAAAAAAAAAAAGAAAATGCAAATACTCAGTACCCAATCATCTGTGACTTACGCCTAATGTTTGGTGGATACCCTCTTGCACTTTTTGTACATGCATATACCTACATGGGCCACCCCGGTGGCGCAGTGGTAAAGAACCCACCTGCCAGTGCAAGAGACTCGGGTTCAATCCCTGGGTTGGGAAGATCCCCTGGAGGAGGAAACGGCAACCCACTCTAGTATACTTGCCTGGAGAATTCCATGGACAAAGGAGCCTGGCAGGTTACAGTCCATGGGGTCACAAAGAGTCAGACACAACTGAGCACACGCAGACACATACATACATCTGCATTTCTTACCAAAAGTGGAGTCATACTCTATATAATGCTTTACAGCCTGATTTTTTAAATTTAGGAGCATCTCTCTATATATTAAGAAATAAATTTTATTTTGGAATTTCCTGCATGCCCATACCACCGTTATCTGACCAGGCTTCAGTTGTTAGCCTTATAAGTTGTTTTCAACATTTTATAATCACTGCTGTGATGAACCTCCTAGTATCAAATATCAAATCTAATTACTCCTTGTGACCACGTCTTCTAGTGGAATGGCCACATCAATACTATGGCACC
>NW_011495054.1:5744334-5744779 GCF_000754665.1 Bison bison bison
AAAGCAATTTATAGATTCAATGCAATACCCTATCAAGCTACCAACGGTGTTCTTCACAGAGCTAGAACAAATAATTTCACAATTTGTATGGAAATACAAAAAACCTCGATTAGCCAAAGCTATCGAGAAAGAAGAATGAAACTGGAGGAATCAACCTACCTGACTTCAGGCTCTACTACAAAACCACAGTCATCAAGACAGTATGGTACTGGCACAAAGACAGAAATATAGATCAATGGAACAAAATAGAAAGCCCAGAGATAAATCCATGCACATATGGACACCTTATCTTTGACAAAGGAGACAAGAATATACAATGGATTAAAGACCATCTCTTTAACAAGTGGTGCTGGGAAAACTGGTCAACCACTTGTAAAAGAATGAAACTAGAACACTTTCTAACACCATACACAAAAATAAACTCAAAATCGATTAAAGATCTAAA
>NW_011495054.1:5744879-5745629 GCF_000754665.1 Bison bison bison
ATTACTCCTTGTGACCACGTCTTCTAGTGGAATGGCCACATCAATACTATGGCACCTTCTAGGACTTCTTTTTTGATTTTTTAAATTTTTTTATCATTATTTTTCTCATTAAACTTTTTTTAATGGGTCTCAAATTCTGTGACAGATTTTTGGTCAAGTTGTTTTCATTAAAAAGTAATGATTTTATTTTTCAATTTGTTAATGTGGTGTATTACATTGATTGATTTGCAGATATTGAAGAATCCTTGCATCCCTGGGATAAAGCCCACTTGGTCATGGTGTGTGATCTTTTTAATGTGTTTTTGGATTCTGATTGCTAGAATTTTGTTAAGGATTTTTGCATCTATGTTCATCAGTGATATTGGCCTGTAGTTTTCTTTTTTTGTGGAATCTTTTTCAGGTTTTGGTATTAAGGTGATGGTGACCTCATAGAATGAGTTTGGAAGTTTACCTTCCTCTGCAATTTTCTGGAAGAGTTTGAGTAGACAGGTGTTAGCTCTTCTCTAAATTTTTGGTAGCATTCAGCTGTGAAGCCATCTGGACCTGGGCTTTTGTTTGCTGGAAGATTTTTGATTACAGTTTCAATTTCCGTGCTTATGCAACGGAAAGAATAAAATACTTAGGAATATATCTACCTAAAGAAACTAAAGACCTATATATATAAAACTATAAAACACTGGTGAAAGAAATCAAAGAGGACACTAATAGATGGAGAAATATACCATGTTCATGGATTAGAAGAATCAATAT
>NW_011495054.1:5745994-5760598 GCF_000754665.1 Bison bison bison
ACAAGCAACTCCTACACCTCAATTCCAGAAAAATAAATGACCCAATCAAAAAATGGGCCAAAGAACTAAATAGACATTTCTCCAAAGAAGACATACAGATGGCTAACAAACACATGAAAAGATGCTCAACATCACTCATTATCAGAGAAATGCAAATCAAAACCACTATGAGGTACCATTTCACACCAGTCAGAATGGCTGCGATCCAAAAGTCTGCAAGCAATAAATGCTGGAGAGGGTGTGGAGAAAAGGGAACCCTCTTGCACTGTTGGTGGGAATGCAAACTAGTACAGCCACTATGGAGAACAGTGTGGAGATTCCTTAAAAAACTGGAAATAGAACTGCCTTATGATCCAGCAATCCCACTGCTGGGCATACACACTGAGGAAACCAGAAGGGAAAGAGACACATGTACCCCAGTGTTCATCGCAGCACTGTTTATAATAGCCAGGACATGGAAGCAACCTAGATGTCCATCAGCAGATGAATGGATAAGAAAGCTATGGTACATATACACAATGGAGTATTACTCAGCCATTAAAAAGAATTCATTTGAATGAGTTCTAATGAGATGGATGAAACTGGAGCCTATTATACAGAGTGAAGTAAGCCAGAAAGAAAAACACCAATACAGTATACTAACACATATATATGGAATTTAGAAAGATGGTAACAATAACCCTGTATACGAGACAGCAAAAGATACACTGATGTATAGAACAGTATTATGGACTCTGTGGGAGAGGGAGAGGGTGGGAAGATTTGGGAGAATGGCATTGAAACATGTATACTATCATGTATGAAACGAGTCGCCAGTCCAGGTTCGATGCACGATACTGGATGCTTGGGGCTGGTGCACTGGGACGACCCAGAGGGATGGTATGGGGAGGGAGGAGGGAGGAGGGTTCAGGATGGGGAACACATGTATACCTGTGGCGGATTCATTTCGATATTTGGCAAAACCAATACACTATTGTAAAGTTTAAAAATAAAATAAAATTTTAAAAAAAGTAATGATTTTAAAAACTAATAACTTAAACTGCCACACACAAAACATATGGTCCACAAAAAGGACTTCTTTTTTTTCAAAAATTTATTTATTTGTTTGGCTGCACTGGATCTTATTTGTGTCATACGAGATCTTCGATCTTTGTTGCAGCAGGTGGGATGTAGTTCCCTGACCAGGGATAGAACCTGGGCCCCTTGCATTGGGAGTGTAGAATCTTAGCCACTGCCTCACCAGGGAGGTCCTACCTTCTAAGATTTCTAACACATACAGTCAAACTGCTCTGCAGAATGGGACTGGAGTACTATACATGAGCCCTTAGAGAGAGGAATTTTTTAAAAAATTTTGTTTATGCATCTGTTTTTGGCTGCACTGGGTCTTCGTTGTTGTGAGCAGGCTTTCTCTAGTTGCGACAAGTGCAGTGCACAGGCTTCTCATTGCAGTGGTTTCTCTCGCTTTGGAGCACAGGCTCTGGGTGCATCAGCTTCGATGGTTGCAGTGCATGGGCTCAGTAGTTGTGGCGCACGAGCTTAGTTGCTCCAAAACACGTGGGATCTTCCTGGACCAGGGATCAAACTTGTGTCCCCTGCATTGAAAGGCAGATTCTTAACTACTGGACCACCAGAGAAGTTCCAAGAAAGGCGTTTTCAAAGAAAAAAAAAAAAAAACTGGTCACCCTGAAAAGGGTGTAAGTCTCAGGTTTGCTCAGTAATCCAAACACAATGGATTCTCCATTCTTTGTACAGAGTATCTTGTGAAATATTTGTTTGTTTCATCTCTGTGAAATTGATACCAATGATTTGAATTACGGATCCCAGGTAGAATTTCCTTTTGTGTGGGCTTCCAACCTTTGAGGAGGTCACAGCAGAGCAAAGTTTTTAGGACACATAGCAGGAGAAGGGTGGTGCAGGGCTGGATGCTGGAACCCCAGGTTCCCCCTGGTAACTGGTTTTTAAAGATGATCTGGTAACAGGGGTGGCCATCAGCGGGCCATCACCCTGTGGACCTTGAAACCTTGCCCTCTGCTGCCACACGACCTGGACTTTTCCCCTTCTGGCCACCTCAGCAGAGTGAGGCCTATTCTCTACCTTTCGGACTTCAGCAAAGTAGCAGATACGAAGCAAAGACAGGGACACAGCTCCTTGAAAGACCATCATCTTGCTTCACTAGCCAAGTCTACTCTCAGAAAACGGGATTTGACGTCCAATAAGAAAACAGACGGGCCTTCCCGAGCACCAGTGCCCTCTCCAAGTATCCGATCAGCCGGATGCAGTGATGGATCCTGTCGGAACCCACTCAGCCCTGGAGGATCACAAAGCCTGGGCCAGACTCAGGACCATGTTCTCCTTGGGCACACGCGCCTGCTGGAACAGGACTTTGCGTGGCCACCTGAAAGACCCAGAGGGTTCCCCTGAGTGACCCGTGTACCCATTTTCCTCCGATGTACTTATCCGTTGCCTCAGGTCATCTACAGCAATATTCCTGCCTTTTGGTAGCCTTCTAACTGTGACATGGTTGAAGGGGGAGGAAGGGCAGGAAGGAGCCTGTTAAAGATGGAAAATAAATCACTGATTTACCATATCAAATGAATAGTTTGACCTTCCTATTATGAAACATGACTCTGCCTTAAGCTGCAACTCCCTGTTGGTATGTGACTCTAACAACGTAGTGCCCCTTCCGAAACAGTGAAGGCAAAACGTGAATGTCATCAGAAGAGAAAAAGACTCCCTGTGAGAGAAGCTTCAGGCCAGGAGGCCGGCTGTCCTCACTGGGGTCCACAAGGGGGGTCTGGAGGGCACTTCCTGCCTCCTGCTCCGTCCTCTGTGGCCCTGTCTGAAACTTGCCAACATGGATGATACTCATGGATGAAGGGAAAATGCAGGAGCACGTGGCCTCCCAAATGTCATCACACCCTTACAGGTGTTACTTCCTACACCGGAGCAAGGGCTGCCCAAAGCCTTTTCCCAGGCTCAGACCCAGACCCACACAGAGAGGCAAAGTGCTCCCAGGGGGGATGACCTGGTGCTTCCTCCAGCCCCAACACCATCAAAGGCCAGATGACTTTTATCCTGAGTATCCAAGAACCAAGAGCACGGACTGCTGCTAGTAGCATGGGGCAGCTGGGCCTGTTTTTCCCATAAACACAGAGTTGCCAGCGGGGACCCAGGGTGCCTGTTAGGAAGGGAGAGACAGACTCCCGTCCTCTGACGCCAGCGCCATCAGGTCTCCTTGTACACGTAGCCCTAGTCCAGGGAAGCTGAAGCCCGCGAGCAGACGGGGCCCCTTTAAGACTTCCTGTGGGTTTCCTTGGTGGCTCAGTGGTAAATAATCCACCTGCTAATGCAGGAGACACAAATTCAATCCCTGACCGGGGAAGATCTCACATGCCTCAGGGCAACTAAGCCTGTGCCCCACAAATACTGAGCCTGTGCTCTAGAGCCCGGGAGCCACGACCACTGAGCCCCTGAGCCACAACTCCTGGAGCCTGCGTGCCCGGGAGCCTGTGCTCTGCAACGAGAGAAGCCAGAGCAATGAGAAGCCCAGGCACTGCAACTAGAGAGTAGCCCCTGCTCGCTGCAACTAGCGAAAAGCCCGTGCAGCAGCAAAGACCCAGCGCAGCCAGAATAATAATAATAATAAAAAAAAAGACTTTCCATGATCAGATGAGGATGTGCATGCCCTTGATCAGCTATAAGAGCAATTGATTTTTGTCCCAGTAAGGAAGAAATCCAACATCATAAGAGCCATTTTTTAAAAAAGCACTGCGTCGAGTTGAAAATATAACTGGGAGACAAGAGGCTGAAAATTGCCACCTTCTCACTGGCAGCCTGTCAGTGGAAACATGATGGCTTTGGTATATAGTCTTCAGAATCAGACCAGTCCTGGACTCTGGGTTCTCTGCTTGCTGTGAGGGGCTAGTACCTTAGGCAAGTGACTCAAGTCACTTCTCCGTTCTAGTTTCCTTCTCTGTAAAATGGAGATAATAAGATGGACCTTCTGGGGAGTAGTGGGGACTCAGTGAGGTGAGGTCCACACAACCCGTATGGAGCACCCTGCAAAGTTAGCGCCTGGCGAATGAAAGGATTACCACCAGCCATTCTGCTGTAGCACAGCAGACCTCGCAGCAGTCAAGAATGGCAAGCCCCTTGGTCTTTTCTGGATGGAATAGCAGGTTGTTTAGTCTTAATGGAGACAGCTCTAAGGAAACTGACCGCTAGGCTGTATTCCATGCTGGGCGTCTTGTGTTGGCCCCTTCAGAAGCACGCCCTGCCCCACCACTTCTGTGCCCCAGGTGCCCAGGAGCCCGCATGGGCTGCATCCACCAGCTCCCTTGTCTGGCTCAGATGGGCTCAGACAATGCGGACACCAGCAGGCGATGGGAAGAGGCCCGCATGTTAATTGCCCACCTCCCTTCAGCAGAAGGCCAAGGAACAGCTGTATTCCTCTCTCGAGGGCCAGAGTTTTGGTCAGGCAGCCCTCACCATATAGCAATGACTGTGTCTAGGTTCTTGTAATTTACTCCTTGCCTGAAATGGTTTTAAAACAGGGCTGGATTTTTTTTTTTTTAATTTCCTTGTATTTGTTCAAATTAGATGACTAATATTAAAACATACAAGTGACTTAAGACTTCAGAATTTTTCAATAAGCACTTACTGTGGAGCTGGATATTTGAGTGGGAGCCTCAAAGAAGAGATAGTTGATGGAAAAAAAAAAGAGTAAATGAGAATAACAAGGGAGATTTTGCTGAAAGAAGTTCACCTTTCGATTTCAAGGAAATGGTTGAACATACAAAAGAAAGATAAAAACTGACATCCATTTAATACTATGTGCCAAGGATTTAGCATTATTATTTTTCATAACCATGCTGTTGGGTGGATATGATTGTTTCAATTATAGAGATGAGGAAATTAAGGATTAGAGAGGTTAACTCACTAAGCTAAAGGCTATGCAGTCACTTCAGATCTGGACAGGTCTGCCTGATCCAGAATGTTTGACTGTAACGCGCCTGCTCTTTCTTGCATATCGTGTTTCCAGAAGACTGAGAGATCAGATTTATGGATGGAGACTCAGAGTGGCACAGGTCCATGGTGATGATCTGCAAAGACATGCTGGATATAATGGCTGATAGAGAACAATGAAGGATAACCTTTAAGGGAACAGTTATTGGCATGACGAGGTTCTAAAGGGATCTGATGGTAAAGAAAATGTAGAGCCAGTGGGTGTAGGTTTCCTGATGGAAAACTTTATTGTAGGAGTTGAAGCCTTGGCAGGCAGAGATACCAAGAAAGCAGGCTGATCCAGACCACAGGCTGGAGGCGCCATATCTTTGCTTTAAATACCAGCAGGGAGAAGGATTCATCATTGCATGACTTTCCAAGATCTTTCCTGGCTTCCAGAGTGTAGCTCGTGAACTTGTCCTCTTCAGCGTTAAACCCATCTATTTAATGAGGCCTACAAAAAATAACTCCTCAACCGGGAAGCTGCTCCTGCTGCTGCTGCTAAGTCGCTTCAGTCGTGTCCAACTCTGTGCGACCCCATAGACGGCAGCCCACCAGGCCCTGCCGTCCCTGGGATTCTCCAGGGGTTCTCTCAAATGCCGCCCATAGGCGGAGGGCTGGGCTAGATGGACGAGGACCAGGCCGATAGGCTAAGGGCGCAGCTCGCCCATTGGCTGGCATCAGATAATGGTTCAGAGAGAGGGGAGGTAGCAGCCCAGGAGAACCAGGAGGCCGAGACGGGCGCCAACCCTGTGGCATGGGACCAGAAAGACCTGTTGAGAAGGGAGCTGCCCTGCCAAGAGGGCCAGGAAGTGGCAGAGGCCTAGAGGGGGGACAGGAGGTGGAGGAGCCAGGGCGAGTGAGGCAAGGGGCAGAGAGAAAGGGAGCAGGTGGGTAGCCTGCAGCCTGGCAGGCTGAGGGGCCGGGAGGTGGCCCAGGTCTGCAATTTTTTAAACTTTTTTTAAATTTTGGTTTATTTATTTTATTTTTTGGCTCTGCTGGGACCTCACTGTTGCCCAGACTTTCTCTAGTTGGGGCGAGCAGGGGCTACTCTCTAGATGAGATGCGTGGGCTACTCTCTAGATGAGATGCGTGGGCTTCTCATTGCGGTGGCTTCTCTTGTTGCCCAACGTGGGCTCTAGGCTCATGGGCTCCAGGAGTTGTGGCTCCTAGGCCCTAGAGCACAGGCTCTGTTTTGTGACCCATGAGCTTAGTTGCTCCACAGCATGTGGGATCCTCCTGAACTACGGATCAAATCTGTGTCTCCTACGCTGGCAGGTGGATTCTTTACCACTGAGCCACCAGGGAAGCCCTGCAATTTAACACTCCCTGGTGGCTCAGAGGGTAAAGCGTCTGCCTTCAATGCGGGAGACCTGGGTTCAGTCCCTGGGTCAGGAAGATCCCCTGGAGAAGGAAATGGCAACCCACTCCAGTATTCTTGCCTGGAGAACCCCACAGAGGGAGGAGCCTGGTAGGCTACAGTCCACAGGTCACAAAGAGTCAGACATGACTGAGCAACTTCACTTTCACTTTCCTACCACAAAAAGAAAAGTCTCATCTTTCACCTCTGGAAGCATCTCACTTCTAACAATTATAATGCAGGTGGGAGTGGTGCTGAGTGACTCCAGAGATAAGGACAGAAAAGGTGATCAGCTTGTGCACAGCCCTCTCCTCTCAGAACACACACCTTTGCAGCCCTGAGCCATCAGGTATGAAGTTCAACTACCCAGAAGCTGCCATACTGGAGAGACCAGGTGTAAAACCACAGAGACACAGAGGGAGGTTCAGCTCTCCTCTGCCCCATGCAGGGGTGTGAGCAAGGCTTCAGGTGATCCCAGCCTTCGGCCTGCAAGCCACCCCAGGGGTGGCATTCTGTCAAACACGCATTCTGTCCCTAGACTGCAGATTTGTGAGTAAAATCATTGCTGTCGCTGTTGACAGACACACAGGTTTGGAGTTACATGTCGTGCAGTAGTTAAAACTGGAGCCTGCGCTTGCACCTTCGGACCTGGAGGTGGTACCAGCTCCTGCTGTTGCACAGGCTGCCCCCACATCATAGAGAATTACTAATAACTGCCCCAAATGTCAACAGTGCCAATGCTGAGAAACCCTGCCTTAATGGCCACACACAGGCAGCATCTCATCCAGCGACTAGAAGGGCACTCCTAGGGGTTGTGCAAAATGGAACTTTCTTATAGGAAGAAGGGTGGGACAAGGCAGCTATTAGCAGAAGTAAATAAAGGATTGTTTTCTGGCCAGGATATCTTTTTTGAGAGAGGGAACAGACAAAGATATTGTTGTGTCGGTTGCCTCCTCATCCACTGGGCAGGGCCAGGGAAATGGAGAGGGTCCACGTGATAGATTATTTCGTTGGTGCTGACCAGAAAATTCCAAACTGGTTAATTAAGATTGCATTTCTATGAAGGTCAAAACTGCAATTAGAGGACTTCCCTGGCACTCCAGTATTTAAGACTCCACACTTCCACTGCAAGGGGTAAAGGTTCAATCCCTAGTCGGGGGACTAAGATCCTGAATGCCATGTGCTGTGGCCAAAAAATTAAAAAATAAAACAAAAATGTAAAAAAAGAAAATCAGCAATTAGATACTAAACCTAGGTTTGGTGTCATGGGCATTAGCACAAGTGATGCCATTTAGGGTCAGTGATTTTTCTCTTTAATAATGTATGTTATATATATCACTATATAGAGAAATCTTTTATTTTCTTAACGTCAAAAATTGTCTTCCACCCTGACCCGAACCCCTGGCACTGCCTTCCACAGAACAAGACCTGATTTTGTTTGGTAAGAATTTTATATGTATCTTGTGGAGTGAGTCCAGTCGTGTGCTGATAAATGTTTAAGAACTAGCTTCTGAGGGTGGGAGGCAGGATGATTTACAGAACTGGCCAACTTCTGTGGGGTGCATACTACAACCAGAGCCCATTTCAGGCTACCACCATGATTTCACCAAATGGGCAACCAGGAGGAAAAATGCTCAGACCTTTCAAGCCTGAGAAAGCCAGTTCCAGTGCCAATTCCCAGCCACTCTCGACAAATAATTGGATATTGAACTGCTTTTTTAAAAAAAAAAAAAAAAAAAAAGTCGGAGTACAATCAGCTTACTGAGCTTTTCTCTTTTTGAGTGGGATAGGCAAGTTGAGGGCCAGAACTGAGTTCTTCCAGACGGTGGAGGGGAGTTTATGTTGTGATGGGGAACCCAGACAAAGGCAAAGAAGGGGGAGGAGAAAAGGGGAAAGGAGGCGGATATTTAGAGAAGAAGTTTGGGCAGAACTAAGATGTTTAAAGGGAATTGCTTTGGCGTTTGCCACAAGGTATGCAATGTCTCTGTGAGGTGGGCACAGTGGTAAAGAACCCGCCTGCCAATGCAGGAGATGCAAGAAACATGGGCTCGATCCCTGGGACAGGAAGATCTCCTGGAGGAAGAAATGGCAACCCCTCCATTATGCTTGCCTGGGAAATGCCATGGACAGAGAATCCTGGTGGGCTACAGTCCATGGGATTACGAAGAGTCAGACACAACTGAGCACACACACACCAGCACACACACACATGCAATGTCACCCTTCTGCCACACCTTCTCCAGAAAATCTTCAGTAAAACTCTATCGCTGCATCACTGATAGAGCTGGTTTCCTGGCATTGCATTTAAATTCTGAATCCAGCCTCAGAGTGGACCAAGGGTGAGCGCTGTGATTACCGTTGGGGACCTTGCTGCATCTAGGTTATGTATTTTCCGGTCACATTTGATTATTTTTAATCATGAGCATGCATTATTCAAGTTGTCAGCAAAAATATTTTTTAAGTTACTTTCACCTAAAAACGTGGAGTTACTTTCTTACCCAACTCAGTTGAACGTGACGTAGAAACCTTTGCCCTTGCAGGAGGGAATCAAGTCCTGGAATGAAATATAAAGTCTCCCTAAAACTTCTGGTGAAACTTCTTCTTCTTCTCCATTGTGTTTTTATTACAAACCATTGGCATAACCTCACACATGCTAATAAGCCAACCAAATAGCTTTATAAAGAGTAGACAGCTGTGCAAACTTGCCCTGTGATTCAAGTTCCTGAGATCATGCTGATCCTGTGGGCTAGAAACTTGGATGGAAGGCATTCAAGTCTCTGACATGTTCCTGCAATGAGGTGCAAATATGGATTCTTATTATTGCTAAGGTCCAGGACTATAACTAAGAAACTGACACAGAGAGAGAGACAGAGAAAGAGAGGAAAACAAAAGAAACCACATCTTCACACCTCGCTATAGGTATACATTTCTTGGCTTTCGATAGTTGCTTTCTTTATTTCAGTGGTCTCATGGACAAAGTCTGTCGGGCTACAGTCTATGGTGGTCACAAGAGAGTTGGACACGACTTAGTAACTAAAACAACAATAAAAACAACCTCTCAAATTCACCCTCTTAGCTGTTCTCAATGATGGGTACTCCTGAGGCTGGCACCCACCATACCAGTCTGGAAGAAAGGGTACCCAAGTTTGCTGCAAAGGCACACAGACTTGATGCTGTCTGCCTCTATCAGTGCATTTTCTAGTTTCCAGTCAGCCACTCAGTCTTGACCACGTCCCTTCTTTTTGCCTTCTAAAGTTTCTCCCTTTCCAGTCTCTGCATGCCTAGAGTGACACACAGCCTTGCCTGGGTTCCCAGCTGCAGAGTCCATCTAATGCTTGCTCTCTGATCCCCACTCCCTGCCCAAGCTTCCTCCTTGTGGAGGACTTCCAAGACTGCAGATCCTGAGCGCAGCCTTGATGGCTAATGTCGCGCTATTTTATATCCTCCATCTCTTAAAGGTTCTGTTGACCTAAGACTAGTGCACCCAGTAAGGGCCTTTGGAGTCAGTACAGAATAATGAATAACAAAGCACAGGGCTGGACAGCAGGTACACAGAGAAGACAATGTGAATTGCTCCCCCCTGGAGGAATATCCCAGCTCTGCAGTCCATAGGAATGATTTTCCCTCCCTTTCCCCAAGGTTGAGCAACAGGGTCAACAAAGGTCTGTCTAGCCACAGACGGCAGCCCACCAGGCTCCCCCGTCCCTGGGATTCTCCAGGCAAGAACACTGGAGTGGGTTGCCATTTCCTTCTCCAATGCATGAAAGTGAAAAGTGAAAGTGAAGTCGCTCAGTGGTGTCTGACTCTTCATGACCCCATGGACTGCAGCCTACCAGGCTCTTCTGCCCATGGGAGTTTCCAGGCAAGAGTATTGGAATGGGGTGCCATTGCCTTGACGGACATGACTGAAGTGACTTAGCAGCAGCAGCAGCAGCCAAAGCTATGGTTTATCCAATAGTCATGTATGGATGTGAGAGTTGGACCATAAAGCTGAGTGCCGAAGAATTGATGCTTTTGAACTGTGGTGTTGGAGAAGACTCTTAAGAGTCCCTTAGACTGCAAGGAGATCAAATCAGTCCATCCTAAAGGAAATCAGTCCTGAATACTCATTGAAAGCACTGATGCTGAAGCTGAAGCTCCAATCCTTTGGCCACCTGATGTGAAGAACTAATTCATTGGAAAAGACCCTGACACTGGGAAAGATTGAAGGCAGGAGGAGAAGGGGATGACAGAGGATGAGATGGTTGGATGGCATCACTGACTCGATGGACATGAGTTTGAATAAGCTCTGGGAGTTGGTGATGGACAGGGAAGCCTGGTGTGCTTCAGTCCATGGAATTGCTAAGAGTCAGACATGACTGAGTGACTTAACTGAACTGAAATAAGCAACAGGGTGCTCTTACAAGCTATGTGACTGTGAACAAGCCAGTTTATCTCTCAGCACCTCGGTTTCATCATCTATAAAAAAGAGCTAAAATTCAGTGTTTATGTCACAGGACTGTTGTAAGGGGAAATGCTATGTAAAAGCAGCATAGTGCCTGGTACATTAAAAATGTTCTATGTGCCTTAATAGTTGTTATTTTCCAAGTATAAACTCAATGGCCAACCTTCTTTAAGTTGGATCAGAGATGCTGTCTTTCTACATATTGGTGGGACCAGCAGTAATATTCCTGGGTTGCTAGGAGTTTAGCTGGGCTGAGCTGGAAGATCCAAGATGGTCTCGCTCAGTATCTGGGTGGGTGCTGATTGTCATTTGCGGAGCCTCAGTTCTCCTCCACATGACCTCTCGTCCTCCAGTTAGCCAGCCCTACACCAGCACTCATCAAGGAGAGAACAGAAGATGTATCTTTTCCTCCCTAAATGGTGGGGCATGAAGATAGGAGATGCACTGAAAATAGCAGAACCCAGAGCAGCCACAGGACCAACCCTGTGTCGCAGGGTGGTTGTAATGATTAAATGAAATAGCACGTGTAAAATGCCTAGAACAGTACTTGCACATAATAGGTACACAATACGTATGTGTAAGCAATTGTACTCATGCTGGTTTTTAACTTAGATTAAAATCCAGCCTCTTTATTGATCAACTACAAGAGCCTGCTCGAACTCTGTCCACCTTCTCCAGCTCATCCGCTCCACTCTCCTCAATGACTTACCTCTCGAAAACCACACTGGCCTTTTTCTTTCCTAAGTATGCCAAGTGTGTCCCTGCCCCAGGGCCCTTCTGCTCGCCATTCCCTCGGGCTGGGCTCTACCAGCAGCTCCACAGACAGCGAGCTCCATCTTGTAGCCTACCTCGTGGTTCAAATATGCCCTCCCGTGTGGGCATCACACAACCCCAAATTAGCCACCCCTACTGATTTAGTTTCTCTCTCCCACCACCCTGGCATTTCTGCTGTCTGTAACCATCTTGCTCATCTGCTTGGCAGCTATGTGATGACATCTTCTTAAGATCAGAGACCCTAAATATCTCCTTTACCCCTGGAACCCAAACTCCTCAAGTAATGCCCAAGGTGTAAGTCAGCACGCTATAAATGTCTGTTGACTGAAGGACTCAGGCGGGGCTTGCTTCCCTTTGGATATATCAGCACTCCACTCTGAGAAAAAAAATCTTCTCTATAAACTTGAGATAACAATGAATTTCTGCAGCAGAAATATTTTTCACATTAAATAATCGGATCCAAAAATGAAGTGGCTTTCAGGAGCCACGTGTGGAGGAAGTGCCATTTTTAACAAAGGGCTGACAGACTCGCCGTGCCAGCCGATCCACTTGGCAGCCTCAGCACAGACGCCTGGCAAAGTACTGTACCTACTACGGGCAAATTTTTTCTGCGCATTACTACCCTAGAGATAGCTATGCGCGATGTCCTAACAGTTGTATGTACACATACTTTTGGGAGACAGATAATACTGTAGGTTTTAAAAGTTTCTAATTTGAGAAGAATCACAGGCTCCGTGTAGAAATTTTGGAAAGCAAAAGCAAAAAACACAAAGAAAGCACTAGTCTTCCAAACAGTGAAACATTCCAACCTGTGTCTTTCAGTTTTTGGTTTTTTTCTCTTTGAATGTTTTACAAATGAGCCTGTGTCACATAAACCACTTTGGAATTGTGTTTTTCCAGAGGTGGTGTCTGCAGGATTTGGTGACTGATTGGCTGTGAAGGATGAAGGAGGAGGAGTCACAGACAACCCTGAGGTCTCTCCATTCCTGACTTGTTGGATGGTGGGGCGAACAAGGACACAGGAGCAAAAGCAACTTTGGTGAGAAAAGCAATGTGTTCAGTTTTGGATCTGATGCATTTGAGATGCCTCTGGGACAGCCAGTGTGGATACTCGGTGAATGACTAGATGGTCAGCTATGCAGTCAGGAAAGATGATGGACTGGTGAAGAAGGTCTGAGTGTGGCTGGGACAAAGGCAGTAGTCAAAGAAATGGAAATGCGTTAATTCAGTTACGGCAGACTTCTCTATCCGCCCCAGCAGGCCCCGTGCTTAGTACCCACAAAAACGTGAGCAGAAAGTGAGTGAAGGGGTAGACAGAAATTGGGGAGAAACGTCAGCTACTTTGTCGTCGTTTCATCAGCCGCTAAGTTGTGTCTGATTCCTTCAAGACCTCATGGACTGTCTCCTGCATTGCAGGCAGATTCTTTTACCACTGAGCCACCAGGGAAGCCCGCAGTTACTTTGTTGGTTGAAAGCGTGTTAGTCGCTCCATTGTGTCTGACTCTTTGCAAACCCATAGACTGGGGGCCTCTGTCCATGGCATTCTCCAGGCAAGAATCCTGGAGTGGGTGGCCATTCCATTCCCTTCTCCAGAGGATCTTCCCTTCCCAGGGATCGAACCAGGGTCTCCTGCATTAGCAGGCAGATTCTTTGCCTTTTGAGCTTGTGGTGGTTTAGTTGCTCGGTCATGTCCGACTCTTGAGACCCCATGGGCTGTAGCCTGCCAGGCTCCTCTGTCCATGGGATTCTCCAGGCAAGAATACTGGTAGGTTGCCATTTCCTTCTCCAGGGGATCTTCCCAACCCAGAGATCGGGAAACTGATGAGAGGAAGCCTCTGAGGGGGAACTTGCTTTTGCTGCCATCTAGTGGCTGGTCCTGGTAGCTAGTGCTTCCCTGGGAGCTCAGACGGTAAAGCGTCCGCCTACAACGCGGGAGACTGGGGTTCAATCCCTGGGTCGGGAATATCCCCTGGAGAAGGAAATGGAAACCCACTCCAGTATTCTTGCCTGGAAAATCCCAAGGACTGAGGATCCTGGTAGGCTACAGTCCATGGTGTCGCAAAGAGTCGGACACGACTGAGCGACATCACTTCACTTCACTTCAGTGGCTGTTACTGGAGCAATTCCTGGGAAACAGACCTAGCGTTCCCAGGCCATTGAGGCTGGGCAAGAGCAGCGTTCTAGTGGGGCTGGAACCCACGTTTTCTGACTCCTAGTTCACTGACTACGACCAAACCAATATTGCTTCTTCTTTTAATATTAATTTTTATTTATTTATTTGGTGACATCTAGTCTTAGTTGCAGTACTCAGGATCTTTGATCTTTGCTGCGGCATGCAGGGTCTTTAGTTGCAGCATGCAAAGTCTTAGTTTCAGCTTATGGGATCTAGCTCCCTGATCAGGAATCTAACCTGGGCCCCCTGCATTGGGAGCGTGGAGTCTTGGCCACTGGACCACCAGGAAAGTCCCTGAGGAAGCACTGTTATCATCTCTACAGATGAGGAAACTAAGGTTCAGTTCAGTTCAGTTCAGTTCAGTCGCTCAGTCGTGTCCGACTCTTTGTGACCCCATGAATCATAGCACGCCAGGCCTCCCTGTCCATCACCAACTCCCGGAGTTCACTCAGACTCATGTCCATCGAGTCAGTGATGCCATCCAGCCATCTCATCCTCTGTCGTCCCCTTCTCCTCCTGCCCCCAATCCCTCCCACCATCAGAGTCTTTTCCAATGACTCAACTCTTCACATGAGGTGGCCAAAGTACTGGAGTTTCAGCTTTAGCATCATTCCTTCCAAAGAAATCCCAGGGCTGATCTCCTTCAGAATGGACTGGTTGGATCTCCTTGCAGTCCAAGGGACTCTCAAGAGTCTTCTCCAGCACCACAGTTCAAAAGCATCAATTCTTCAGCGCTCAGCCTTCTTCACAGTCCAACTCTCACATCCATACATGACCACTGGAAAAACCATAGCCTTGACTAGACGGACCTTTGTTGGCAAAGTAATGTCTCTGCTTTTTAATCTGTCT
>NW_011495054.1:5760698-5763732 GCF_000754665.1 Bison bison bison
CTATTTGCCATGAAGTGATGGGACTGGATGCCATGATCTTCGTTTTCTGAATGTTGAGCTTTAAGCCAACTTTTTCACTCTCCACTTTCACTTTCATCAAGAGGCTTTTTAGTTCCTCTTCACTTCCTGCCATAAGGGTGGTGTCATCTGCATATCTGAGGTTATTGATATTTCTCCCGGCAATCTTGATTCCAGCTTGTGTTTCTTCCAGTCCAGCGTTTCTCATGCCTTGCAAATAGCTGAGAAGAGAGGTTAAAGGCAAAGAAGAAAAGGAAAGATATACACATCTGAATACAGAGTTCTAAAGAACAGCAGGGAGAGATAAGAAACTCTTCCTCAGTTATCAATGCAAAGAAATAGAGGAAAACAATAGAATGGGAAAGACTAGAGATCTCTTCAAGAAAATTAGAGATACCAAGGGAACATTTCATGCAAAGATGGGCACAATAAAGGACAGAAACAATAAGGACCTAACAGAAGCAGAAGATATTAAGAAGAAGGGTCAAGAATACACAGAAGAACTATGCAAAAAAGATCTTCATGACCCAGATAACCACAGTGATGTGATCACTCACCTAGACCCAGACACCCTGGAATGTGAAGTCAAGTGGGCCTTTGGAAGCATCACTACGAACAAAGCTAGTGGAGGTGATGGAATTACAGCTAAACTATTTCAAATCCTAAAAGATGATGCTGTGAAAGTGCTACACTCAATATGCCAGCAAATTTGGAAAACTCAGCAGTGGCCACAGGACTGGAAAAGGTCAGTTTTCATTCCAGTCCCAAAGAAAGGCAATGCCAAAGAATGCTCAAACTACCGCACAATTGCACTCATCTCACACGCTAGTCAAGTAATGCTCAAAGTTCTCCAAGCCAGGCTTCAGCAATACGTGAACCGTGAACTTCCAGATGTTCAAGCTGGTTTTAGAAAAGGCAGAGGAACCAGAGATCAAATTGCCAACATCCGCTAGATCATGGAAAAAGCAAGAGAGTTCCAGAAAAACATCTATTTCTGCTTTATTGACTATGCCAAAGCCTTTGACTGTGTGGATCACAACATACTGTGGAAAATTCTGAAAGAGATGGGAATACCAGACCACCTGACCTGCCTCCTGAGAAATCTGTATGCAGGTCAACAAGCAACAGTTAGAACCAGACATGGAACAACGGACTGGTTCCAAACTGGGAAAGGAGTACCTACGTCAAGGCTGTATATTGTCACCCTGCTTATTTAACTTATATGCAGAGTACATCATGTGAGATGCTGAGCTGGATGAAGCACAAGCTGAAACCAAGATCTCCGGGAGAAATATCAATAATCTCGGATATGCAGACGACACCACCCTTATGGCAGAAAGTGAAGAAGAACTAAAGAGCCTCTTGATGAAAGTAAAAGAGGAGAGTGAAAAAGTTGGCTTAAAGCTCAACATTCAGAAAACTAAGATCATGGCATCCAGTCTCATCACTTCATGGCAAAAAGATGGGGAAACTGGAAACAGTGTCAGACTTTATTTTTGGGGGCTCCAAAATCAATGCAGATGGTGACTGCTGTCATGAAATTAAAAGACGCTTACTCCTTGGAAGAAAAGCTATGACCAACCTAGACAGCATATTAAAAAGCAGAGACATTACTTTGCCAACAAAGGTCTGTCTAGTCAAAGCTATGGTTTTTCCAATAGTCACGTATGGATGTGAGAGTTTGACTATAAAGAAAGCTGAGGGCCAAAGAATTGAAGCTTTCGAACTGTGGTGTTGGAGAAGACTCTTGAGAGTCCCCTGGACTGCAAGGAGATCAAACCAGTCCATCCTAAAGGAAATCAGTCCTGAATATTCTTTGGAAGGACTAATGCTGAAGCTGAAGCTCCAATCCTTTGGCCACCTGATGCGAAGAACTGACTCATTGGAAAAGACCCTGATGCTGGTAAAGATTGAAGGGAGGGGGAGAAGGGGACGACAGAGGATGAGATGGTTGGATGGCATCACTGACTCGAAGGACATGAATTTGAGCAAGCTCCAGGAGTTGGTGATGCACAGGGAAGCCTGGCGTGCTACAGCCCATGGGGTCGAAAAGAGTAAGACACGACTGAGCGACTGAACTGAATTGAATAAATTTGCCCAAAGCTGCACCATTAATAATTAACAGAGTCATGCTTGGAATCCAGACAGTCCAATGACAAGAGTCCCTACTCTTAATTGCTTCATTTTACTACTTCTGAAAAGAAGCAGATGGTAACATGCATTGGAGTCAGTCAGTAGAGAGAGGCAGTGAGTGACATGGAGAAAGATGAAAAATAAGGAAGCTGAAAATTAAAGATGAGTTTTTCCTGTTGTAAAATTTGCTGAGACTGGACACTGTAAGGGGAGGGGAGAGGTTTCTTACATTCCGTTTTGTCATGCATTAAATTTCCTTAATGATAATATATGACTATTATTTTCCAAGGATCAGAATATACATAAACTAAACATTGGTAATTCTCACATTCAGTTGTATACTGAGCTACCCCTCTTTTTGCTAAAGTGCTTTAAATACTGTCTTTAAAACAAAGAGTCCAGGGAGGGAGGTTCGAAAAGGAGGGGATATATGTATACCTGTGGAGAGTGAAAAAGTTGGCTTAAAGCTCAACATTCAGAAAACGAAGATCATGGCCTCCGGTCCCATCACTTCATGGGAAATAGATGGGGAAACAGTGTCAGGCTTTATTTTTCTGGGCTCCAGAATCACTGCAGATGGTGACTGCAGCCATGAAATTAAAAGACGCTTACTCCTTGGAAGGAAAGTTATGACCAACCTAGATAGCATATTCAAAAGCAGAGACATTACTTTGCCAACAAAGGTCCGTCTAGTCAAGGCTATGGTTTTTCCAGTGGTCATGTATGGATGTGAGAGTTGGACTGTGAAGAAGGCTGAGCGCTGAAGAATTGATGCTTTTGAACTGTGGTGCTGGAGAAGACTCTTGAGAGTCCCTTGGACTGCAAGGAGATCCAACCAGTCCATTCTGAAGGAGATCAGCCCTGGGATTTCTTTGGCAGGAAT
>NW_011495054.1:5763832-5771196 GCF_000754665.1 Bison bison bison
CTTTGGAAGGAATGATGCTAAAGCTGAAACTCCAGTACTTTGGCCACCTCATGTGAAGAGTTGAGTCATTGGAAAAGACTCTGATGGTGGGAGGGATTGGGGGCAGGAGGAGAAGGGGACGACAGAGGATGAGATGGCTGGATGGCATCACTGACTCCATGGACATGAGTCTGAATGAACTCCGGGAGTTGGTGATGGACAGGGAGGCCTGGCATGCTGTGATTCATGGGGTCGCAAAGAGTCGGACATGACTGAGCGACTGATCTGATCTGATCTGATGGCTGATTCATGTTGCGGTTTGACAGAAAACAACAAAATTCTGTAAAGCAATTATCCTCCAGTTAAAAAATAAATAAATTAAAAAAACAAAAAAGAGTCCAGAGGAGCTTGAAAGGGTGAGTTTTCCAAGCAGTTTATCTGGGCACTTGCAAAACTGTTTTACCTGCCATGTTCACCACCCTCCTCCCAAATTGGGAAGACACAACTTCAAGTGTACCTCCCTGTGCCAAGACCAGCCATTAGAGTGTGCTACCTAAGTTTTTCTGTCAAGGCAAGGCTTCTTGTTGAGACTTCTTTATATACAAAGACAAAGACCATATCTGTATGTATAGATGAGAGATTCTCAACCCCACCTTTATTGAGATTTTGAGCCAGATGATTCTTTGTTGTGGGGAGGTGCTCTCTGCGCACTGCAGGGTATCTAGCAGTATCCTGTCCTCCTACCCACGAGAAGCCAGTAGCACCACCCTCATTTGTGACAGTCAAAACTGTCTCCAGACATTGCCGTCATCCCTAGGAAGTCACAATCACCCTCAATCGACAGCCACCAGCATAGATCAATGACAGTTTACGGTTCAAGAATGCCCACCACCATCTGTGAGTAGGAGTGTACATTGGCACAAACCATTTCGAGAGTGATTTTGAAAGTAGACTTTGGAAAATCATCATTAACAATATTCAAAATATTTTCATTTGGAAGGAAAAGAAAAGGATTTACTGTTTATAGCCCCCGAAATAGAAAAAGATTCGTTAGGAATAAAGGTTTGACAGTGTATTAAAAGATTTTATTTTCCTTGAATGATGGGCACAGATCTGGTGGCTGCCAGCTCCCCCAAATCGCTGAAGCAACTGTGTGCGTGAGAAGCCCTCGGGCAATTGATGGGAGGTGTGGGCAGCTGACTTAGTCTATACTTTATTTCCTGGACTACAGTGATTGGTCCAAGGGTGAGCCAATCAGAGTGCCTCGCTCGGGTTCTTCTAACTAATCTGAGGGGACCGGCTGGGGAACAAGGGCTTCTCTCCTCTATGATCACGAAGAGGTAAAGATGTGAGCCCAGCGTCTGATAGCCATGCCCCCACCTAGTGAAGAGCTGTTCCAAGATAATGAAGTATAGACAGCAGCATGTGTGAGAGACACAGAGAATCCTTTAGATGTTCCAGTCTCAAGTTCTGGCCGTCCCTGTGGCCAACTCTGGCCAGGACGTTCCTGTGGTTTCATTATGTGAGCCAGTTTATTCAAGCTAATTCACGTTGGATCTTTGTCTCTTGTAACCATTGGAATTTTTTATATACAGTTTTTTTTAATATTTATATTTCTTTATTTGGCTGTGCCGGGTCTTAGTTGCAGCACATGGGATCTTCGATCTTCACTGTGGCACGTAGGATCTTTAGTTGTGACATTCGAACTCTTAGTTGCAATATGCAAACTCTTGTTGCAGCATGTGGACTCCAGTTTCCTGACTAGAGTCCACATGGAACCCCGGACCCTGCATTGGGAGCACCGAGTGCTTAGCCACTGGACCACCAAGTTGGAAGTTCCCAACTTGGGATTTTTATTTATTGTTTTTAACTGAACTTTTTATTTTGTATTGGAATATAGCTGATTAACAGTGTTGTGATAGTTTCAGGTGGACAGCAAAGGAATTCAGCCATACATATACCTGTATCCACTCCCAACCATTGAATTTTGACTAAGACACCTTAGCAAAGACATAAAGAGAATTCACATAATGAACAGGAACACTGGTAAATTTTTCACTCATAAATGTTCTGTGCAAACCACATGGGTACAAATCCACCTATATTGTAAATTCTAGCGTGGCTCTGGAAAACTAAGCAGATATGGCTGCCTCTTGCCACATACAGATAAAACCCACAATGGCTCCCATTGGTTCAAGGGATTTATACCTCCTGAAGCTTTCACATCCATTACCTCATTTGCCTTCTACCAAAACTCAACCAGACAGGGAAGGAGACTTTAGCATCCCCATTTCCAGGTGAGAAAGTGGAGACACCATATGGCTAAATGACTTTTTTATGTAATGCAGGGGTTTGGATCGAGATCAGCAGTTCTCAAATTCAATCAGTCACGAACTGTGTCATGACTGATTTGATGCTGGTGGTTAAAGTACCGGAGCAGGAGAATGATTCATCTTTTTAAAAATAACACATTATCCTTGTAACAACCTAACTCTCCCCAGCAGTCGGTATGCTTTCCTGGCTAGGAGAAAAGGAGTGGGGTTACAGCTGGCATAATCGGAATTCCCATGGGGGTGTTATGCATGTGAATAGTCAACCATGTGCATTCCAACAGTTTGGGGGAATAAAAAAACAGTTGAGAGTTAATGGATAAGCCAGGCCTGGAGGTTGCTTCCAGCTCTAAAACTGGATGATTCACCCAAAATAAACTATGAGTTGATGGCATACAAGATCAAAACAAACCACTTTTCCCTGTCCATGGATCTTATTAAGGATCACTTACTTTAAAGCGTTGTAGGTTGATCATAAGATGTATCATCCAAAACAAGATGGTTTTGTTTTTTAAATATTTATTTATTTGGCTCTCCCTGGTCTTAGTTGCCGCACACGGCATCTTCAGTCTTCACTGCAGCATGGGGGATCTTTAGTTGATAAGCTGCAGCATGTGGGATCTAGTTCCCTGACAGGGATGGAACCCAGGGCCCCTGCATAGGAAGCATGGAGCCTTAGTGACCGGACCACCAGAGAAGTCCCTAAACCAGGATAATTTTAGGAGAAAAGGGGGCATCAATGGAATGGAACATCAGGACAACATATTAAACGGGAATGACTCGATGGACATGAGTTTGGGTGAACTCCGGGAGTTTGGTGATGGACAGGGAGGCCTGGCATGCTGCAATTCATGGGGTTGCAAAGAGTCTGACACGACTGAGCGACTGAACTGAACTGTGTCGAACAAATCAGGACTAGAATCACCCTACGTATATGTAATGCAAGATATGTGTGCTTCAGTCATGTCCAACTCTTTGTGACCCTGTGGATTATAGCCTGCTAGGCCCATCTGTCCATGGGATTCTCCAGGCAAGAATACTGGAGTGGGTTGCCATGCTTGCCTCCAGGGGATGTTCCCGACTCAGGGATCGAACCCATGTCTCTTATTACATCTCCTGCATTGTCAGGCGGGTTCTCTACCACTAGCGTCACCTGGGAAGCCCCAGGTACATTTATAGAACTGGAAACTGCCAGACCTGCCCCAAGGAACATCATTGTAATGGTGAATTGGATGTGCTTTGATTTCAGTTCCCCCAAAAGCAGACTCTAAGACAAGGATTTTGGTGCAAGTAGTTGATTAAGAGGTGAAGGAGAGTGGGTAAGTGAGGCAGGGGAAGAAAGGTAGCCAATAAGAGTATATCCTCAAAAACAAAACAAAACAAAACAAAACTAGTATATGGAAAGGAAAAAAAGAGTGTGTCCTCAAGCCAGCAACGGCAGAGGCCAACTGCAGTAGAATCCCCGAGCTTGTCACAGAGATGTGCCACCCAACATTCCCCCTTTAAGAAAGGGCTTGCTGTCCACTTGCAGGGAGTGGGGTCAGCAGATGGCCCCCAAGCTCCTTCAGGGTCTGTTTTAGGAGCAGAGCTGCCTCGCTCAAGGTCATACCCTTTCCAGAGCAGCCTGTACTACTGAGCAACCAAGGCAAGGCTGTGAAGGGTGCCCGTCTCCTCTGGATGCAGGGCACTCTGATGGGCAGTCCTCACTGCACACCTTCCCTCTGGGTTGGCCAAGACTTTGTCAAGCTGGTACTGTAGCCAGACTCTTCCTCTCCTTTCAGAGGGTCTGATCCCTAATAAAAACCCCGTAAGTATCTGCTTGCATAGAACCAATCCCAAAACCATTCCTCTAGGGACACTCAGTGAATTAACATTTTTTTTAATACCTTAAAAATGTTTATTTATTTATTTATTTGGCTGTTTCATGTCTTAGTCACCACACTCAGAATCTTCAGTGTTTGTTTTGGCATCCAGGTTCTTTTAGTTTCGGCAGGCGGAGTCTTCATTTGCAGCATGTGGAATCTTTAGTTGCAGCATGCAAACTCTTAGTTGTAGCACCTGGGATCAGTTTCCCTGACCAGGGATCAAACCTGGGCCCCCTGCATTGGGAACTTGGAGTCTTACCCACTGGACCACCAGGGAAGTCCCTAATCATGTTTTTGTTTTTTTTTTAAATTTTCTATATCTTATGAGATTGTGACATCTTGGGGGATCTTGCAGATTAGAGGAGAGACTGCATTTATAGAGCTAGCTAATCCCTTAGAGGAGGTAGATTGCTTTCTGGAACATGTCTAGTTATGCAAAGGTCATCTGACTCAGTGTCATATCCCACCCACCTGCTTATCTAACTCACACACCAAGCCAATAGCTGCTCCTCCCTAATCACCCTAAATCAGGTGCCAGACAATTGAAGACAGCTCCTATGGCCTAGAGCCCACTGGAATTATGCAAAGGAGCCCATCCCAAGTGGTGTACACTGTCTCTCCTTTTCTGCAGAAACTCGAGTAAAGGCTGTGGCTTAGGCTTTCCGCTTATTCCTGCTTCTGCCTCCTGATCAAGACCTGACGCCTCCCCTGTGGCCCTGAGTGGCGTGCTGTGTCCCCTTCTCTCAGGAAGGTGAGTAATAAACGATCCATTCAGTGGCACTGGCTTCTCCACGTCATCACTCAATCAGAGAATGCCTGTAGCACCTTTGTTTAAAACTGCCCCCACTCTGAAATGCTTCAAAAGGTGAAAAAACAAATGAAAGCAGCCAGTTTGAAAAGTTCAAACTCTGTATGACTCCAGCTACACAACATTCTGGAAAAGACTATAGTCAAAAGTAAAAAGGCTTCTAGTAAAAAGAGATAGGAAGAGATCAATGGTTTTCAGCACTTTGGAGGCGGGAGGGAGGGATGAATAAGAAAAGCACAGAGGATCTTCAGGGCAATGAAACTGCTCTATAATAACAGACATATTACATATTTGTCAAAAGCCATACCACTGTACAGCACAAAGAAGGCCCGTGATATAAACTAAGGGCTTTAGTTAACAATAATGTATCAATATAAATTAAAAATAACCCTGAATCAATATTGGTTCAGCAACTATAACAAATATATCACACTAATGTATGATGTCACTAACGGGAAATTGTGAGCAGAAGAGAGAAGTGGTATATGGCAACTGTCTGTGCCTGCCTGCGTGCCAAGTTACTACAGTCATGTCTGACTCTTTGTGACCCCATGAACTGTAGCCTACCAGGCTCGTCTGTCCATGGAATTCCCCAGGCAAGGATATTAGAGTGGGTTGCCATCTCCTCCTCCAGGGGATCTTCCCAACTCAGGGACTGAACCCACATCTCCTATGTTTCCTGCATTGACAGGCAGGCTGTTTACACTAGTACCACCTGGGGAGCCCAGCAACTCTTTGCACTATCTGCTCGATCTTCTGTAAACCTAAAACTTCTCAAAACAAAAGTATGTGGAAGAAGAAAGATGGTGGGGGCAGGGGGCAAGATGGATGTTTGTTCCAGGACAGGTATATCAGGGCTCAGACAGGACAGGGGGAAATTTAAATTAAAAAAAAATAATAGAGGTAACCCACAAGATACCACTTCACACTTATTAGGATGGCTATGAAAGTAAGTCGCTCTATCTTGTCCGACTCTTTGCGACCCCAGGAATGTAGCCCACCAGGCTCCTCTGTCCATGGGGATTCTCTAGGCCAGGATATTGGAATAGGTTGCCATTTCCTTCTCCAGGGGATCTTCCCAACCCAGGGATCAAACCCAGGTCTCCTGCATTGCAAGCAGATTCTTTACCATCTGAGCCGCCACTTTATTATTTTTTAATATTTATTTATTTGATTGTGCCGGTCTTAGTTATGGCTTGCAGATCTTCAGCCTTTCGTTGTGGTATGTGAACTCTTAGTTGCAGCATACGGGAGCTAGTGCCCTGACCAGGGACTGAACCCGGGCCCCCTCCATTGGGAGCACAGAGTCTTAGCCATTGGACCACCAGGGAAGTCCCAGGTTGGCTATGGTTTAAACACACACACAGAATAACAAGTATTAGTGAGAATGTGGAGAAAGAATTCTCATACATTGCTGGGGGGAAAGTAAAATGAGTGTAATCATTTTGGAAAACAGGTGATTCTCATATGACCTAGAAATTCCAATCCTAGATAAGTACCCAAAGAAATGGCAAGTAAGGACTTGAACAGATTACTTGTATGTAGGTGTTCAGTTCAGTTCAGTTCAGTCGCTCAGTCGTGTCCGACTCTTTGCGACCCCATGAATCGCAGTACGCCAGGCCTCCCTGTCTATCACCAACTCCCGGAGTTCACTCAGACTCAAGTCCATCGAGTCAGTGATGCCATCCAGCCATCTCATCCTCCGTCGTCCCCTTCTCCTCCTGCCCCCAATCCCTCCTAGCATCAGAGTCTTTTCCAATGACTCAACTCTTCACATGAGGTGGCCAAAGTACTGGAGTTTCAGCTTTAGCATCATTCCTTCCAAAGAAATCCCAGGGCTGATCTCCTTCAGAATGGACTGGTTGGATCTCCTTGCAGTCCAAGGGACTCTCAAGAGTCTTCTCCAGCACCACAGTTCAAAAGCATCAATTCTTCAGCGCTCAGCCTTCTTCACAGTCCAACTCTCACATCCATACATGACCACTGGAAAAACCATAGCCTTGACTAGACGGACCTTTGTTGGTGAAGTAATGTCTCTGCTTTTGAATATGCTATCTAGGTTGGTCATAACTTTCCTTCCAAGGAGTAAGCATCTTTTAATCTCATGGCTGAAGTCACCATCTGCAATGATTTTGGAGCCCAAAAAACTAGTCTGACACTGTTTCCACTGTTTCCCCATCTATTTCCCATGAAGTGATGGGTCTTAGTTTTCTGAACGTTGAGTTTTAAGCCAACTTTTTCACTCTCCTCTTTCACCTTCATCAAGAGGCTTTTGAGTTCCTCTTCACTTTCTGCCATAAGGGTGGTGTCATCTGCATATCTGAGGTTATTGATATTTCTCCCAGCAATCTTGACTCCAGCTTGTGCTTCTTCCAGCCCAGC
>NW_011495054.1:5771655-5791482 GCF_000754665.1 Bison bison bison
AGTGCAGCACTTTCACAGCATCATCTTTCAGGATTTGAAATAGCTCAACTGGAATTCCATCACCTCCACTAGCTTTGTTCATAGTAATGCTTTCTAAGGCCCACTTGACTTCACATTCCAGGATGACTGGCTCTAGGTGAGTGATCACACCATTGTGATTATCTGGGTCATGAAGACCTTTTTTGTACAGTTCTTCTGTGTTTTCTTGCCACCTCTCCTTAATATCTTCTGCTTCTGTTAGGTCCATACCATTTCTGTCCTTTATCAAGCCCATCTTTGCATGAAATGTTCCTTTGGTATCTCTGATTTTCTTGAAGAGATCTCTAGTCTTTCCCATTCTGTTGTTTTCCTCTATTTCTTTGCATTGATCGCTGAGAAAGGCTTTCTTATCTCTTCTTGCTATTCTTTGGAACTCTGCGTTCAGATGCTTATATCTTTCCTTTTCTCCTTTGCTTTTTGCTTCTCTTCTTTTCACAGCTATTTGTAAGGCCTCCCCAGACACCCATTTTGCTTTTATTCCATTTCTTTTCCATGGGGATGGTGTTGATCCCTGTCTCCTGTACAATGTCACGAACCTCCATCCATAGTTCATCAGGCACTCCATCTATCAGATCTAGTCCCTTAAATCTATTTCTCACTTCCACTGTATAATCATAAGGGATTTGATTTAGGTCATACCTGAATGGTCTAGTGGTTTTCCCTACTTTCTTCAATTTCAGTCTGAATTTGGCAATAAGGAGTTCATGATCTGAGCCACAGTCAGCTCCTGGTCTTGTTTTTGTTGACTGTATAGAGCTTCTCCATCTTTGGCTGCAAAGATTATAATCAATCTGATTTAGGTATTGACCATCTAGTGATGTCCATGTGTAGAGTCTTCTCTTGTGTTGTTGGAAAAGGGTGTTTGCTATGACCAGTTCTTGGCAAAACTCTATTAGTCTTTGCCCTGCTTCATTCCGTATTCCAAGGCCAAATTTGCCTGTTACTCCAGGTGTTTCTTGACTTCCTACTTTTGCATTCCAGTCCCCTATAATGAAAAGGACATCTTTTTTGAGTGTTAGTTCTAAAAGTTCTTGTAGGTCTTCATAGAACCGTTCAACTTCAGCTTCTTCAGCGTTACTGGTTGGGGCATAGACTTGGATTACTGTGATATTGAATGGTTTGCCTTGGAAACGAACAGTTGGTGTTCACTGCAACCTTATTCACAATAGCCAAAAAGTAGAAACGGCCGAGTGTCTGTCCATGGATGAATGGATAAACAAAGTGTGGTGTAGCCATACACCAATGGAATATTCTTCAGCCATGAGAAAGGAAGTGTTGATACATGGCACAACATAGTGAAACTTAAGATCATTCTGGCAAGCGAAAGAAGCCAGATTGGAAAGGTGACATATCATATGATTCCCTTTATATGAAATGTCTAAAATAGACAAATCCGCAGAGATGAGTGGTTGCCAGAAGCTGGGAAGAGCGGGGAATAGGAAATGACTGCTAATGAGTATTGGAGTCTTTGGGAGGCAAAGGAGCAGTTCTGGAATTAGGTGGTGGTGACAGTTACATAACATAGCGAATATACTAAAAACCACTGCCTGCAATGCAGGAGGTGCAGGCAGATGCGAGTGCTGTCCCTGGGTCGGGAAGAACTCCTGGAGGAGAGCATGGCAACCCCCTCCAGTATTCTTGCCTGGAGAATCCCGTGGACAGAGGAGCCTGGTGGGCTACAGTCCATGGGGTCGCTAAGAGTCGGACACGACTGAAGCGACTGAGCACACACTCACTGGTTCATTCACTTTAAAAAGGGTGAACTTGGCTGCCAGACTTGCCCTCTGTGATGGCCCATACTCTGTCCGTGGAGTGTGTTTCTCTCTAAATAAATCCACTTCTTACTTATCAAAAAAAGTATGAACTTTATGTTATTCAAATTATATCTTAATTTAAACACACATAAATAAAAGAAATGCCAAACTATGTCACTGGAACTCCATGAAAATGGAGCTTCCTAGAAGTAACCTACTTATGGGTAATGCTGATCTGTTAAGTGGAAAAAAATTTGTCTTTCAGAGGCTACACTTTAATTTCTACCTAGTGTTTTATTAAAACTACTGGGGAAATGTCATAGCCAAAAATAAAAAAGGATGGGAGATGTGATAGCCCCCCAAAAAAAACCCAATCCAGATACCTACATGCCTATAACCTGCCACTTAAACCACAACTTCTTTCTTTCCTGTTTCTTTCTTCCCTTCCTTCCTTTCTCTGTGCTGAGTCTTAGTTGCAGCATGCAGGATCTTCAGTTGCAGCATATGGGATCTAGTTCCCTGACCAGGGATTGAACCTGGGCCCCCTATGTTGGGAACGTGGAGTCTTAGCCACTGGACCATCAGGGAAGTCCAACAATTTCTGATTCATGAGATATAAAGCAGTCACTCAGTTTCTAGCATCTGAGTTTCCTGGGGAACCCAGTTTCTCAATAGGAGTATTATGAGAACAGTTTGCCAGGACACCTACAAGCAAAGATTGGGTTCACAAATAGGCTGCATTTGCGTTACCAATGGGTGTTCTGAGATGCACAGAGCCTGCTGGATATACACTTTAAAACACCATCTCTAGATCTATCTTTAGTTCCTGCCTCCCAGCTTATTACACTCATGAAAATAAGTGCATCCACATGATAAGGGCAGTTTTGCCCTTAGAAAACACACAATTCCAGTGTGTTGATGGATTTCTAAATGGTGATCCACGGGAACCCTCATTGATATAGGTGTTCCAAGTCCCGTTCTTTCATTTAACAAACATTGGCTGAGCATCTGCTATGTGCAGGCAATATTTTAAGCTCTGGGTTCAAGAAAGAAGGGACCAGAGAGTCCTGTGCCTCTGTTTCTGGTCACAGAGTCAGTTTATAAACCCACTGCATATCTTTGTGCTGCTCGACAGAACAATAATCAAATGCCTTCAATGTGCCCTGCACAATGCTAGAAGCAGGTAAAAGAGGCCCTGGTCCAAAAAGTTCACAGAAGGGAAAAATGGTCAATAAATAAAGGGAAAATGTTAAACCTTGCTAGTGTTTATTTATTTATGTGCTGCTGTGTTCCAAAAAAAGATTTAAGGCAGCTTACAAGGATACATAAAACACAGCCAGATTGCATAAATTGTAAGTGGGAGAGAAGGGAGAGAAAGAAAAAAAAAGAACGAGGACTGGCAATGGGGCCAGAAATGAGACTATGTGATAACTTCCTCTATGCCTGACGCTGTGTAGTAGATGCTGCTGGGGTCCTGCCCAGAGTTCCTCAGTCCTAATCTCTGTACACAAAAAGATGCTCATCGCTACACCTGCGACTCTCTGAATGAGGGCTTTGTTCTGGCTGTGGAAGGACACCTGGCCAGCAAGCAGGATGGCCCAGAAGTCGCAAGGCTTTTCTGTCTGTAGAAACGGCCCCACCAGTTGGTAGATGAATATCCCAGCTTCCTCTCCTTCCATGGAGATAACACGGGACTTGTTCTCCGCAGCCTGCCAGTGCCCCCTGCCCCCAAGGATGCTGAGCTCCAGTTGCCCACAGCAATAACTCACTTGCCACATGTCCCTTATTGGCCCTCTTCCTTTCTGTGTCTCCCTTTCTATCCTCCCTACTGTGCTTCCTGGAATCATCTCCAGAATAAACTACCTGCCCTTGAATCCTTGTCTCAGAATGAGCTTCGTGGGGAACCCAACCCAATATAGCTCACCATACCCTCATTTGCTATTTATTGAACCTGTATCCCCTGCATCGGAAGGTGGATTCTTAACCACTGGACCCACCGGGGAAGTCCCTATGCCTTGTTTTGAGTTTGAATTATTTGACTGATCTTGTCTTTCCTTCTGGGCTTCCCAGGTGGCTCAGTGGGTAAAGAATCTGCCTGAAATGAGAGAGACCTGGGTTTGATCCCCGGGTTGGAAAGATCCCCTGGAGGAAGGCATGGCAATCCACTCCAGTATCCTTGCCTGGAGAATCTTCATGGACAGAGGAGCCTGGGGGGTTACAGTCCATGGGATTGAAAAGAGTTGGACACAACTTTTGATGAATTATCTCCTAGTAGCAGGGGGCAGGGGAGGTGGTCCTTGGGCCCTTGGTGCAAACAGTATACATTCAAGGTGTCTTGGTATACAGCAGTATTAACTAAAATACTACTGAATACTGGAGGACATCTACCCGAACCGATCAGTTCTTCTTTCTGGCAATTATAGAACAGGGTCAGCTGTCCACTGATGCTACCGCTGGATCATCTGTATGAAAAAGAAAAAAAAGCATCTGTTACACCAAGGCTCCCCATTACCCATAAAATAAAATGTAGGTTTCTTTACATGACCTACTGGCTCCTGCTTGCCAGTCCTGTCTCCTGTTCTTTTCCCTTTTGCTCACCACATCCTCATCATATGACTTCCTTTCTGTTTCTCAAACACACCAAACTCTTTTCCAACTTTTGCTTTGCAGAGTGTGTCTTCTGCCTGGACTGCTCTTCCCATGGCTATTTGTGTGGCTGATTCCTTTTTCTTCAAATGTTAATTGTCATCTCAGAGAGATTGCCCAGTTACCTAAATTAGACACATAGTGTACACACACACACACACACACACACACTCCCGCCATTTGATAAAGTTGCTCTTTATTAAGTCATTATATTGATACATTGATATTCATTTTTTCCCACAGAACATGTCAGCATTTGGTGCTTATCTTATCTTATTCATTGGTTTCTGTCTCTTTTCACTGGGATGTAAGCTTGATTCAAGGACAGGCACCTGGTTTGGTCTTTACTCCTAAACATGCAGCAGCCAACAAAGTACACGTAGTGTCCACTCAATATGTTGATAATGAACATACATAGACAAGTGCTTATTTTCTGTTCTCAACGGCAGAAAAGTGCACACTTTCAGTTCATTCAAAACTGAGAGTGTAGATCGATATGTATGTCTTAAAAAAGCAAGAAGGTCAGAAAGCATCCCTTATTTTTCCTCACTTAAAATATTTTAGTGATTGTATCATAAGACATTTCCCAATGATTCTGCCTTCATATGAGCATCAGTAATTGGCAGGAGAGGAGGAAACCTTCATAGAATTCCCACAGCTTAACTGGTAACCAATTCTGGTCCAGGCTAAAGTCTAAGGAAAGGTCAATAAAATTGCAAACATTGTTTCCAACCTACTTTTTCACAGGATAGCAAAATTATATATAAAAGTTCACGGTGGGGGACTTGCCTGGAGGTTCAGTGGTTGGGACTCCACGCTTCCACTGCAGGGGGCACAGGTTTGATCCCTGGTTGGGGAGCCAGGATCTGTCATGCTGCTTGAGGAGTGGCAAAAAAAAAAATGTTCACAGTAGGTAGTTAAAAAGTTTTCTGAATTAGTATCTAGCTTGAGTTAAATCTTTTGATAGACCAATATTGTCCAGTAGAAATAAATGTCAGTCACATGCGTTATTTTTTTCCCCACATGCATAATTTTCAATTTTCTAGTAGCCAAAATGAAAAGAATAACAAAAGCTGAAATTAACTTTAGCAATACATTGTATTAAACTTAATATTTCTAAATAGTATTATTTCATTATTAATTAATATATTTTTAAAAAAGATAAATAAGATCTTTTACATTTTTTCTTATTTTGTAGCATACCTCAATTGAGATGATACATTTGTTGTTGTTGTTGTTTTTTTTTTTTTGTCTTTTTTGTTTTGTTTTGTTTTGGCTGCCCAGCATATGGGATCTTCATTCCCTGACCAGGGACTGAACCTGGGCCCCAGCAATCAAAGCACAGAGTCCTAACTGCTGAACCACCAAGAAATTCCCGAGATGATAAGTTTGAATTGGAAATTATTGTTCTGTATTTATTTTATTTTTTAAAACATATTTTATATGGACCATTTTTAAAGTCTTTACTGAGTTTGTTACAATACTACTTCTGTTGTTTATGTTCTGGTTTTTTGGCTATGAGGTCTGTGGGATCTCCACTCCCCCACCAGAGATCAAACCTGCACCCCAGCTTTGGAAGGTGAAGTCTTAACCACTGAACTGTCAGTAAAGCCTCTACTCCTCTGTGGTTAGATTTCAAAAATGTAGAGTTGAAAAAGTAGATTCATAGACCCAAGGAATTCCAAACATATTTAAAAGTTTTTCCAATAGTGGAGTTAAGTATCAATTTGACTTGATACTTGACTCCAGTATCAAGGGGGAGGGGAGAGTGAAGAATACTTAAAGGATACGAGGTCTTTGGTGGGGGTGATGAAATGTTCTGAAACTTGATGGAGGTGGCTGCACAACAGTATGTGCTATGCTAAGTCACTTCAGTCGTGTCCAACTCTGCGACCCCATGGGCTGCAGCCTACCAGGCTCCTCTGTCCATGGGATTCTCCAGGCAAGAACACTGGAGTGGGTTGCCGTAGGCTCCTCCAAGGGCTCTTCCCAACCCAGGGATCGAACCTGCAGCTCTTATGTCTAACCTACATTAGCAGGCGGGTTCTTTACCACTAGGGCCACCTGGGAAGCCATGGCGTTGTTCATTTATAAATGTTTAATTTTTTGTTGTGTGACTTTGACCTCGATTTAAAAATTTGAAATGAATACAATTTAATTAAAATTATGACATCAGTTCCACCATCCCACTAGCCCCAATCCAAGTACTCAACAGCACTGGACTATGACGTCACTCAACATGGGGCCAAACCACTCCCACGCAGAGGCCGGGGCTCTTTAAATCATTTATTTCTCTTTTTACAGGACACAGCTTCCCAGCACTTCCTGAAAGTTTTCAAGGTGAAGTGCCCTAGTTTTATTTAAGTACCACCTGGCAGCCGCTGAAGTGTCACGTTTCCATTTCACGAGAGCCAGCCACAAATCTGATTGCTCCTGTTCCACATGATTAGCACGTTTTGGGGTGACATTGTTAGGTCGGTCACACTTCTGAGCATGTTGTGATTCTTTAATAGTTTTTCTGAAGGGCGCCAGGCATCCAGAAGCCTGTGGCCTGTGCTTCAAAAGACATTACAAGTCGTTCTAGTGGTTTGCAGAAGCTTTCCTCTCCAGGGAGCTGAGGAGAGCAGAGAAGGGAGGTCAGGGAGAGGAGGTGCTGCACTGTGACACCCATGAAGAGAGCAGTTTAAATGAGGAGGGATATACATGTTTTAATGCCATTTACAAAAAATAAAAAAAATAAAAAAATAAATGAGGAGGGGGCACAAAACCCCGAGAAACTCCAAGGAGGACTCACAGGACTCTGAAGGCTCTGATCAGCTCACCCGGTCCATCCCAAATGAATACCAGAAATTTGTTCTTTTCTCTGAACTCCCCAGAGATAAAGATCCACAACCACTCTTGTTTTCTGATTGAACTATATCGTACCTCTCAGGTATCAAGAAGTATTCCTCTAAGTCTTTCTTACCCAAAACTCTCCTATTAGTTTCTCTTTTTTTCTCTTGTAAACCTCCCAGCTAAGACCGGGAGGCTGTTCCCTGAACATCAGGACCCTTTACCTGGAAATATCTCCTTAATATTTTCTCACTTTTGATGCTTCTGCATCCCAATATGATTATTCAGTTTGTAGACTTGACTGTTTATTCTCTTTCCATTTTTCTTGCTCCCCACTGCCTTTTTTGTTCTTCTCCTTTATCAGATTGGAGAGAAAAGTGATTAAAGTTCCACTGGTCAGTTTTTCCTTGGCCAGTCCTGTAGAGGAAATGTATTCAAATTCTACTTTATTAATACTGAAGTGATAGCTGTCACCACATATCTATGCCTCTTATTTATTTATAACACAGACAGTGGGTAGTTTCTTTGAATAGCAACAACAACAGCAAAATATAAATCATGGTGACATATTCAATCCTGTTGCTGACAAAAGTGATATCTTTTATAGACGCCTCAGGAGAAATGACATCCTCCCAAAGAATTGCTGTCTTTTTACCTCTTTTAAGATTAAATTTGGCTGTATGCAATGTCTCACTTTAAAAAAACTTTTTTTGGCCACACTGTGCCCCAGGCGGGATCTTAGTTCCCTGACCAGAGATTGAACCTGCGCCCCTGCATTGGAAGCACAGTCTTCCAATGTCCCACTGCACAGCAGGGAAGTCCCTTGCTTGTAAAATTTTGATGGCAATTAAAAGAAGCGTCCTGTGGTTAGTGTAAACCAAAGAAGAAAAACTGGATAAGAGAGAAGAGGAAGTTAATGAAAGGATGTTGGAGGTATTTTGTGGCATCAAAGGAAAAGCTGAACTATTAAAATTTATCAAAGGAGGAATCCAGGGGTGAGTCTTGAGAATTCGACAGCAGCTCATAAACTTGTCCTCCAGAGCCCTGCGTGAAGGAGCACACCATTTGGTTCCACCACTTGGTCTCCTTCTGCTTCCTTCCTTTCTATTTCTGAGTTCAGATTCCTGAGAGAGAGCCCAGGGTGGGTCAGGTGAGTTTTAAGAGACTTGGTGCAAGTGAAAGATGAAACTAACATTTAAGAGGGGTGACATTTGATTTGCTCAAATGATATAAAACATGTAAGGTGAATTGTGTTTGCCGAAGATGGCTACAACCGTATCTGCCACACACTCTTTGGCAATGCAACCTTGTCACTCCCTCATCAGGAGATGTTCTAATCCCTCCCCTTGAACCTGAGTTGCCTTAATGGCTCACTTGTAACCGATGCAAGAAGACCACACCACTGACAAAGTGACAGCAGCCCTTGTGCCCTACTGTTAGCGCTGACGGACAGCATGCGGGACACACGGCCAGCTTTGAATTGCAGATACCCAGTGAATAATTTTCAGATAAACACTGAGTATGTCCAAATGGGACACACTTACACCAAAACAGTTGTTTATCAGAAATTCAAAGTTAACTAGGATTCAGTTCAGTTCAGTTCAGTTGCTCAATCGTGTCCGACTCTCTGCGACCCCATGAATCACAGCACATCAGGCCTCCCTGTCCATCACCAACTCCCGGAGTTTACCCAAACTCATGTCCATCGAGTCAGTGATGCCATCCAGCCAGCTCATCCTCTGTCGTCCCCTTCTCCTCCTGCCCCCAATCCCTCCCAGCATCAGAGTCTTTTCCAATGAGTCAACTCTTTGCATGAGGTGGCCAAAGTATTGGAGTTTCAGCGTTAGCATCAGTCCTTCCAATGAACACCCAGGACTGATCTCCTTTAGGATGGACTGGTTGGATCTTCTTGCAGTCCAAGGGACTCTCAAGAGTCTTCAACTGGGATTATTATACTCTAATTCTGGCAATCTTATCCAGTTTCTATTCTCCCTTTCTTCCTTTTAGTACTAGTACCCACCCCCAAATCCAGGGGTTTTAGCCCAGCTAGAGATGGTTTCTTTGCCTCCCTTGCACTGGAAGTGGTCAGGTGACTGATTCTTGTCAGCAGAACGACTGGAAGTGAAGTAGGCTGCTTCAGCGGCTTGCCCACTCAGTTCCTCCCCTTCCTTCCTTCCCACAGGGTCAAAAGCTGATGCTGTGCTGGAGAGCCAGCTTGCACCATGTAGATAAAGTCAGTACCCACCCGGTACAGCAGGGCAACAACAAAGAAGGAACCTGGGTCCCCTTTCAGCTTCCTGGAGCAGACGCCTAATCTTGGACCAACTCCTACCTATGGGCAAGAGCGTGAGAAAGAAGGGAATGTCTAACTTGATTAGCCCTCTCTATTTTGAGGTCTGTTTGTTTGCTTTAATGTTTATTTACATTTATTTATTTGGCTGCACCGGGTCTTAGTTGCAACACTTGGGATCTCTAGTTGCGGCTATGCAAAGTCTTAGTTGCGGCATGTGGGATCTAGTTCTCTGACCAGGGATCAAACCCTGGCCCCCTGCATTGGGAGCATGGAGTCTTAACCACTGGACCACCAGGGAAGTCCCAGGGTCTGTTTGTTATGGTAACTTATTCATGAAATAATAGAGCTGGGATCACTGCACTGGATCTGAAGGGCCTTACAGTTTCTGCCTACAATCTAGGCATTCAGAAACCCAACAAGATCCAGTTTCCATACATGCAGGGAAGCTGAATTGTGTGCTTTTATCTGGGTTCTCATGAGGCGGCCTTTTGAGTTTTCTGCCTTCCCCATTTCCATTTATATGCTTGTGGTAATAGGAGACCATCTGTTTCTTGACACCAAAAGCCCCTAAAAAATTCTCCCCTTTACTCCTGCACTTTTCACTTGTATGTGTCCTTTCTGTCTTGCCTGCTGAAAGTGAGTTCTGTGAGGACCAGAATCATTCTCTCTCCAGTGCTATTTCTTCAGCAGCTTGTGGGGTTCCCGACACACAGCAGGTGCTCTATAGAGGATGGGTGGAAGAAAAACTACACTGTAGCTTATAGGAAGGAAAGCTTTATGAAATTTCTACCCTTAAGTTCTGAATTCCTTCAGCCTTAACCACCTCTGTGTCACTGTGACATTTAAGTAGGCCACATTCCCTGTTTTTCTCCAGTTGTGGAGGAATGCTTCAATGGAAGTGTTAAGTTAGGAAAATGTGCCTTTAGGATCTTCCTTTTTGGTGTTTTCTACAGTCTTACAAGAGCCTCCCAGGGGGATTCGTGGTAAAGAACCCACCTACCAATGCAAGAGACACAAGAGATGTGGGTTCGAACCCTGCATCAGGAAGATCCCCTGGAGAAGGAAATGGCAACCCACTCCAGTATTCTTGCCTGGAGAATCCCATGGACAGAGGAGCCTGGTGGGCTACAGTCCAGTGGGGTCCCAGAGAGTTGGATATGACTTAGTGACTCAACAATAAGAACAATCTTACTGCCTTCCTCCTGAGCACCTAGAGGCCCGATATTATGGACCTTCCCTTAATCAAAGATTCCTTTCCTGGGTTCTACTTACTTAGCCAGGTTCCTCTAGAAAACAGAAACTGAGACAAGGATTAAAGTGCTTTATTTAGGAGGTAAAAGCCTACAGGAGGTGACGATTTGGAAAAAAAGAGAAAAGAAGTGAGGAAAGATGCAAAGCAAACATGATGCAATTCCATGCTGGCTTAGTGATCCCATGATGAGTCGTATATGCCATCCAGTAATTTCTGGTTTTTCCACCAAAGGGAAAGAAACCATCTGTAAGGGAAATTTCCCACTTGCTGCTTGAACTGTTTCACCTTTTGTTATCCTAACCACCAAGGTTAGTTAATCACAAACAGGACTTTGAGACATAGCCTCTGTGATGAAAGAAAATAAGGTTACGAGGCAGGGAGGGGGCCAGCTCGTTACCATGCTGAAGCGGGTGAGCGTGTCTTTGTAAAGATGAGGGGAAAGCAGGGGCCGACCACGGAGAGGTAGACACTGGGAGGGGAGGTTGAGTGGAGTTTTAAAAAAATTTGGCCAAGAATCTAACAGTACATCATTTTGTTTGCCTGTGTGTTTTAGGCTAAATGATACCTGAGATTTCAAACAACAAGCATGAAAAGTGCATTCTTTATGAACTTTTAAAAATAACTCAGGCTTCTTGGCTAAGACCTATAAATTTGGACGAACACATACATTCAGAGTTTATTTCCTCTATTTTTATTAAAGTTAAATCCAATTGGTATGACTCAAGCCGAAATTTAAAAGTGGCATCAGGTGTCTTTTAGCTTTTCTTCACCCCCCCAGGTAGCCAGCTGAAATGAGAAAGTGATAAAAGTAAACTTAAAAAACCAGAACTCATTTTCTTAACGAATTTCTCAGCTCTGCAACTCACCCACACAGAGCTGTGTGCAAGTGGTAATTGATACTGAATACATTAATGGCTTCCTAAAATAAGCAGAACTGAACCACAGAAGTTGGGAAGGAGGCTTAAAATAAATAAATAAGATAAATAACAGAAAGCCCTCCCTACCACAAAAGACTCACTTTTAATCATCACTTGAAATAATACCAGATAATTATGCCGGACATTCCCAAGAATGCCCTCTGCAAAGAACAGTCAGCCTCAAAAGTTAGCCCTCTCCAATTCGTTGAGAGCCTGAGCAGAATAAAAAGGCGGAGCAAGGCTCTATTTGCTTGTTTTGTGTTGTTTCCACCTAAGTTGGGACTTTCATCTTCTGCCATTGAACATTTTTGCTTGTTTCTCAGGTCTTCAGACTTGGAATGAGACTTACACCAGCAGCCCCATCCCACCCCCAACCCCCTTTCTTGAGCTTTTGACCTTCGACTCAATGGCACCGCCAGCTTTCCTGCTTCTCCAAAAGGCATATAGACAGATTGTGGGATTTCTCAACCACCATAATCATGTGAGCCAATTGCTATAATGTTTCTCCCTCTCTCTCTCTCTCTCTCTCTGTATATATATATATATATATATATACACACACACACACACACACCTTATTGGTTCTATTTTCCTGGAGAACTTTGACTGATAACAACCAACCTTCAGTAAAATAACACAGGGTATTTTATTAATATTACCTATCTCTGGTTAAATACTTCTCTTCACTCACATTTTCTTTGTAAGTCCTATTTACCAGTTGTTTAACCATGTTTTGTGATTCTCTGAACCATCCGCTAGTTTTAGCATCGAATGCTGGCTCATGATTAGAAAGTAGCAAAGTGAATGGTGACTAGTCCCTCTCTTTGCTTGAGGTCCCCTGGACCAAGCCTAGTTTGCTCCAAAGGAAACAATGTCCTAGGCTCAGATGAGCTCCATTTCATGTTATTCTTCTGTACCTGCCCCAAACTACCTTATAGTTAATGTGCAGCAGCTCACCCACACCTGAAAACCCCTAATTTAGTGCAAGAATTTCCCTAGTCTCACCCAAAGTCCTATAAATCTCATAAAACCCCTTGAATTCACACAAGAGCAGAAGTTTTCTTGCTGTAATGGCCCAGAATTCTTTAAAAGGACAGGGGAGAAAATTGTAGACTTGAGAGGTGGCACCAAACAGGCCTCATATGACCCAAAGTTTTCTTTTTTCCCTATTGGCCAATTTCAGTCAATTAAATTCTACAATTTGAGAGCATTCCTTTGGATGTTAAAACATTGACATTATCAGTTGTGACTTCACTGGCATCAGTCAAGTTCTTATATTGGCTGTAGTGACCAGTCCTTATGAACATGCAAGTTGGGTTATGTGACGGCCAGAGCGTGGGGTACTGCCTGTGGGGGTGCTGGCTTTGTCTTGCCAGAGCACAAAATCCTGGGAGTGTGGGATACGAGGAAACAGAGGGAGGGGCACCAAAGGAAGAGGTAAGAATAGACAATTCAAATAAAGCCTTCACAAGTTGGCTTGTGCTTTAAGAATAAGAGTCATGCAGATTCCAACAGAAAAGAAGCAAATGTGCTCTATGAGGTCAGATTTTGTCTACCAAGAAAACTCATACAGTATTAACACCTTGGAGAATTTCCCATCAATAACAAGATCAACATTTGATCAACAACTCCATAATGTAAGCACTATTTTTTTTTAATTGAAGTATAGTTGATTTACAGTATTGTGTTAATTTCTGCTATACAACAAAGTGATTCAGTTTACCACAGGATACTGAATATAATTCCCTGTGCTATGCAGTAGGACCTTGCTGTTTATCCATTTCATATATAGTGGCTTGCATCTGCTAATCCCAAACTCCCAAGCCATCCCTCTCCCACCGCCTCTCCCCACTGACAACCATAGGTCTGTTCTCTATGTCAGAGTCTGTTTCTGTTTTATAGATAGGTTCATTTGTGTTATATTTTAGATTCCACATATAAATGATATCATATGGTATCTTTCTCTGACTGACTTCACTTAGTATGATAACCTCTAGATCCATCTATGTTGTTGCAAATGGCATTGTTTCCTTTTTATGGCTGAGTAATACAGTCTTAACATACTTGTTTTTTTTTTAAGATCTGCAAGAAACATATGTACCAGCTGAATGCCGCTGAAGAAAATCGTTATAGGATTAGCAGTTTTCTGACCCACTTACTAAAAAAAAGCCGAATCACTCAATTGAGACCCCAGGGAAATGCAGATTTATACCTTTGACGTATTACTTGGTTTTTCTTCAATTAACTTAAATTCTGTAACCAGTTTTTGAGTCCTTGCCATCTTCTTTTCTTTTAATTGGGTGATTTTATATGCCTTATTGAATATAAGCCTTTGCAAATTCTTGGTTTTTCTAAGTGCAAATGTATAATGAAACCTGCATACGGCTTTCTTCTATGCAATTATTTTCTAAACCCATCAGGAGGACTGCTTCTCTCCCTAATCCTTTCCTTTACTAGATTGGGGCTGGATGGGTGGAGTGGGCAGTTGAGAAGAAATGTCCAGTGCTCTTTGCTTCCAGATGGGAATTGGGGGAGATGGGGAAGAGGGTCTCTCCACCTGTGGCCATAGTGGTCCAGTAGATGAGAGGCGCTTCCATTCCCACAGGCATGGAGCCATGATCAGCTGTTTCCTGTCTCCTGGCCTTGACTAACGCTTTTCCAACCACAAGGAACAAGCCTTTTCCTCCTGTCAAGTACTCTAGCCCTTCTCTTCCATCCAGTGTAGCTTTCTTTAAGAAGGTTTCTTTCAGTTGAGGAATCTCTTTTTATTTTCAAGCCCACTGATACAATTCCTGACCAACATCTCCACAACTCACTCTTACAACTGCTGTGTTTATGCTGATTACATGCTTGTCTTATTTCCCTGTACAGGCCAGACGTCCTCGGCCACAAACAAATCCAAGGGCCTGATTGTGGAATTCTCTTTTTTCTGGCTTTCTTGTTTCTGGCAATAGCACCATCATTCTATTGCCCCAGTTAGTAACCTCAGAGGCATTTCTGCACCCTCCTTTTTCCTCACTCGCACTCCCTAATCTCCAATCAGTCTCCAAATCCTAGCAGTTCTTTTTTGTTATTATTTTTTAAACTTTATTTATTTTTGGCTGTGTTGGGTTTCTGCTGCCGTGTGGGCTTTTCTCTAGTTGCGGCAACCGCGGGTTACTCTCTAGCTGCAGTGCGCAGGCTTCTCATTGTGGGGGCTTCTCTCGTTACGGAGCACGGGCTCTAGGGCCCAGGCTCAATAGTAGTGGCACATGGGCTTAGTTGCTCTGCAGCATGTAGGGTCTTTCCTCACCAGGGGTTGAACCCGTGTCTCCTGCATTGGCAGGTGGATTCTTTACCACTGAACCACCAGGGAAGTCCCCCTAGCAGTTCTTTTTTTATAACCTCTCTGACTTCTTTTCTGTATTTCCCTATTTCTTTCATCCCTGTCATCTAGACTCTTCCAGCTGCATCTTAACTGCTCTCACTGGTTCCCAGCTCCCACCACGAGCTCGTCCTTAATACTAGCACCAGGTGGGTCTTCCTGAGCTACAGCTTTATTCAGGACACTTCACAATTTTAAAATCACCAGTAGCCCCCTATTGTCTTGGGGTTAGCATTCAAGGCTGCTGCTGCTGCTAAATCGCCTCAGTCGTATCTGACTCTGTGCAACCCCATAGACGGCAGCCCATCAGGCTCCCCCGTCCCTGGGATTCTCCAGGCAAGAACACTGGAGTGGGTTGCCATTTCCTTCTCCAATGCAGGAAAGTGAAAAGTGAAAGTGAGGTCGCTCAGTCGTGTCCAACTCTTAGCGACCCCACGGCCTGCAGCCTACCAGGCTCCTCCGTCCATGAGATTTTCCAGGCAAGAGTACTGGAGTGGGTTACCATTGCCTTCTCCAAGCATTCAAGGCTACATAGGTGGAAAGACCACAGGTTTTATAAGCAATCTGAACTCTGCTCACATACCAACTCTGCCCTTTACTAGTTTCAAGGCAAGACCCTGACCCTCTCAGAATCTGTTTCCACATCTATAAAATGGAGATGATAATACCCATATGGAAAGGTGACTGTAAAGTTTAAGCAAGCAAACATAAGCTAACCCTTTGGCCTCCCACAGCAGGCACTCAGAAAATGGCATCTTTCCTTCTTCTGCAAGTCAATGCCAGACTGTCTTTACCTTTACAACTTCATTCTCCCTCCTTGGTTCTTCTCCAAGACAACTCCTGCCTCCTGTGTCTTTGGAGAAGCGGTTCTCTCTACTTGCCTTTCGTCTTTGCCCATGGAGTCCCCTATGTCCTTTAAGGGCCAAAGTCATGAAGTGTTCCTTGATCAGTTTTGTCAAATACTGTCAGTGGGATGCCAAGGTGGGGGAGGTGAGAGTGTGTTGCCACGGACATTGTTTAGAATCACCATCTTATAGTGAAAATAAAAAGCATACAGGGATTCCCTGGTAGTCCAGTGGCTAAGACTCCTCACTCCCAGAGCAGGAACCAGGGTTCTATCCCTTGTCTGGGAACTGGATCCCACATGGCACTACTAAAAGATCCCTCATGCCACAACTAAGACTTGGCACAGCCACGTAAGTAAATATATATATATATATGCGCGCACAGACTTTTTTGGGGGCCTCACCACACAACATGCAGGATCTTAGTTCCCCAAACAGGAGTCCGAACCAACACTCCGTGCAGTGGAAGCACGGAGTCCTAAGCACTGGACTACCAGGGAGTTCCCTATGCTCAGTTATTTTATGCATTTATTTATTTATCAAGCGCCCACACTGTGCCTCCCATGCGCCAGGCGCCATTTTAAGTGCTGTACATTTATGAAGTCTTTTTAATAAAAAGCTGAGGGAAAAGGGGGAAAGGGAGTGTGAGGTGGGGTTGAGGCCCCAGAGAGGACCCTAGGAGGGTGAAGGGAAATGTGAAGGGGCTGCCAAGATAAGAACCTAGAAATGAGAGAAGCTGGGTAGGAGGTCCCAGCAAGGTGAGCTGCGGCACAGTAACAGGTAGCAAAGAAAGCTGACTCCTCCACCAGGCAGGGCATGGCACCTGCTAAAGACTGATGCTACTGAGCATCAGCCACTAAGTGTTTTTCCCTTAAAAATCAAGTTGAGAATCCCTAGAGGTACACATACCGCATTTTGAAAAATGTTGAGTCAATTCATCTCCAAAAAATATAAAAAGCTTTTGGGTAACATTTTAGGAATTTTTGAGAATTTTATGTTCCCACTACTAGTTCATAAATAAAATATAAAACTTAAAAAATGCATATGCACTTACAATTGCTGAATGAAAATACCAAGTGTAGAACTGCTTTATCACATAAAGCAGTGATATGCCAGCTCCTCATATTTCTTCCACACTTGACTTTTCAAAAACAAATTTTCTGGAATGTTTTGTCTTCTACACTTTCCAGTTTTTGCAGATCAGGAGGCTAGTAAAAAGAAATAAGGAAATTTGATGAGTGTTATCACATTTGGAAATATCAGGATTCCTAAGAAAGAATATTCCATGCTTTGCTCTTAGGGATGTGGCAGCACTTTCATGTGGAAATCCATCCGTGGCAAGTTAAGATGGGTCTCACCTAAGTTCACAGGATATCCAGATACCAAAAGCAACAGTGATGCAAATATATTATAAAGGAATATAAAAATGATAAAAATGCAAGGCTTAGTAACCAAGAGCAATTCTTCATGTATTTCAACCAAAACAAACATCACTACATTGAATGGAGAGGCAGATATAAAAACCCATTTTCTACTGTTAAGTCAAACATTAAAGAGATTTTATAAAAATGAAAAATAATGCCATTCCTCTTTGCTCATTTTTTAAATTTGGGAATTGCCTTGATGGGAGGGAAGTTTGAGGGAGAATAGATACACATATATGTATGGCTGAGTCCCTTTGCTGTTCACCTGAAACTGTCACAACATTGTTAATTGGCTATGCCCCAATACAAAATAAAACTTAAAAACATAAACTTGGGAATATATATCTTTTATTAACTATATTATGTCAACATTTAATAGGTTTATTATAAGTATTTAAAATAAGAATTAACATTTTTTCAGTTTTAATTTTAATACAGCAAATATCAATATCTAAACCAATATAAAGATTTTTGAGATCTTCAATGATTTTTAAGAGTGTAAACAGGTTCTGAGAGTGAAAAGGGTAAGAACCACTATTCTAAATAGTTCTCCAAACTTGGGCTGGTCTCCTTTGACTATTCACAGGAAGATAGTACTTTAGGGCCAAAGTTGTAGTAGAATATGATTACTTCCTAGTCAGGTTAGGCGGGGGAACATTGTGAGGAAGGTTCTTCAGAAATGAGAGTTAGCATTGTAAAAGTTCATTCTCACAGTAACAGGCAAGTCTAATAGAGTAGGACCACGGAGCTTAAGGAAGGCAAGACAAAGACCTCTGGGGAGAGATAGGCTGCAAGTCTGCTTCAAGGGAAAATAAATAGCTGAAACCCCTTTTGATTAGGATTTTGTTTGCTCTTGATATGTGTGTCCCTAATCCAGTGTTCTTGCCTGGAGAATCCCAGGGACGAGGGAGCCTGGTGGGCTGCCGTCTATGGGGTTGCACAGAGTCGGACATGGCTGAAGCGACTTAGCAGCAGCAGCAATCTGTTTACAGGAGTAACTTCTTTCCTGATCAAAAAAGACAAAAGGGATTTGCAGTTGGCTGTCACCATGGACCCACTATTTCTGCTCAAGGGGGCATAATAAAAACTGCTAGAACAATGCATTGTTGGAATGATACCACCGTCAACTTTCAAAACTTGGTTCTAAGATGTGTGAACCCCTCTATTGTCTGTCTTCTTTTCAATCAACTAGAGAACAGAGTCATCCCCTTCAGTCGGAAGGTAAAAAGTATGTACTGGAGTTTTGTTTAGGCTTTGACTTTAATAAGGAGAAAAACCCATGAGAAACCATTTGACTCATTTCAGCCAATTGGTGTCCTGAAATATTCCATCTCACTGTGATGAAAAGGATCAAACTGTGATCTAACTCAAAAATGGATTGTTGTCCATAAGAAAAGGGAAAGAACAAGGACAAATTCTAGCCTCAGATGGGGTTGTTTCTGAAAACAGGAGACTGGGCATCACTAATGAGGTCAAAGCAAGAACTGACTGGAATCACCCATTAGGCTCTTCAGTCCTTGATTTTTGATCATTGCAGGAAGCTTTCCTGATAGAACCATGGATGCTGACCCAGGCCATCTTGGTCACAAATTACTGCTTATCTTCCTCAAGACTTGTATGCGAGGAAAGTAAAGAATAATAGTATATACGTGAACCCTGGAGTCAGCCTGCCTAGATCTGATTCTGTATCTCAGGGCCTCAGTCTCCTTCTCTGTGAAATGAGAAGAGTGACAGTACTGACTTTTAAGATTCTTGTGAGGATTATCTAAGATAATGCCTATAAAGCACGAGACATGGCACACACTAAGTGCCTAATAAACAGAAGTTATTAGGGAGGGTCTTTGCTTCGCATTCCCATTTGTGAGCATTTTCCCCCGTTATTTCTCAACAGCACCCCTTTCTTTCGGAGCTGCTGATCTCCGAGGCTTCTAGTTCCTTATATCCCTGAGTCATCATCGAGATGCTGGATTTCTGAAGTCGTCCCTTCTACTGCTTTCTAGGGCTCCCTCTCCTGACTGCTTAGCTCTCGCGGGGGCTCAGACCCACAGTCCGTGGCAGCAAGTCTCCGTCGGGCTTGGCCACCCGTCTTGGAGAAACGTCCTGAGTCCCCTTTGGAGACCAACCACCTGAGACCCATCGCACCCACAGAAGCTCGCCAGTCCAGAATCCCGAGAGAGGTCGAAGGCGGGGCCAGGCCTTGAGGTGAGAACGAGGCTGGGGGTGGGGCCGTGCTAGGAGGTGCGCGCGAGGCCACACCCCGAGGTGAGCGTGCCGGGGGCGGAGCCACACCGCGAGGTGGACGCGAGGCCGGGGGCGTGGCCGCGCCGAGGAACCGCCCGGACCGTTACGGATGAGCCGGCCGTCTCCCCGGGCTGCGCACGCAGCTGCCCCCGGGCGTGAGGCAGTGCAGGGGTTAAGGCTGCCGGCGCCACCTGGGCGCCGCTGAGGAGACCCACGAACC
>NW_011495054.1:5792362-5795028 GCF_000754665.1 Bison bison bison
TGGCCGGCCGCGCTTCAGCACCCGCCGAGCCGGACAGCGCCTGCTGCATGGAGCTGCCCGCCGCGGCCGCGGACGCAGTCGGGAATCCAGCCACCGCCACCGCCGCTGCCCTCATCTCCTTCCCCGCGGGCCGCGGGGAGTTGGAACTGGCGTTAGAGGAGGAGCTGGCGTTGCTGGCGGCTGGGGAACGGCCGTCCGAGCCCGGGGAGCATCCTCAGGCCGAGCCCGGGCCTCCAGCCGAGGCGGCCGGACTGCAGCCGCCGCCCGCCCAGGATCCCGAGCTGCTGTCAGTGATCCGGCAGAAGGAGAAGGATCTGGTCTTGGCGGCCCGACTGGGCAAGGCATTGCTCGAGAGGAATCAGGACATGAGCCGGCAGTACGAACAGATGCACAAGGAACTGACTGATAAGCTGGAGGTGAGGACGTCACTTCTGGGATAGGTGGGAAGCGGGAGTGGGGGGAGACCAGGTACCTGCCCGCCGGCCCTGGGTAGCTTCGGGGGCCAGGCACTCATCCACCTCACCCCACTCCTTGCTTATCCTGTCTTAACAGAAAACCACCTGGGAGGTGGGTAGCATGGAGGGTTTGGGGTTATCAGACCAGGGCATTCTTTGAAGACACCTGGCTTTCCTACCCTGCTCACAGCAAATGGGTCCATGCACGGCCCCAAACGCTGTGGGCCGTTCTATATATGTACTGTACACAGCATCTAAAATAGAGCTTACAGTATGACTAATTTATACAGCACTGAGGTGATGTCTGCACACAGAGAAATTACAGAGTCGGGAACATTTAAAATATGCTCCAGGTTTTCAGAGAGGTAGTTAATCGCTAATCAGGGCATTAGCCTAAAGCTTTTTAGCTTTGGAGTTAAGGGCTTCCACATGCCCTTGTCTTAACTTCCACACAGCTCAGAATGGTGGGATACGAGTGCTCCTAAAGGAGCTTTATATAGCCTTCAGATACTCACGGATTAGGAAATACGGTTCCACTGCAGAAATCAGGTGAGCCTGGGCTCAACATGTGACGGTTGTGATTTGATATGGACTTCAGTATATATATGTATTTAAACAGTACTTTTGTTTCTGTTCTGGGTCTCACACATGCATTTGGATGGCCAAATGCAACTTGTGAGAACCATATAACTTTAACCATTGTTATAAATACCCCTTAAAATATCTATAAGATTTCTGCCAATTCTCTGGACCAAAGTCTTTTGCTTCTGTTTTCTTGCCCTTAACTAGAAAAGGGCCTTGAAACTGATACAAGTGGCCGCCACTTCTAAAAAAATTTTTAGAGTCTTTTTTTCTTAAGTGAAGATGGGGAGATGCATCTGTGGCAGTGGCGATGAGCTTATCTTTTTCTGTCTATGCATTTAACATTGTCTCCCAGTTTGGTGGCAGTGAGTTCTTTTTATTCTTGTTACAAGAGAATAGTACAGCCCTGAGTAAGGTTTGAAATTAACCATTGCCTGGTTCCATATCACCGCTACTGGTTTAATGGTCAGAGTGTAGATTCAGAAACTTTTCTCTAGTAAGTATGTCTGTAGTCCAACAATATATCAAAAATAAATAAGAGAGGAAAAAAAGGAAACCAGTGAGTGCCCTGTAGTTCAGTTGGCCTGTTAACTAGGTCTGCCAGTCGATGAACTCCTGAGATACCTCTCTGAAAAGTGGTTTGTGAAACCTATATGTAGATTGCCAAAAAGCAACCCAGTGAATTGAATTGTTTGATTTTCACTTGAAGTACACGTCTCAGACTAAAAGTGTCTTTTTTTGAAAAAGAGATTAGATTACAGACTCTAAATAGAAGTACTACTGCAGAGATGTATGCTTGTGATTTGAAATTCCTTCAGTGAGAGACTTGATTAAAGAGACAGCTGGCTTGAAAGGAACATCATATCAGTTGATTTGTTGAGTGATAGTTTTCAAGGGTAATCCTGAATGTGTAGTTAAACACATCCTGGGTTCCACTTGGAACCTTTATACGTGTCTTCACCAAAGGAAAAAGATTTTCAAATTCTGTAACAAGAAAGGTTATATTGTAGAAGAATAAATTACATTTGACTTTTTGCTATTGACTTGATAGACAATATTAAAATAGTTTAAAATTCTTATTAAACTATTTTTAAAAATCTTCACTCCTCTCAGGTCAGCATATGAACTCAAGTGTTAGAGGTTTATTTTTAATTTCTGGAAGTTGGTTACACAACAGTATGAATGGACTTAGGGCTACTGAACTAACAGTACACTTAGAAATGGATACGGTGATAAATTTTATGTTATGTATGCTATGATCTAAGGCACTAACTTACATTTATACACTTTTTTCTTCAGAGATTTAATCTTTATTTAGTTTTTTAAAAGTATGCTTTTGAAGTCCAGGATTCTCTTTTTCCCCCATTCCAGGTGAGAGTGAATTCTCTCAATGCAGAGGTAGTCTCTTGCCTAGGTTACATTTTCTTCCCTCTTCCCTAGGCCAATTCTAATGATTCTGGCACTACTTTTTTTTTTTTTTTTAAGAGGCAAAACAAGTATGGTGGGACTTCCCTAGTGGCCCAGTGGTTAAGAATCTGCCAATGCAGGGATCTGGGTTTGATCCCTGGTTGGGGAAGTTCCACATACTGTTCAATATGGCCAAAAAAAAAAAAAAAAAAAAAAAAAAGG
>NW_011495054.1:5795128-5826559 GCF_000754665.1 Bison bison bison
CAATATGGCCAAAAAAAAAAAAAAAAAAGAATAAATGTTCTTGTTAAACTTTTTTGTTAAAAAAAGTAAGGTGAAAATGATTACATAATTGGGTAGTAGATTTAGTTAAGCAAATGCAGGAGTCCTTGTTTACATTCAGTGCTTGATCCACTTAAATAGTATTTTTTTTCTTTGTATCTTTCAATAACCATATCCTGGACTTAGGAGAATAATATGCTTTTTTGGTTCGTGGCAGAAGTCCATTTCTGTAACAACCAATTTTAGGTGAGCTAGTGATACTAACTTCTTCAGAGTTTTAAATAAGCTGTTTTTAGAATGGTTTTAGATTTACAGAAAAATTGGAAAGATGGGACAGTTTCCATATGCCCTGCCCCCAGTACTTGCCATAATTAGTAAACCAATACTAATACAGTATTATTAGCTATGAGGCTTTCTTGGTGGCTCAGATGGTGAAGACTGTGCCTGCAATGCAGGAAACCCGGGTTCCATCCCTGGGTTGGGAAGATCCCCGGAGAAGGGAATGGCTACCCAGCCCAGTATTCTTGCCTGGAGAATTCCATGGACATAGGAGCCTGGCAGGCTACAGTCCCTGGGCTTGCAAAGAGTCTAACACGACTGAGCGACTAACACTTTAACTTTTTCATTTAGTTTAATTAGATTTCTTTGGGCTTCTCTTGTGGCTCAGCTGGTAAACAATCTGCCTGCAATGTGGGAGACCTGGGTTCGATCCCTGGGTTGGGAAGATCCCCTGGAGAAGGGAAAGGCTACCCACTCCAGTATTCTTGGCCTAGAGAATTCCATGGACTGTATAGTTCACGGGGTCGCAAAGAGTCAGACACGACTTATTAGCAAATAGATTTCTTTAGCCTTTGCCAAATGTCTTGTTCTGTTTCATGATACCCTTACATTTAGTTTCTGTATCTTCTTAGTCTCTTTTTTCCTGTATCAATTTCTTAGACTTCTCTTGTTTTTGATGACCTTGACAGTTTTGACATGAACTTTTTTCTTTTTCTTATTGAGGTGTAATTGACATATAGCATTATATTAGTTTCAGGTGTAGATATTACCTTTTAAAGTACAGTGTAACCCCAAGAAACAGGGAATAGCATGGACAGAGCCTGACGGCTACACTTTCTGATATTCTTCCTAGAGTTTACTGGTTAATTTAGCACTTCACTGAAAATGTAATTCTGGGAGAAACCTTTCTTTTCTCAGAATAGACAGAAGGCTAAGTTCTGTATGTACGTTAATAGGAAAGTCTTGACTTTTTTCCCCAGAGTGTTGGGAAACCTGAATTAGGAAGAAATGTAAGGACAGAAGAGATTAATCAGCATCACTTGTCCTCAACCCTGCCTCACTCCCTGCACGTGAATTAGATTGTTTTAGTCGCTTAGTTGGGCTGTTCACTAACAGCTGTTTGCGGAATATTTTTAAGTCTCTCTGTTCTTTTAGAACACAAGCCTAATTTATCTGGCCTCTCAGTAATACTGTGATTACTGAGTTCTTGCTGTTGCCTTCTGCTCAGTCTTTTCCATTTTGGAAAAACTCAATAAAACCAAGTATCACAATTTTAGAATTGTAATTACCATTTACTTCTGCATCTCATCTTTCTGAAGTTTGTGTAGTGACTAAAACATCCTCATTTTTGGAAGTTTAGCAAAATGAGGGAAGCATAGAACAGAAAATTTTCATGCTGAGAAGTACAAGTCCCTCTCTTGAGAGAAAAATCTTTTTTTAGGCACATCTCAGATGTGAAATAATGAGACTGGTTTTCTCGTATAACTATACACTGCCCCTTAAGGCTTTCCAAAAGAGGCATCCTAAAAACATTTGAAAGGTGAGAACTTAGATGGAATAAGAGTGTAGATTCACAAGGTGAAAAGATGTCTGAGTACGCTGAAGGAGAAGATGCAATTGCCTGTCTTAGCCTGTTGAAACAATCTCAGTGCTTGATAGTCAGCCTTTAGTGCATCAGAATTTCCAATAGAACCTAAATAGATGAATGGGTAGATAGACAGATGCCTTCCTAGGCCTCATCCCATTCTTTACTGAATCACAGTCTGGAATTAGTGTTTAGGTGGATATATTTTGAACAGTTATATCAGAGATTTTCTGACAGCAAAAGTTGAGGACCATTGCTTTACTTCTCATATGCATCTCATATACTCTGAGGTATTTACTTGGTTTTTTGGTACTTGCTATGCTTTTTTTATTGTTTATTTTTTAAATCTATTTATTTGGCTGCATCGGGCCTTAGTTGCAGCAGGTGGGATCTTTTGTTGTGTTGCGTGGACTCTAGTTGTGGCCCGTGGGCTCTCTGGTTGTGGGATGGGTCAGTCAGTGTGTCACGGAGGCTTAGTTGCTCTGTTCCAAGGCATGCGGGATCTTAGTTCTGGATCAGGAATCGAACCCACATCAGCCTGTATTGAAAGGTGGATTCTTAACCACTGGACGACCAGTGAAGTCCTCATACTATGCTTTTTAAATAGGAGAACATACTTGCCTCTGAAAAGAGGCATTCATATTTATCTTACGGAAACAAAAAGATGTTCTTATTTCCTTCAATCCAAAAAGAGTTCTTTTCTGTTGTTGCTCCTTCAAACCATCTGTACTTTTCCTGTATACCATTTGTCACACTGTACAACATAATACTTTTATCAACCTCTCACTAGAGTGGAAACTCCATAAAGGAAAAGATCAAGTCTCTTTTGTTCAACATTACTTCAATGACTAACCTATAACAGTCAGTCAGGAATGAATGAATCAGAAATAAACATGCAAGGATCGTAGGCCATGATTTAATAAAAGTAGGCCTGAACTTGCCTTAATGATTCTGAAATGCAATGCTATATATAGCAGCAAATATTTATTGAGTTGTTATGTAGAGCATTAAACAGTCAAGTAAGGGAGACCCCAATCCCAGCTGTCCCATTTGCTAGAACAGACCTTAAGCTGGTTGCAGAATCTCTTCTGTTGCTTCATTTTAAGAAGAGGTGGTTGATCTGGAGGATCTCTGAAGTCCTTTCTGTCTCTGAAAATTCTAAGTGCCTGGTGTTATACCAAACATAACAGATGACAGCAAAAGAAGCTTTCTCAAGGGCTTGTTTTAAGTTGCTTAAATGTGTATTTCACTGATTAATAGATGACTTACTAAATTTCAGGTGAGTTCCTAAGTCTAGAACCCCCATGTCCAAGGACAGGAATAAACATAATAACATTAAGTATTTCAGTAGGAATGCGTTCTCTTTGTGAAGTTAGCCTTCCCTACTCTGGCAGAAAGGGATATTTTTGCAGCTGTGAAATGGGCAACTTGTCCTACATGGCAGAGTGTTTTGTTGTGCTGACTGACTAGGAAAAAGAAAAGTTAGAAGAGTGTGAAAAGAGAAAAAAAATTAATGACTCTGGAATTTTTTAACAGTTTAAAAATCCTCTTCATTTTCACCCAGCACTTAGAACAAGAGAAACACGAACTAAGAAGACGATTTGAGAACCGAGAAGGCGAGTGGGAAGGGCGTGTGTCTGAGCTGGAGAGTGATGTGAAGCAGCTTCAGGATGAGTTGGAGAGGCAGCAGGTTCATCTACGGGAAGCAGATCGAGAGAAAACACGGGCCGTCCAGGAGTTATCAGAACAGAACCAAAGGTTATTGGACCAACTCAGCAGGGTGAGTCACGAGTTAAGAACTTATGGTATTAGAAAAAAAGAATTTATGGTATAAAATACTAAAAGTTGAAACAGAGCTTCTGTTTAATGTCATCATATATATGGTAAGAGTAGTTCTCATTTTTGTTGCCTTTGGTATTGATACCAGTAAATCAGGTATTTTTCACCTCTTAAGAATTTCGACTGGGGTGAACTAGGTGCCAGGAGCAAAGACCCTTGCTTGTCACCAACCAACTGTGAGCATTTGGCAATCATTTAACTTGGGAGTCTTCTCATTTTTAAAATCTAAGAGTTTGCTTAATGATTTGATGTTCCTTATAGCTCTACAAGTCTGTGATTCTTTTACCTAGAGAAAGTCTGTCACTGGTAAAATTACGTTAATGCATTTAGTTCAGATATTAAATGGTGCCATCTTTTAAAAAAAATAAATTTACCGTTTTTCTTTTCTTTTTTTTAAAATTAATTAGTTAATTTATGTTTGGCTTCCCTGGGTCTTGGTTGCTGTGCTTGGACTTCCTTGGTTTCAGCGAGCAGGGGCTACGCTCCAGCTGCAGTGTGCAGGGTTCTCTTGTGGAGCGCGGGCTCTAGGTGCACAGGCTCCAGTAGTTGCGACCCATGGGCTCAGGAGTCATGACATTGGGGCTTAGTTGCTCCATGGCATGTGTGATCTTCTGGACCAGGGATTGAACCCGTGTACTCTGAATTGGCAGGTGGAATCTTAACCACCGAAGCACCAGGGAGGTCCAAATGGTGCCGTCTTTAAACTGAAAAGCTTAGGGAAAATTTCTAGAGCAAATGATTTTCAGTGTGAATGTACATTTCTTATTATTTAAATATGAAAAGAGGTATGTGTAGCCGTATATATAAAATGTGTTCTCTTTATTTCTACATTAAGTAGAAGTTCTTTATTTGTACCTTTATAGTGTGGTGTCATAGAAGTATTAATTAACCAAAGTCAAGAGAATGCAAAGAAGGAGTATGAGAGCTGAGTAGGTGGAAATCTAACTTAAATACGAGCACACCTTTTAACAAATGCAGGAATGTTGTTAATGCCCTGGTCTCTAAAGCCACTTACTTTTGAAAATTAAGAGCTGGATTTACTTTTGTACCTCGTGCCTTCTTATGTATTGAAAATAAAACAAGTTCAGTTACTCGTTTTAGAGGAAAAAAGAACTTCTACTCTGATCACACCCCTAAGCACAGATGCCCTTAGGAGAGCACTGCCCTTGTCTGCATGCTTAGTGTTTGGTGCTTAGGTCTCTGGGAAAGGCTCAGCTAGAGCAGCACGTGAAGTTATTTCACTAGGTTGTGTCTTAGTTGCTTCTCATGGGGACCTTGTGCTGTGCTTAGTCGCTCAGTCGTGTCCAGCTCTTCGAAACCCCGTGGGCTGTAGTCCACCAGGCTCCTCTGTCCATGGGGATTCTCCAGGCAAGAATACTGGAAGGTTGCCATGCCCTCCTCCAGGGGCATGGGGACCCTGAGACTGGTCTAAACCTCGTGCCTCACCAGGAAGTACAAAGTAAATGCTACCACTAGAGAAAGGGAGAGGAAGGAGGAGAGGATGGAACCAAGGGCGCCGGGGGCCAGAGCGGGCAGGGGAGAGACCGAAGGGGAGATGCCAAAAGCTTGGGAAAGAGCTAGTCACAGGAGCTCTCAGAATGTATGTGAAGATGAGAATTCAGGTGGTGGTGGAGCTGCCTGCAGGTTTCTCGCTAGGGAATCAGACTGCCATTTGATTGGCTGGAACGGAGGGGCTGGACAGTTCTTCCGGAAGTCATTACAGGGCCAGCTCAGGAGCCTTTCAGAGTCAGTTCTAAAACCTTTTTCAGCAACTGGGAAGGGAATCTCTATCCTTTTGAGATTATATAGCTTTTTGAGACTTCATCTATCATTCATGAGAAAATTTTTTAAATTATTGATTTATGACTGTGCTGAGTCTTCATTGCCGCATGGGCTTTCTCTAGTTGTGGCGAGCGGGGGCTACTCTCCAGTTGCAGTGCTCGGGCTTCTCATTGCGGTGGCTTCTCTTGTTGCGGGGCATGGGCTCTAGGGCATGCAGACTGTAGTTGTTATGGCGTGAGGACTTGGTTGCTCTGCAGCATGTGTGATCTCAGTTCTTGGGCCAGGAATTGAACCAGTGTTCCCAGCATTGGCCAGGACCCCTGGACAACCAGGGAAGTCCTTTCATTAAAGATTGACCAGGTCAGCCTGGCCAGATTGATTGATTTGTTCAAAAACATTTAATACTTATTCTGAATTAATGTTTCTTACGGAGACTTATGAAAGGAATACAACAAACCAGAACAATTTAAGAGGAAATTATTTATTGGGAGCTGAGTTCATGTTACAAAGTGACATGAACAGAAGCCGCCTCAACTCTGCTTTTTGATCTGGTGAAAGATAGGTGGTGGGAGAAAGCAAGTTTTAACATAACATAGGGAGAGCCCTCAACTTAGAATTCAGACACGTGTTGAATCTTGACTCTGCTTCTTTACTGGGTGACCTTGTTTATGACTCCCTCTCCTTATCTTTGAAATGGGGGTGAAAAGTTGTACCTAATGCAAGTGCTGTTGAAATCGAAATGAGATAATGTGTTTATGTTAAGCAGAATATGAAGTTAAAGAATTTGTTTCAGTGCTGATGGTTATTTTACTAAGGTAGTATTTTTATAGTTGAGATTCCTGTGCCTGATTTTTCTGTAGACAATTCTGATAAGTGGTTCCCAGAAGAATATGGGAGGATAACATTTCCACTAGATCTAGATTCTTGTTATCTTCTCTGGCCTTGAATGTAGGCCCTTGATGAGTTTTGTGGCTTTTCTCCTTTCTCTCTTTAAGCAGGCCAAGCCCCTTGGGTTTCCATCAGCAGCCAGTTTAGATTGCATTTTATTATCATTTTATTAACTGAGTATTCAGAAACTAGAGGAGTGGAGTACTTTGAAGTGAATTAAGATTCTCTTAGGACAAGTTAACAACCAGCAAAAGTAGTAGAAGGCCATGCTTTTCTTACAGAGTGAATAATGTGTTTTTATAAGCATGAAATGTATGATATCTAAAATGTGTTGATATTTCCGTGATGCTTTTGTCCAGAGTATTTTTTTATTGAAGTATAGTTGATTTATTTGTCCAAAGTATTTTTAAATGTATTTCCTTTGCTGCCATGGCCTCCATGGTTTTTTTTTTTTTTAATGTTTGTTTGTTGAGATAGGATTCATATACCATAATATTTGCTTTTTAACAGTGTACAGTTTCACCATCACCACTATCTAATTATAGAACATCTCACACCTCTCAAAGGAAGCCTGTGCCCATTAGCAGTCATTCCTCATTCCTAACCCCCATCCCACACACTGACACCTGAAAACCATTAATCTACTTTTTATCTCGATGGGTTTGTCTGTTCTAGACATTTCATGTAAATAGAATCATACATATGTGACCTTCTGTGGCTGACTTCTTTCCCTTAGTATAATGTTTTCAAGGTACACCCACATTGTAGTGTATATCAAAACCTCATTTTTATGGCTGAAGAACATTCCATTGCATGGATACAACACATTTTGTTTATTGATTCATTAATAAATGGACATTTGGGTTGTTACCACTTTTTAGCTTTTATAAATAAGGCTGCCATAAACATTCATATTCAGGTGTTTGTATGACCAAGATTCTTTTCAGCTCTAAAATAGAATGCTATAATATATATCTCATAAGCTTTCGGATCCACGTTATGATGATGGAAGGGATGGGAATTGTCCTAATTTTATAGCTGAGAAAAACTGGAGGGACCAAAAGATATGTGGCTTACTTAAGGCTCTTCCAGTACAAGACTGATGAGGGTTCCTTTGCCTCAGTTTCAAATTTCTAAGGTAGCAATCAAGGTCACAGGCTTTGGAGCCCAGACAGCCCTGGGACCAGACACCAACTATGTTATGTACTAGCTGGGTGAGTATGGGAAAGTTTTCCCACTTTTTAAAATTTTACTTTCATTCTCTGTATAATGGAAACAATAGTATTATTACTATTATCTGATGTTGTTATGAGGATGGAATGAGGTAATGTATGTAAACTCTAACTATGATATCTAGCATATAGTGAGTGCTCAATAAATGGTAACCATCATATCCTCCTCATGAAGATGAGATTTCTGCATCTAGTCCAATGTTGATTCTCTAATTTGAGAGGATGGAAGAATCTGAAGTGTCCCCAGCACTTATCAGCATGTTAAAACTGTTTTGTCTAGTAGTCAAATCTCTTTTCAAAAATATTTGTGTAAAATTGACCCTCCTGGGAGTTGAGTTAGGTTTATCCTGTAGCACTTAGTATTGACATTGCTGCATATATCCTGAGGATACCTTTGTTGTTGTTCAGTCACTAAGTCATGTCTGATTCTTTGTGACCCTTTCATGGACTGTAGTCCACCAGGCTCCTCTGTCATGGGATTTCCCATGACAAGAATGGGAAGAATTCTGGAGTGGGTTGCCATTCCTTCTCCAGGGGATCTTCCCAATCCAGAGATTGAACCTGTCTCCTGCATTGCAGGTGGATTCTTTACCACTGAGCCACCTGGGAAGCCTTTGTTTCTTCTTTGTAGAAATGTCTAGTTAGGTCTGCTCCCCATTTTTCAGTTGGGTTGTTTTTTTGTCGTTGAGTTGTATAAGCTATTTGTATATTTTGGAAATTAAGCCCCTGTTGGTCACATCATTTGCAAATATTTTTCCCCATTCTGTAGGCTGTCTTTTCATTTTGTTTATGGTATGTTTCCATTGCTGTGCAAGTTTGTTTGTTTTTATTTCTGTTGCCTTGGGAGACTGACCTAAGAAAACATTGGTACAATTTATGTGAGAGAATGTTTTGCCTATGATCTCTTATAGGAGTTTTATGATGTCATGTCTTACGTTTAGGTCTTTATTTTTGTGTATGTTGAGAGGATATGTTGTAACTTCAGTGATTTACCAGCAAGTGGCCAGCTTTCCCAACACCACTTGCTGAAGAGACTGTTTTTTTCCATTCTATATTCTTGCCTTGTTTGTCGAAGATTAATTGACCGTAGGTACGTGGGTTTATTTCTGGGCTGTACCACATCTTCTTTATCCATTCATCTGTTGATGGACATTTAAGCTGCTTCCATGTCTTGGCTATTGTGAATAAGGCTGTTGTGAACATAGAGGTGTGTTATCCTTTTGAATTAAACAGTTTTGTCCGGATATATGTCCAGGACTGAGATTGGTAATTCTAGTTTTAGGGAACTTCCACAGTGTTTTCCTTAGCAGCTGCACCAGTTTACATTCCCACCAGTGGTGTCGAAGGTTCCCTTTTCTCCACACCTTCTCCAGCCTAGGAATGAGTGGAAAGCAGGCTGATGTGACCATGGTGCCATTGGCTTAGGAAGATGAGGTCAAAGGGGAGTAGTCAGTGGCCAGGTGATGTAGGCCCTTTTCTGCCATGATACAGATTTGGGGTTTTATTCAGTGTGCTGCGAAGCCAGTGATCTGCTTTTGGCAGAGGAGCATCAAGACCTGATCGATAACTGTTTTAAAAGTTTACTCTAGCTACCATGGGAGAATGGATTATAGGGGCCAGCAGTGGAAGCCTAGAGGTCAGGGAAGAAGCCACTCTCCAGTGGAGAGTTGATGGTCACTTTGGTTATAGAGGTGATGAGAAAGGGTTAGATGGGGTGTATGTTTTGAAGGTAGAACCAACCAAGAGTTTTGAATGGAATGGATGGATGTGAGAAAGGGAGTTAAGAAAAGAATCATAAAAAATGACTCCTGGATTTTCATCTTGGGCTCCCTAGGGAATGGTGGCATCATTAACTTGAGAGACCAAAGGCTAGAGGAGAGGTTGGAATATAAAATCGAATAATTACTGTTGGATGAAGTTTGAGCTACCCTTAATATCCATGTTGGTTTCATATAAGTAGAACAGTGAGAATTCTGTTGTATTGAGGTGAAATATTGCGTTAAATTTCCCACAGTCCTCTGAGCACTCTCAGGGCCTGAGGCTCTGTTTTATAGTGCCTTCTGTTGATTGTTCCCAAGAATTTATTCAGAGTGACTGAAGCTGTATTCAGATGAGTTCTCATTCCGTCTAGCCCTGACTTCTACCCTCCATGACCCCCCTCTTCTCGTTTGTCCCCCACACTCTCAGCCGCTAGGAGAACTGCTCTTCTGAGTTGGTGTCTGTGGAATGACGTGAGTAGGAGGAAGTTGGTGCAAACAGGTGCTTTGTCTGTCTGCTGCCTGTTCTAAGCTGTATTCCTCAGTCTGCCTCTAATGTCTTATCCACACACAAAGAAGGTAGGATGCACAGTAGCTGGAGCTAATCTTCCTGAAAAGACTAATTTTCCCCTGAAGAGCAAACAGATCCCTGTTCTTTAAACAGCTCATTTGGGATTAGCAGCTCTGCATCCGTGTACTTTTTGAAGCAAATTTCTCCCAGGTTTCTTTCTCAGGGTTAAAGGCTTTAAAATCGTGACGGTTGTGGCTCTGCCTGGTGACACACAACCATCCTTATTTCTAGAACACTTTACAGTGAACAACAGCTGCTCATCAAAAGTAGTTTTAATTATTGACTGGGCTTTTGGGAGCAGGGGCCTGTATTTTACTTGTCTTCTCCTTAAAGTCTGTTTCATTTACCGGTTTTGTGTTGTAGAAAAAAAGACATGGCAGTTTTTAGTCAGCTTATCCTTGAAAGAAGTTTGGAAGACAAAATTATTTTCCAACCAGACAACAGTAAATTCAGACTTCCAAAAGGACACATATGGGACCTTCTGAGATCTCATTACCACTCTGTGATGAAACGGATAGCAGTTATTCTTTATTTGACAGATAAGAAACTGATCATCAGAAAGTCAGTGAATTGCTGAAGGCTTTAAAGTGGTTATGGATTAACTAGTGATGTTAAGATTGGTTTTTGTACCTTTTCTAGGAGAGGTGGTCAATCAGAAACAAAAACCTCCTCACGTGTATTTCCATCTCGCTGGCTTGTTTTGTTGTTGTTGATATTTGCTGCATGTTGTTTTGGATGCCCCTTAACTTCAGAGTCACTGAGTAAAATGCATCCAGAGGTTTAGGGTCCACTTTCAGCAGCTTGTATTTGTTTTGTCAAGGAGGTACTATGAAGATTGAGAAGGATTTGTTAAGAGGCTCACTTCAGCTAGAAGAGAAAAGGGGTTTTTGCCTATAGGAGCTCTCTGTGAAGACAGCATTTTCAGCTTTTTCCAGATTGGTACTGTTGCTAATTAGTAGGTTAAACACATTAAGGTGATAATTGCTTGTTCGTTCAGCATATGGGTGTTTTTATGGGTAGATTTGTATCTTGATTATTTGAGACTGATCTTAATTATTTATCCAGAGAGAACCGTGCCTGATTCAGGAATCTTAGGTTGGTTCTGTTAGTTACAACTATATCGTGTTTTGATTCTCTTTTTCAAAAGAGGAGAGCCAGAGGTTCTGACACGTTAAGTCTAAGTTTGGGGGGTTTCCAGGCCCAAGATTTAGATGAATCACTGTGGGAGTAGGTTTTCTTAATGCTGCTAGATTTGACTTAGTACATTGGTAGTCAGGTTTGTTTTTTTTTTTAACCTGGGTTCCCTTAGTCTCTGTAGACAGATTAGTGTGCTGTGTTGGAGTGATGGAAACAGAATTAAATGAGCTGCCCCTGCCTGATGTGAGGTGAGGCCTCTAAGTTTTATACCTGGCAAATGATTGCAAGTGATAGTAAGGTTGGCCTTTACTGGCAGAGAAAACAAAAAATGGCCACAAACTATGCACTCTGTTGTTACCTATGCTGGCTGGCCCGCAGGTCTGGTCCCTAAATACTGTTGCCTTGAAAAATAATGTATCTGTATTCAGTGAGTAAACATAATCATTAATATAATAATCGTAATCATAATCATCAGCAGAAAAGCTGATAATGTTTTAACTGTGACAGCGTCTTCTCCATTGTTCTTCATTGGTGTCCAGGACAGTGATCCAGTATTCTCATATAATTTTTAGAACTGAAAAAGAACTTCCAGTCTAGCTGGACTAGACTAGAAAATGTTTGTAAAATGTCTTTTTGGAGCTTCCACAAATTTGACTGTTTTTAAAATTTTGTCACGCTCTGAAGAGTCATTACCAGAATACACATATCATGTGCCCTCTTAAGATGAGCGCCACGTTAAATGAATGAAAGGCCGCTGGTGTCTCAGGCTGTGCCGCCAGCTCACCTTGCCTTTGTGCCCTCTCCGGTAACTCAGTAGTATGACACTGTTGTAAGATGAACTGCGTATAAACTGGTCGAATTTGTAACTACTTCAGTGCTTTAAAATCAAAGCTGAATCCACAATTACATTGATACGGAGTAAAGCTAGTACTATCATCCTTATCCTCCAATTTCAATTTTTTTAAAGACCTAGGTATTTTTAATGATCTTCTAAATCTTAGTTAAATTTATAAAATATTTAATATTAATAAAAGGTTACCCTTATCTGTATCTGTTTATCGAGGCTTCTTATAAGATTATATATGGGAAAGCATATGGAGAGGGAAAACCCACCCCCACCACCACACTCATAACTTGGACAGCCATTGGTTTAGATCAGTGGTTCTCAAACTGTGATCAGAGGAGCCATAGGTTTCCAAGAGGTACCTCAGAATAGTTTGAAGGAAGGAAGAGCTGAAAGGGACATTTTGCTGGTGGATTCCTGTCCCCTCCCCCATTTCCATTTCAACCTGAGCAGTTTTATGTTTCATGTATTAAAGTTCTGCTTAATATTTTATTTGTAAAAAATATTTTTTCGCCTGTATATTATAACATGATTTGTAAATCACTAATCCATTAGTGAGTAGTTAAGCTGAGCAGGATGGCAGACTGCTGTAAGTGTGCCATGTATACCATTTTGTTCCAAATAGAGAAGCTGCTGGTCTTTTTGTACTCAGGCAATATATCTGATAATCACAGATTTGAATAAATTCCTTTGAAGCTATAACCTGGAATAGAATTTCCAAAGAAAAAGGATGTGTTTTTCAAATTGCCCTAGGGTAGTATGGTGATTTAGTCTCTAAGTCGTGTTGGACTCTTGGGACCCCATGGACTGTAGCCTGCCAGGCTCTTCTGTCCATGGAATTCTCCAGGAAAGTATACTGGAGTGGGTTGCCATTTCCTTCTCCAGAGGATCTTCCCAACTGGGGGATCAAACACAGGTCTTCTTCATTGCAGGCAGATTCTTTACTGACTGAGCTACGACATACATTCATTTTTATATTAAGTAGAGTAACATTAACTGTTACAACAGATTAACCCTAAGGTCCCAGTGGTTTTTGTTTTTCATTCTCATAAAATCCAAATGATGTTCCTCTTTAGACATGAAGGAAAAGAAAAATGGAATTCTCCTTTAATGGAAAGGGTTGGCATGGAAAACAGAAGACCTCAGTTCTAGCCCATGCTCTGTCACTAACTTTCTGAGCTTAAAAAAAATTTCACTCTGGGTCTCAGACTGTGACTGTAAAATGAGGGAATTGAACTAGATGTTTCTTCCATTCTCTAAATGTCCATGTATATAGATATTTATGTGATCTCTATTGAAAAGAAAATGCTTAAGAGAAACATTCTCACATTTATGTGGTATATGGGGAATCTGAGAGCTTTGTAATGTTGCCTTCTTTACATATAGAACACATCCATCCTTCTCTGAGACCAGGGATGGTTTCTCCTCTCAACAAAATTCATTGCCTCTGTATAATGAGAGATAGAGGTTGAAATGATTGGTGCCACTACAAAATGTATTTTCCATTCTAGTCATGACGTGTAAGGTACTTTCCATGCACACAACTGATACTATAGGCAGTGAGGAGGTGTTTACATGCTTTTCCTGTTTAAAATTAAGCAGCATGGTGCAAGCGGCTTTTTTTAAAAAAAGCCTGACATTCCCAGTTCTCTACAGATAAGTCCGCCTTTCCACATTGCCCTAGTATTATTAGTTGCATTCAGTGTTGCATGTTTATCATTTGCTGAACTGGAAGAATTCCCCTACACATACCTCTCGTCATCAGTTGCTAGGTTACAGCTTTTTACATGGTCCCAGTCTGGTGATGTTTCTATGGATACCAGTCATTCTTTCCACTATGACATTGCTGTGGTCAGGCTCAGAGTGCAGGGAAGATGTAACCATGATGTCACAGGTGTTTTAGCATATGGCCTTCCCTCTAGATTGATGATAAGACTTAAGTAATAGATGTCAATTTCATGTTTTCTAATATTATGTAAATTAAGGAAACGAGGTATTAACTGAATTTTGGATATACCTCATCACTTCAGATCTTTATTCCATAATTATTTCACAGAAATAAAACTAACAAAGTTATAAACTGTTCACAGAAGACCTTCTGTTCTCTGTACATCCAACTCATGCTCCACACAGTCAGCCTCTTCCCTCCTGAAGGGAGGGCTGCCGACAGAGGATAAACATTAACTTGTCCTCAAAGGTTAGGGGCACTGACCTGTGATGCTCTTTCTCAGACTCAGTTTATTTAAATGATAAAGCCTGAGGTCTATATTTTCTTGCCATTTAATCTCACAATGATGATGTTTGTTTTCCTGCTAGGCTTTAGACAATATGAAGGCAAGGACTGTGTCTTTAACTGATTTTTATCCCAATGCTTGGTATAGTGCCACACACATGGCCACAATCCTGTAAAGGTTTATTGATCTGAAGACTGAAAGCATAGGTAATTACCACTTTGACTTCAGATTTCTAGAATAATGTTTTAAGATGGTGAGAATTTCTTCTTACTAAAATTTTGAAGGCCAGGCTTAACCCATTACTTAGCTTCTACCGTATGACTCTTTCATCTTACACTTGAGGAAACAATTAGGGCCTTAAGAGGATGTGACTCACCTAAGGTCACAGAGCAAGAAAAGCTGTGGTTTATGCAAATGTGTGTTATAAAAAGTCTGTAAAACACAGAGTTTAAACTCTGTGCAGTAAAATTAATTCTCTTTACTTAAGCAGTAGTGTTTTCTTTTATGTAGTCTGTATACAGACAGATTATTGAAAAGGAACTTCAGTGTTTAATAGGAACTCTACAAAAAGCATACCAGTTTTTATTTAGAATCGATTCAAAGCCTTGCAGTCTATTTAAATATTTGACTTATTCTTCAAAAACCAGATTGAAGTCGAACATAGCATAGGATTGAGGCCAGTTTTTCAAAATTAACATCCTATTTAAAAACTGGCAGAAATGAATTAAAAAGTCATTCCTTGCATGCACTTCCTTAAAGTGAAAGGAATTTATTTGCCAAATAGAATCCTTTGGGGTAAAACAAAGTGAATGAAAAATGTGTCTTCTGAAACACAGACTGCCAAAGATGTTAGTAATGGACTCTTAACTGCCAGTGGGAGAGACAGACAGATCCCAAGAGCATTGGAAAAAATGACAAAGCAGAAGCTCTCAAGAGATGAATTGTAATTCAGCATGAACCTCCCCTCCTTCCTGGGATCAAAGAATCTGCCCACATCCTTTGTTGAACTTTAGGCAATAATCACACCTTTATCTTGCATTTATGCTCTGCCCCTTCATTTTTTCCTTTTGTCAGATTACCTTCTTCCATGGAAGTTCTGAACAACTCATTGCCTTCTGGGGACTCCCCTTTGCCAACTAGATAAAGTTGAGGCTCCTTGGCATGGCATTTGGGCCCTGTACCATCTGGACCTACACGTTTCCAGCCTCATCTCCCATTCCCTCTCTATGCCCTGTGCTTCGACCGGACTAGTGTGTTTCCTGAGAATGCCCTGTGCTTTCCCTCCTCACTCTCTCCTCCTGTTGCCACCTGTTGGAATTTCCCCAGGCCTTAAGGCCAAACTGAGTTACTGCTTCCTTCATGAGGCCTTTGCTGTTCCTTCCCCACCTGTGTTAATCTCTCCTGACCACCAAGAGCACTTTAGTACTTTTCTTCTGTCACTTAGGTTTTGTCGTCTGTTCCGGTTAATTCATGTCCTTAATTCCATTGAGTCGAGGGCTGTGTACTCAGGGCATCTTCTGCAGGAGGCTGAGCACCTTGATGAAATAGAATGAGTATAAGATGACATTCACAAGTCAAATAGGCATACACTACTTAGTTCTGTGGTTCTAGTGTATAGTAAATATAACTGTTACTAAAAATTTTTACCCAGAGAATTTCTGTTTTACTTCGTTTATGCACCCTCACTCTTGCTGAATTCCTTCACTATTGTCTATATAGCTGGTTCCCAGTCTTTCAGTATGACGTCCCTCCTCTTTTACAACTCTAATCCAGTGACCTTCTACAATATTTTTGAATGACCTTTTTGAGATATAGGGCTTCCCTGATAGCTCAGTTGGTAAAGAATTCGCCTGCAGTGCTGGAGACCCTGGTTTGATTCCTGGGTCAGAAAGATTCGCTGGAGAAGGGAGAGGCTGCCCACTCCAGTATTCTTGGGCTTCCCTAGTGGCTCAGTGGTAAAGAATCCGCCTACAATGCAGGAGACCTGGGTTCTGATCCCTGGGTTAGGAAGATACCATGGAGAAGGGAAAGGCTACCCACTCCAGTATTCTGGCCTGGAGAATTTCATGGACTGTATAGTCCCTGGGGTCACAAATAGTTGGACACGACTGAGTGACTTTCACTTTCGTTGAGGTATAATTTACAGTGTAAAATTCACTCATTGTAAGTGTAAAATTCAGTTATTTTTAGCAGATTTACAGAATTGTGCCACCATCACTGTGATCCAGTTTTAGAACATGTCTATACCCCTGCCCCCGCAAAAGTTCTCTCCTGACCTTTTGCAGTCGGTTACCACCCCCACACCCATTTCCACCCTCAGCCCCAGGCAAACACTAATCTGCTTTTGATCTGTATTGATTACCTTTCCTGGATATTTTGTATAAATAGAATCAGACAGCAGGTAGTTTTTGTGTCTGGCTCTTTAGCATAATGTCTGTGAGGTTCACTAACATTGTAGCACATATTAATAGTTCCTTTTTATTGCTGAATAGTATTCAATTGTATGATTATACTATATTTTGTTTATTGGCTCATCCGTTGATAGATCTTTGTATTGTTTCTAGTTTTCAACTATTATGACTAGTGCTGCTTTGATCATGAATTGATTCATGTACAAGTCTGTGTGGACATTTGTTTCATTTCTCTTGAGTGGAATTGCTATCTGATATATCTCTGTGTAACTTTTTAAGTAACTGCCAAACTGCTTTTCAAAGAGGCGTGTGTAATTTTATATTCCCACAAGCAGTGCCTGAGAGTTCCAGTTTCAACACAGGAGGACCCCTTCTTAATATTTTTTAAAATCGTATGCTCTCACGTGATAGTAGAGGTTATTTTAGTATCTGCAGGTCGATAAAAAGAGTAAAAATGACACAGAATTAGTGATACTTCTAGAAGGATATGTATATTCTCTTATCACAACAGCATTTAATGACATGATGTATTTTGTCTGTAGGCAGTGCTTTGTGTGCACTAGAATAGCAATTCAGTGCCCCCAGGATCACAGTTGGGTGTTCTGGTCCAGATGACTTGTTTAGTAATAAATGTAAGCTATCTTTTTTATCCATCTTCTGTAAAAGAGAGACCTATTTCATAAAGTTGTTTAGAAACTAAAACATTTGGTTCATAATAGGTACTCAATTAGTGACAGCTGTTACTGCTGGGGATAGTGTGACTTGAAGAGCATAGGCTTTGGAGCCTTACAGGTGAGAATTCTAACTTTGCTGAACCAGGCTAGAGAAATAGCAGACTCTCCTTTAGTGAAAGTGCCTTTGAATGGAGACAGTGTAAATTCTTAGAAACACTGCTTTTCATGCTTATTCCTTGCTGACTTCAAAATGCTGTTTGTTGTCTCTCCATTTCGTTTGGTCTCCTCTTTTTTGGATTGGAACCTTCTCCCCCCTACCCGCCATTTATCAAAGTCGCTTAGTGAATGCTATTCTTGTATTCTAAAGCTGATTCTCATCCCTGATTGCATATAAGGATCACCCAGGCAGCTTTTGCACTGAATTCTGATTCTTGGGTCTCACCCCCCAGAGATTCTTATTTAGCTGCTCTGGGATGTGACCTGCGCATCACGAGTTTTTTTTAATCAGGTGATTATAATGTGTAACCAGGGATGAGAATTACTATTTCTGATATGAAACTAGGATTGGTAACAGCTGTTCTTGCCTACTTGAGTATCAGCAGCCAGTGTTACGAGTTTCTTAATTCCTTCATCAGTAAAGGCATTAAGCAGAATGGAGTCTCTGGGATACCCTGTTAGAATGACACAAAGCCGCTGGAGGAACCCCTCAGATAAGCACTTTCTTCCACCTCAGTGGTACAGTCAGTGCCTGGAAGGTTGTGTGGAATGAAAGCAAACACTAAGCCCTGCTGCAGTTAGGGCATGTCTCGTCCATCATCACCCCTTCTAGGAGACGGCGTGGCGAGGTGAGGCGGGCTCAGGTTTTGGTACTAGGTGAGTCTGGGTTTACTTTGTTTCTGTTGGTTGCTAGCTGTGTTGACTGAGATTCAGGGTTTGAAACCGCACATTTTTCTCATGTGGACAAAAAGTAGGGATTATTAAAAACACGACCAGAATCATACTATATACCTTACGAGATTGTTAGGATTGTTGCTGCTGCTGCTAAGTCACTTCAGTCGTGTCTGACTCTGTGCGACCTCATGGACGGCAGCCCACCAGGCTCCCCCGTCCCTGGGATTCTCCAGGCAAGAACACTGGAGTGGGTTGCCATTTCCTACTAGCTCTTCTCATGCTTCCTGGCTTATTAAAGAGCAGTTGTATGTGTTGATACAACTCACGCTAAAGACTGTCTTTGACTTATTTGTATCTCTGTGCCAATCACAGTGCCCTTAAAGCTCAGAAGTCTGTAAAATTTGATGATGATATAGAAAACAAAATTTGGTTTTATAAATCAATCTGTTTTCGCAGTTAAACAATTAGGAGAGATGTGGCATTCTAAAATTAGTGCTCAGCAAATGAATGTTGCTACACATTACTTTAATGGCAATATCCCTTCACTTTTGCTTAATGTGATTCATGGTCAGAGCCATGCAATGTCATATAACGAAGGGACAGCAATAGTAGCGCTTCAGTATTTAGCAGGAGGTGGCTTTAACAGTTACAGCAGGCTGAGGTGAGCAAGAGAATGGGTATGAGGACAGCTGTGAAGAGGAATCAGGCAAGGAGTTAGTATCAGAAAAATCAGACACGAGGACAGATAGATAAGCATAAATCAGAAGATACAAGACACGTGAAGTTCATCATGTATTTTTTTTTTCCAAGCTCTGTCTGCAGAAGAACCTAAATTAATCAAATGCTAGTAGTAATGAGTACCCCTAACGCACAGATTTTACTTCCTATATCCTTCCCCACTAGAAGGAACCAGGGCTCCTTGGAGAAAAAGAGAAATTCCAAGTCTGCAGTAGGAACTCAACAGGGTAAGCCTGAGAAATCATTTTGTGCTAGAAACAAGAAAGCTTTGCAAAACCTAATGGAATAATTATATGTGTACTTCAGTTTAGATCAAACAAGCTAATGGAGTTGTGTCAAAGGACACCGAAGGCAGTTTGAAAGGACCCACACTGGCTGAAGTTGTGACAGCTGGAGCATCGGGGAGAATAGTGGCTGCAGTTGATTTATTCACATGAATATGTAAAAATCCATGAGTCCTCAGAAAAGAGACCCTTCCCCCATCCCACAATTGACCATCTTAAAAATTACTCTAATATCAGCTGCTTACTCTAAATACTGATTGAATTGACCATTTTTCTAGTAGCAGCTATTTTAAGGTAACTGAATAACTCTAGGTAAAGAGGGTATGCTCTTTTTTTATGTAAGAATGCCAGCTAGTATTTGGAGAAGTAATGGTATAATTAGAGAATCACCATTTCAACTCCTAATAAAATATCTGATTCAGGCAAAAACCATCTACATATGATAAAAATTATTAGGTGAAAGGTAGATGGAGAACTGGAAATATCACCCCACAGATTATTTGGTTATTTCAAGGGGAAAAACACAGCTTTATAACAGAGGGATTACATTTTTAAAGGATTGTTAGAACAAGACAGAAATAAACCAGGAAGCAAAAAAGAGTATATGACAGAGGTAGTAAGTGGCCCACAAAGCCTAAACTATTTCCTGTCTGGACCTTTAAGGAAAATTTGCCAACCCTATTTTAGAGGAACAAGTTAATTGATTTTATAAGGAAGCAATTAGACAAATCCAAACTGATTAACTTTGCCCTATACCTGAAATGAACACAACACTGTAAATCAACTATACCCAAAAATTAAAGATAAAAAATAGGGACTTCCCTGGTGGTCCAGTGGCTAAGACTCTGCACTCCCAATGCAGAGGGCCCGGGTTTGATCCCTCGTCAGGGAACTAGATCCCATATCCTGCAACTAAAGATTGAAGAACCCACATGCCCAGCACAGCCAAATAAATAAATACTTAAAAAATAAATTAAGTTAAAAAAACCCAAAATAGCATGAGAAAAAAAAAAAAACGAAAAAAGATTAAAAGAGACTTGAGGTTTATTCCTAGGTGTTTTGTTGTTGTTGTTGCAGTAGTAAATGTTTTCTTAATTTCTCTTTCTGATCTTTTTTTTTTTTTCACTGTATAGCAATGCAAGACATTTCTGTGCATTAATTTTGTATCCTGTGACTTTACTAAATTCATTGATTAGCTCTAGTAGTTCTCTGGTGGCATCTTTAGAATTTCTATGTACAGTATCATGTCATCTACAAACAGTGACAACTTTACTTCTTTTCCAATTTGAATTCCTTATATTTCCATACTGTCCTCCAGAGTGAGGCACCAATTTACATTCCCACCAAGAGTGCGGGAGGGTTCCCTTTCCTGTACATCCTCTCCAGCATTTATTGTTTGTGAGTTTCTGATGATGACCTTTCTGACCAGTGTAAGGTGATACCTCCGGTACTACCTTGTACTACCTCATTGTAGTTTTGATTTGCATTTATTTGATAATTAGCGATGTTGAGCTTCTTTTCATGCGCTTTTTGGCTGTCTGTATGTCTTCTTTGGAGAAATGTCTATTTGGATCTTCTGCCCATTTTTTTATTGGGTTGTTAGGTTTTTAAACTTAGATTTGCATGAGCTGTTTGTATGTTTTGGAGATTAATCCCTTGTCACTCTCTTCACTTGCGAATAATACCCTCCAGGTTCATTGATGTTGTTGCAAATGGGGAGATTTCATTCTTTTTTATGACTGAGTAGTATTGCTGTGTGCACGCATGCACATGTGTATCTATCACATCTTCTTTATCTGTTAGTCTTTTGATGGACAGAATGGTACTTGCCAGCACCAGTGTCCACAGAGTAGAACAAGCTCCCAAAACGGCTGCCACCAGTGTCTGTCCCCAGTGTGAGCTCCAGTTGCCCCTGCCTCTTGGGGGACTCTACAAGTTCAGCAGGTGCATCTGACTCAGGCTCCTTTCAAATTGCTGCATCTGCCTTGGGTCCTTTAGCAGGTGGGATTCTGTGTGCACCCTTTAAGACTGGAGCCTCTATTTCCCACAGCCCTCTGGGTCCCCTAAAAGTAAACCCCACTGGCCTTCAAAGCCAAACATCCTGAGGACTTATCTTCCTGGCACAGGACCCCCGGGCTGGAGAGCCTGATGTGGGGCTCAGACCCCTCGCTCTTGGGGAGAACCTCTGAAACTGTAGTTACTCTCCTGTTTGTGGGTCACCCACTCGACCATTTGGGTCTTAACTATACTTCCACTCTGCCCCTCCTACTCACCTTCTTGTGGTTCCTTCTTACCTTTAGCTGTGAAAGGTCTTTTCTGGAAGGTTCAGGTCTTTTTCTCATCAGTAAGTTCTCTCTGAATAGTTGTAATTTTAGTGTGCTTATAAAAGGAGGTGAGCTCAGGTCTTACTCCTCTGTCATCTTAGGAATTCTTCCTGGCCATTGACAGTTTTTTTCCTAAAGATTTATTTGTTTTTGTGGCTGTGCTGCTGTGTGCAGGCTTCTTGTGGCTTCTCTTGTTGCAGAGGATGGGCTCTAGGGCACGTGGGCTCAGTAGGTGTGGAGTCTTCCTGGACCAGGGATTGAACCCATGTTCCCTGCATTGGCAGGCAGATTCTTAACCACTGGACCAGGGAATCCCCCTGGCCATTGGCAGTTCTTATTTAACTTATTTTTTAATTATTACAAAAGCAGTGCATGTATCCTGAAGAAAATTAGAAAATAGAGACAAGCGGAATAATGAAAAAATAAAAACATCACATGTCCACCTTCCAGAGATCACCATTGTAACAGCTTAGTGTAAATCTTTAGGAACCTTTTCCTAGGTATATGTAAATTCATCTATACTTTTTTAAACCAAATCATATGCTGCATGTATTGTTTTGTAACCTGCTTTTTAAATTAATGACCTATGCCTTTTTACTGCAGTAACTTTTCATTATCTTAACTTCAAGCTCATATTCAGATTTTCCCAATTAATCTCCAAAGATGTTCTTTTACTCTTGGTTTGCAAATCAGGATCCCACCCAGGACCATGCATTATGTTTGTTCTAATATGTCTGGTCCCTTAAGTGTTATTCTAGTGCAATTCCTCTTTTTCACTGACATATTGAAGAAACTGGGCCAGTTGTCCTGTAGAAAATTTTAGCCTCTGAATGTGTCTGGTTGTTTCCTCATAATGACATTTAAATCATTCTTCTATTCCCTGGCATATCCTACTAACTGGAGGTTATGTATTACAGCTTGCTGGATTCAAATCAAACATTTTTTACTAGATGTGCACTTTAGGATGATAATGTGAGATCCCCTGTTATTCAATTGTGTTGTCTCACTTTTGACAAGACACGTAATCTGTGGAGTTTTCAGGCATTGACTTTTTCTTTATTAAACTTTTTATTTGTATGGAGTATAGCTGATTAACAATGTTGTGAAAGTTTCAGGTAGATAGCAGAGGGACTCAACCATACGTATACATGTATCCATTCTCCCCCAAACTCCCCTCCCATCCAGCCTGCCTCATAACATTGAGCAGAGTTCCTTGTGCTATAGTAGGACCTTGTTGGTTATCCATTTTGAATATAGCCATGTGTACATGTCCATCCCAAACTCCCTAACTATCCCTTCCCCCCATCCTTACCCTTGGCAACCATAAGTTTGTTCTCTAAGTCTGTGAGTCTGTTCCTGTTTTGTAAATAAGTTCGTTTGTATCATGACTTTTTAGATTCTGTGTGTAAGGGATGTCATACATTGTTTCTGCTTCTCTGTCTGACTTCACTCAGTATGACAGTCTCTAGGTCTATTCATGTTGCTGCAGATGACATTATTTCATTCTTTTTAATGTATGTGTAATATTCCATTGTATATATGTACCACATCTTCTTTATTTCTCTGCTGATGGACATTTAGGTTGCTTCCATGTCTTGGCTATTATAAACAGTCAGGCATTGACTTTTAAAAGATTCTGCTTTCCACACCACCAAATACTGTTTCTCATCCTTTGTGGTCACTGAGCATTTTGACAAAAATAGCATATCACCAACTAAATTTTCACATGTTTCCTGTGGTTTCCTGTGGCCATACAGTTTTGGTTCATATAACCTAGTGTTCTGATGTTGGAAAATGAACCAGTATTACTTTTAGGCTAACATAAATTGTATTTTATCTCTAAAAATGAGATTAGGAAGACTTTAACCATAATGAATAAAATTGCCTGACAAACCAAGAATTGTCTTTTAATGAGTACAGGTTTGGAAACATGCGAAATACAATCAAGGCATAAAGTTATGGTACTAGAGTTAACTAAACACAGAGGGGTTTGAGAGCTGCAGCCTCGTGGTGGGTCTCCTTCCCTGGAGTGGGAGTGCTAGGCTGGAACAGAAGTTTCTGGTTCTGGGCAGTTGATCCCTAGAGACACCACAACATGTGACTCTAGTTGGCATATAAGGACATCCATGAAACTCCCAAACTAGAATTTGGCTTTGAAAGGATTCAGGGGTCAGCAAACTATTTATTATCTCATCATTGCTGGTGATCAGGAGTCAGCCTGGCTTCACTGAGCCCCATGCTCTAGGTCTTACAAGCCCCAGCATAAGCAGACCCCACCCTCTGTACAGAGCAGCCACTCCCCAGACTTTTGTGGTGATCGTTCCTTACCTTTGCTTTCTTGTGAGTTTTACTTGCTAAGTGTGAATCCATAAATAATCCTGTTTTGTTTTGCCTGTTTTGGGATTTTACACCAATGGAATCATACAGCATGGTTTGTTTTGTGTGTAACTTCTTTTGCTTAACATTTCGCTTTTAGAGTTCATCTGTGTTGATACACGTATGTTAGGTAATTCACTTGCTTTGGTGTATTGTATTCCGCTGTGTGAATATATAACATACCTATTGTTCTGGTTAATGGTTGTTTATGGGTTTTAGCTGTTAACAAATAATGCTGTTATAAGCAATCTTGGATATCCATTCTGGTGGACAGAAACACATATTCCTATAGGATATACCCATAGGGAATTGCTAGGTACATAAAGCTTTGATGGCTTCTCTGATTATTCTTGAAGATAGATTCCTAGAAGTAAAATTAGTGGATCAGAAAGTGTAACCATGGAAGGTGATTTCAGGACTTTTATAAATTTACTAGCCTTTATTCTAGTTTAATTCTATAGTATAAACTAGCTACACTTTGTTCAGTTGGCAGCAAACTATAGAATCAGGAATACAACCAGTTCCTTGTATTGTGAGCATCAGACTTGTTTTTTCCCTCAAGTTAATCTGGTAATGTATTTTTCCTTTTTCTTCTTTCTAATTTATCCCCACTCCCCCATTCTCTGCTTCCCCTTTGGTAACCATAAATTGGTTCTCTCTGTCTGTGAGTCCATTTCTGTTTTATAAATAAATAAGTTCATTTGAACTATTATTTAGATTCTGCATAGAAGTGATATCATATAATATTTGTCTTTCTCCGACTTTCTTCACTTAGTATGATAATCTCTAGGTCCATCTAGAAGTGTACTTCTGTCGTGCTTCCTGATACCCATTCATGTGAGTCTATGTAGTAATTATGGCTGATTGGAAGGAAACTTAGAACTGTTGAATATTATTGTATAGAAGTCGTAATTTGTCCATGATCAAATGTATAAATACATTGATTCAGTATGCTTTTTTGGAGGATTCACTTTCCAGAACTTAAGTTCTATCAATTGAATGTTTTAATGTATGTGCTTCTCTGTTGCTGCTTTCGCTTTAGCAAATGTGAAATGTGTTTGTTCATTTACCTGTTTCATGTCCTTCCTTGAATGTAGCTGCATCCGAATCAGTGCCTAACAGTGCCTATCAGTGCCTTTGCTGTGAAGGATGTTTAGTAACTGTGTTGGAATAGTATCGGATTATGACGTTATTTGGAATTACTGCCATTTTGGATTTTTGCTTTTCCTTCATATGTTAGGTGTGTTAGTGATTATGATCATTTTCATTTTTATAGCACTTTCTCCTCCATCTGGGATCTCTCAGGTGACAGGTTATTTGGATTGTTTTCGGTTTGGAATAATTATTCTGATACTTAAATAAGCCTCTGTCAGAATGGGCCCTAATTTTCATTTCTATATTTTTAAGCTTCCCTGCTCTGAAGAATTTTCAGGCTTATTAGACTGCAGTTAGTTAATCATCTCCATCATTCCATCCCAGATAGACATGGAAGATGACAGAAAAGAAACAGAAACAAGTTTAAATAGAATAGTGCTTAGCTGTGAGATAGCACCTTATACCTGAAAGCTTTAGCAAACATTAACTCATCAATTTTCCAACATGTTGGAGAAGTGGGAAATGGGTTTTTATTATGTATTTAGTGGCTGAGAAAGTGAGATATGCTTTTGATCAGAAGTGGACACTCACTTGGAACAACTTCCTTTGTTTAAAATCATAGACATTTTTTGTAGCCAACTTCCCATAATAAATTTCTGTTTTTCTTAATCTGAAGTTTTTGAAAGAGGCTCATCCTCTGACCTTCTGTTTTTCTCAGAAGGAGACAACTGAGTCAACTTTAAAGCTTATGGGTTCCATTTTCATGAAGCCAGCACCCTCGGCAGTTTCCAGAAGCAGTAAGCTCCTCCTGCTCTCTCACCATCTTGGAGAAACAAGAAAATAGACCAGATGCCAACTCATAACACAAAGTTACATCTCATTGTCCCTGAAGGACAGTTTGGCCGTGGGCAGAGTTAATGTCCCTGTGCTGGAAGGCCTGAGGAGACAGAGGCCAGATGGCTTACCTGAGTTGCTTATGTTCATCCAGCTAGGAAAGGAGTCAAGCGGCAGCCAATCCCTGCCCCAGTGCTCTTTGCTTCTTAACCTTTTGTCCATCAAGACACATGTTTAATGTGGACAGAGGACAAGCTCTAGCTCTAATACCTTTTTTTTTTTTCCTAGTCATGAAAATATGTGAACATTTTGAATTTACTATTGAAATTTTTTTGAAGAAATGAAATATTAACTTCATTACATTATTAGTAATAACAAATGTCTTGTAATATATCTCGCAACTGATCAAGACCGAACAGTATGTTCATAGAATATAGCTTTATATAAGATCTTTTATTTTCTTCAAAATAGTAAATGGACATTGTTAGAAATCTTTCAGTATGTTTGATTTCTTAAAACAAAAACCAAACAAACAAAAGCCCCAGCAGTGTCTGCCTCCCAACTTGTTTATATCCAGGGTAGTCCTTTTTATTTATTTTTTTCTCTGTTGATTTTCTTTTTTTTTAATCTGTTGATTTTCTTTAAATCACTTTTGGCCAACTGATTGCCTGTTGTAAGCCAAGCCCTTGCTGAATCCTGGAGAAGTGGCAAGAGGCAAGCCTCCCTTTCCTTGAGGAGCCTATAGTCAAACAGTAATGATTGTTTTGAGGAAATAAACTTGTACTGGGGAAATCACTTCACCTCTCCAGAGTTTGGTTTCCTCATCTAAATAGTGGGTTAATGATACGTGCCTAACAGGTATCTTGAGGACTTAAGGAGGTCATTCACGTGACAGTACCTTGCCGGGTGGAGAGCACACACTCAGGAACTGTTGATTCAGTTTGCGTCTGGGAAACCAGGCAAAACAGTATCATTAGATAAGTAAATTATGGTATGTAGGCCATTAAAGAATGTGAATCAAGAGACAGACTGAGAGTTGAGAGCTGAGATTTGTTAGGAAAGACTCTGTGGAGAATGTGGGATCTAAAGAGGCTCAGAACTTAGGTGATGAAGCTGTAGGTATTATCCGGGTAGGGAATGGATTGGCTCTAATTTGGAGGAAGGGTTTGGGCTTCACTACTTAAATTTCACCAGTTTTTTATTCCCACGTAGTATCTGTATTGCTTCCCCAGTGACTTCACAGAAAATAATCCTGTACCCAGTGGTAAAACCGTATGGGGCTAATCCTTGTTAGCATTACTACTATTTCCATGGCAACCATCAGATGACATATAATCTTAGTGAGGCAAGATGTGAGAAGTATTTTCATCAACAAATGTCCAAATTTACTGGTGGAATGTCCAATGGGAGATTACCCGACCACTTAGCTGCTGTCTCCAAAATCTAAACCCTGCTCTTCCACATTTCCGTGTTTGACATTTAGTAGGAAATATTTTTTTTAAAAAATCTTACTGTGGATTTTTTTCCATAAGGGAATGTAGTTATGCTTGAATTCCATTTGAATAGTTTTTGCAAAATGGGCATAACTGATAACATAAATCTGAGGGAGGAAAAGGCTTTTATATCTCATTTATAAATATTTTTGTGACTATTGATCGTTTGTGACTACTGGTAAGTAATTATGTAGAAGGGTAAAATAGACTTGACTCATATTCCATCAGTTTTACTCAAATGAAAGATTTAAAGTAAAATTCTTAATATTTTCCTGCTGAAAACAACTCATCCTGTAATATGGGGGGTGAAAGAGCAGGGGGCAGGTGGGGAAAGGAATCTCATAGAGTCTTATGTTGTTGCTGTGTTTGGTCACTTAATCATGTCCAACTCTTTGTGACCTCATGGACTGTAGCACAACAGCCTCCCCATCCTTCACTGTCTCCCCAGGGTTTGCTCAGAGTTATGTCGGTTGGAGTTGGTGATGCTATCTAATTGTCTCTTCTGCTGCCCCTTCTCCTTTTGCCTTCACTCTTTCCCAGCATCAGGGTCTATTCCAGTGACTCTGCTCTTTGCGACAGGTGGCCAAATACTGGCACTTTAGCTTTAGCATCAGTCCTTCCATTGAATATTCAGGGTTGATTTCCTTTACAGTTGACTGGTTTGATCTCCTTATTGCCCAAGGGATTCTCAAGAGTCTTCTCCAGTACCACAGTTCAAAAGTATCAATTCTTTGGCACTCAGCCTTCTTTATGGTCCAATTCTCACATCTGTACATGATGACGAAAAAATCTATGGCTTTGTATGGACCTTTATCGGCAAAGTGATGTCTCTGCTTTTTTAATACACTGTCTAGGTTTGTCATAGCTTTCCTTCCAAGAAGCGAGTGTCTTTTAATTTCATGGCTGCAGTCACTGTCCACAGTAACTTTGGAGCCCAAGAAAATAAAGTCTGTCACTGTTTTCACTTTTTCCTTATCTATTTGCCATGAAGTAATGGGACTGGATACCATGATCTTAGTTTTTGAATGTGAAGTTTTAAGTTAGCTTTTCACTCTCATTAGCCCTCATTGAGAATCTCTTTAGTTCCTCTTCACTTCCTGTCATTAGGATGGTATTATCTGCATATATGAGGTTGTTGATACTTCTCCTGGTAGCCTTGATTCCAGCTTGTGATTCATCCAGCCCAGTGTTTCACATGATGTACTCTGCATAGCAGTTAAATAAACAAGGTGTACAGCCTTGAGGTACTCCTTTCCCAATTTTAAACCAATCAGTTGATTCATGTTAGGTTCCAACTGTTGCTTCTTGACCCACATGTTGGTTTCTCTGGAGACAAATATTCTCATCTCTTTAAGAATTTTTTTCAGTTTGTTGTGATCCACACAGTCAAAGGCTTTAGCATAGTCAATGAAGCAGTAGATGTTTTCCTGGAATTCTCTTCCTTTCTGTATGATCCAGTGAATATTGGCAATTTGATCTCTGGTTCCTCTGCCTTTTCTAAACCCAGCTTGAACATCTGGAAGTTCTGGTTCACATACTGCTGAAGCCTAGCTTAAAGGATTTTGAGCATAACCTTACTAGCATGTGAAATGAGCGCAATTGTATGGTAGTTTGAACGTTCTTTGGTATTGCCTTTTTGGGGGATTGGAATGAAAACTGACCTTTTCCAGTCCTGTGACCACTGCCGAGTTTTCCAAATTTGCTGACATATTGAATGCAGCACTTTAACAGTGTCATCTTTTAGGATTTTAAATAGCTCATCTGGAATTCCATCACCTGTACTAGCTTTGTTCGTAGTGATGCTTCCTAAGGCCCACTTGACTTCATTTTCCAGGATGTCTGGCTCTAGGTGAGTGACCATACCATCATGGTTATCCCAGTCATTAAGACCATTTTTGTATTCTTGTGTATTTTGTATATCTGTGTATTCTTTCCTCCTCTTCTTGTTCTCCTCTGCTTCTGTTCAGTCCTTACTGTTTGTCCTTTAGCATGTTCATCCTTGTGTGAAATGTTCCCTTGAGGTCTCCAATTTTATTAAAGAGATCTCTAGTCTTTGCCATTCTATTGTTTTCCTCTATTTCTTTGTGTTGTTCATTGAGGAAGGCCTTCTTATCTCTCCTGGCTCTTCTCTTTAACTCTGCATTTAGATGGGTATATCTTTCCCCTTCTCCCTTGCCTTTCACATCTATTCTTTCCTCAGCTATTTGTAAAGCCTTCTCAAACAACCATTTTGCCTTCTTGGATTTCTTTTTCTTGGAGATGGGTTTGGTCACTGCCTCCTATAGAGTGTTATGAACTTCAGTCCATAGTTCTTCAGGCACTCTGTCTACCAGATCTAATCCATGGAACCTATTTGTCACCTCCACTGTATCTCCCAGAGTTTGCTCACATTCATGTCCATTGAGATGATGATGCTATCTAACCAACTCATCCTCTTCTGCTCCCTACTCCTTTTGCCTTCAATCTTTCCCAGCATCATGGATGGAGGTGTTAGTTAATGTTAAGGTGGTAGTCATTTTGCTTTATATAAGGATATCAAATCAACATGCTGTTTACCTTAAATTTACACAATGTTACCTGTCAGTTAAATTACAATAAAGTTGAAAAACAAGCTATAGATTAAGTGAAGAGATTAATGAGGATTGACAGAAAGTATTTGCACCACATATGACAGAGCAAAGGTTGACAGCTTTGATGTAAGTAAATCAATTTCAAAGAAACTAACAACCAATCCAATAGAAAAATGAGCAAGAGATGTGAACAGTTAGTTTGTAGCAGAGGAAGAACACCTGAATTTATACAAGAAAAGATACTCAAGCTCATTCCCAAGAGGAGAAATGCAAATTAATACTATTTTTCACCTACTGGATTACAAAGGCTAAAAAAAATTAATCTGACTAACTGTATTTCTGAGGGTGTGAGGAAACTCAGAGAGGACAAGGGGTAGGGCGTAAATTGATGAAACCTGTCTGGAGGATAATTACAGTGACAACTGTATTTAAATTGTAAACATTCCTTGGCTGGGTAGTTCCATTTCTGGGAATTTCTCAAGCAAGTCGTCAAGGATATACTTTGCAGCATTGTTTGTAATAACAAATGATAAGAAACACCCTACATGGTCACTCAAGAGCACTTTTCCTGGGTGCTGTTACAGAGGATCTCCCACACAGATTAGTTCAGTTTGGTTCAGTTGCTCAGTCCTGTCCGACTCTCTGTGACCCCATGGACTGCAGCACGCCAGGCCCCCCTGTCCATCACCAACTCTTGGAGTTTACCCAAACTCGTGTCCATTGAGTTGGTGATGCCATCCACCCATCTCATCCTCTGTCGTTCCCTTCTTCTCCCGCCTTCAGTCTTTCCCAGCATTAGGGTCTTTTCCAATGAGTCAACTCTTTGCATCAGGTGGCCAAACTATTGGAGTTTCAGCTTCAACATCATTTGTTCCAATGACCACTCTGGACTGATCACCTTTAGAATGGACTGGTTGGATCTCCTTGCAGTCCAAGGGACTCTCAAGAGTCTTCTCCAACACCACAGGTCAAAAGCATCAATTCTTTGGTGCTCAGATATCTTTATAGTCCAACTCTCACATCCATACATGACTACTGGAAAAACCATAGCCTTGACTAGATGGACCTTTGTTGGCAAAGTAATGTCTCTACTTTTTAATATGCTGTCTAGGCTGGTTATAACTTTCCTGCCAAGGAATAAGTGTCTTTTAATTTCATGGCTGCAGTCACCATCTGCAGTGATTTTGGAGTCCCCCAAAATAAAGTCTGACACTGTTTCCCCTTCTATTTCCCATGAAGTGATGGGACCAGATGCCATGATCTTAGTTTTCTGAATGTTGAGCTTTAAGCCTACTTTTTCACTCTCCTCTTTCACTTTCATCAAGAGGCTCTTTAGTTCTTCACTTTCTGCCATAAGGGTGGTATCATCTGCATATCTGAGGTTATTGATGTTTCTCCCAGCAATCTTGATTCCAGCTTGTGCTTCATCCAGCCCAGCATTTCTCATGATGTACTCTGCATAGAAGTTAAATAAGAAGGGTGACAATATATAGCCTTGACGTACTCCTTTTCCTATTTGGAACTGGTCTGTTGTTCCATGTCCGGTTCTAACTGTTGCTTCCTGAGCTACATACA
>NW_011495054.1:5826659-5839907 GCF_000754665.1 Bison bison bison
TCTGCATAGAAGTTAAATAAGAAGGGTGACAATATATAGCCTTGACGTACTCCTTTTCCTATTTGGAACTGGTCTGTTGTTCCATGTCCGGTTCTAACTGTTACTTCCTGACCTACATACAGATTTCTCAAGAGGCAGATCAGGTAGTCTGGTATTCCCATCTCTTTCAGAATTTTCCACAGTTTATCGTGATCCACACAGTCAAAGGCTTTGGCATAGTCACTAAAGCAGATGTTTTTCTGGAACTCTCTTGCTTTTTCCATGATCCAGACGATGTTGGCAATTTGATCTCTGGTTCCTCTGCCTTTTCTAAACCCAGCTTGAACATCTGGAAGTACACGGTTCATGCATTGTTGAAGCCTGACTTGGAGAATTTTGAGCATTACTTTACTAGCGAGTGAGATGAGTGCAATTGTGTGGTAGTTTGAGCATTCTTTGGCATTACCTTTCTTTGGGATTGGAATGAAAACTGACCTTTACCAGTCCTGTGGCCACTGCTGAGTTTTCCAAATTTGCTGGCATATTGAGTGCAGCACTTTGACAGCATCATCTTTTAGGATTTGAAATAGCTCAACTGGAATTCCATCACCTCCACTAGCTTTGTTCATAGTGATGCTTCCTAAGGCCCACTTGACTTCACATTCCAGGATATCTGGCTCTAGGTGAGTGATTATCTTGGTCGTGAAGATCTTTTTTGTACAGTTCTTCTGTGTATTCTTGCTGTATTCTTCTTAATATCTTCTGCTTCTGTTAGGTCCATACCATTTCTGTCCTTTATTGAGCCCATCTTTGCATGAAATGTTCCCTTGGTATTTCTAATTTTCTTGAAGAGATCTCCATTCTATTGTTTTCCTCTATTTCTTTGCACTGATAACTGAGGAAGGCTTTCTTATCTCTCCTTGCTATTCTTTGGAACTCTGCATTCAAATGGGTATATCTTTCCTTTTCTCCTTTGCTTTTTGCATCTCTTCTTTTTACAGCTATTTGTAAGGCCTCCTCAGACAGCCATTTTGCTTTTTTGCATTTCTTTTTCTTGGGGATGGTCTTGATCCCTGTCTCCTGTACAGTGTCACAAACCTCCGTCCATAGTTCATCAGGTACTCTATCAGATCTAGTCCATTAAATCTGTTTCTCACTTCCACTGTATAATCAGAAGGGATTTGATTTAGGTCATACCTGAATGGTCTAGTGGTCTGCTTTCTTCAATTTCAGTCTGAATTTGGCAATAAAGAGTTCATGATCTGAGCCACAGTCAGCTCCTGGTCTTGTTTTGCTGATTGACTAGAGCTTCTCCATCTTCGGCTGCAAAGAGGATAATCAACCTGATTTCAGTATTGACCATATGGTGATGTGCATGTGTAAAGTTGTGTCTTGTGTTGTCAGAAGAGAGTGTTTGAAGTGACCAGTGTGTTCTCTTAGCAAAACTGTTAGCCTTTGCTCTGCTTCATTTTGTGCTCTAAGAACAAACTTGCCTGTTACTCCAGGTATCTCTTGATTTCCTAGTTTTGCACCAGTCCCCTATGTGAAAAGGGCATCTTTTTTTTTTTGGTGTTAATTCTAGAAGTTGTTTTAGGTCTTCATAGAACCAACTGTTCAGCTTCTTCAGCATTAGTGATTGGGACATAGACTTGGATTGCTATGATGTTGAATGGTTTGCCTTGGAAATGAACTGAGATCATTCTTTTGTTTTTGAGATTGCATCCAAGTACTGCATTTCATCCTCTTTTGTTGACTATGAGGGCTACGCCATTCCTTCTAAAAGGTTCTTGCCCACAGTAGTAGATATAAGGGTCATTGGAATTAAATTTGCCCGTTCCCGTCCATTTCAGTTCACTAATTCCTAAGGTGTCAGTGTTCCCTGTGCCATCTCCTGCTTGATCCCATCCAATTTACCTTAATTTGTCGACCTAACATTCCAGGTTCCTATACAATATTGTTTTTTACAGCATCCACCTTTACTTTCACCACCAGACACATCCACAGCTGAGCCTCAAGAAAGAAGATCCTGCTCTGGCCCAGCCTCTTCATTCTTCCTGGAGTGATTATTAATTGCCCTCCTCTCTTCCCCAGTAACATATTGGACACCTTCTGACCGGGGGGCTCATTTTCTAGTGTCATATCTTTTTGTTTTTTCATACTGTTCATGGGGTTCTTGTGGCAAGAATACTCAAGTGGGTCGCCATTCCCTCCTCCAGTGGACCACATTTTGTCAGAATTCTTCTCTGTGACCTGTCCATCTTGGGTGGCCCTGCACAGCATGATTCATTGAGTTACACAAGCCCCTTCACCACAAGGATGTGATCTGTGAAGAGGGTAGAGTCTTATAAGCCATAGTAAGGACTTTGTTGCATTTTATTCTGAGTAAGATGGAAAACTTCTAGATGCTTTTAAGCAGTGACAAAATATAACTTGGGTTTTTGAAAGATTGCTGCTTGGAGAGTAGGCTCTAGGAGGACAAGGCTGGAAGCAAGGAGACCGCTTAGGTGATGACTTCCTGCAGTCAGTAGTCCCGGTGGGTGATGATGCTGGCCTAACGGAGAGTGGTAGAGTGGGGACAAAGAGTAACGGTAGGATGCTGGGTGTTTCTTTTGCTCCATAAGTACTCATGGATGCTTATGCCGAGCACTGTTCTAACAGTGCTTTAAAAAACATCAACTCATTCATGCTCATAACAGCCCTCTGAGGTAAACTTCAGAGGTATAGCCCACAGGATTTGTACATGGATTGGATGTGGGTAGAAGTGAAAAAAGGAGGCGTGTGGGCTAATTCCTTTGTGTGGAGCTAAAACTCCTAAGAATGGAGTTGCCATCTGCTGAGAAAGGGGAGACGCAGGAGAAGCATGTTTGGTGGAGGCCCTAGAATCAGGGGTTCAGTTTTCATGCCTGTTGAGTTTGAGATGCAGTCAGTGATCTAGCTGGACATGTGGAGGAGGTAAGCCTAACTCCAGGTCGGTCTGAGGGGTCTTTTCCTGTGGGTGTGGCTATAGAGTGACATTTTTATTAACTTTCGCATCAGACTTGCATTTGAATACTAGCTCTGTCATTTACTAATCAAGTGTCCACCTATATAACTTACTCAATTTAGCTTCACTTTCTTCGTTCTGTAAAATGGGTTAATAGGATATATCCCGTAGCATTGTTAAGATAGAATGAAATAACATATATTACCTGGAGTGGTGCTCCGACACGGAAAGTGTTTAGTAAATGCTCATTATCTTCCTTTTGTTCAGGTTTAGTTTGTTGCATTCAGTGCAAACTAACAGAACATGAGCTTCTCTTCAGGATAAATAAATAAGTTTTGATATAAAGCCCAAGTGTGTGTGTGTGCTTAGTTGTGTCTGAACCCACGTCTCTGGTGTCTCCCGCATTGGCAGGCAAGTTCTTTACCACTGTGCCACTTGGGAAGCCCCCAAATGTTCTCTTGGGAATGCCTACTTAATGACAAGCTCCGAAAAGGACTTAATTCGAACTCATTTCCTAACAATCAATAATAACTTTATAAAAGAAAGGACTTTGGTGAGGTTTATAGACGGCACAGGGGAAGAAGTTGTGGGTTCTGAGTATTAGGTTCCACACACAGGCAGACTGAAGGTACAGGGAGAAGCACCAACCAGCAAATCCTCAGATCAGTCACGGCTAATTTACATCAAAGTGGAAGTAAACCCGCCTGAGCCATGGTGATGACCTGTGGGGGAAAGAGTGCCCTTTCCTGAGGATGGACTATTTAAATCAAAGGGAATTATCTCATTAACTACCTGGTGATCCTGCTGGGAATTTGCTAAAGGGACACTTCTGGGATTTAGCTTAATCCCACTTCTATTTCCTCCAACCTTAGCTTGACCACCTCAAAAAGTACACACTTAAGGTATTCAGATTTTATCTCATACAGTAAACATTTGAGTACCTACTATGTGCTGTGTATATTTGTAGGCAAACAAAGATGAATATGAGATACAATTCCTGTCCTTAAGGCCTTCACAGTGTAAGAAAGAAAACACACATGTAAACAAATAAACAGACTATGTAGTAAGCAAACAAAAAAGAGTATGTAATACTCAAAAGAGCATTATTACAGGACTGCAAATAATGTAGTCGTTTTAACCTAGGAGATTATGAAAGTGATATAAGGGTCACCTTTGAACTGGGTCATTAAGGTTAAGAATTCATCAGGTGAAAATTTTCAGGGAAAGATATTCCAAAAAAAGGAGCATGCCATAAGCAGAACCATAGAGGCATGTACAGAGAGAAAAGGAAAAGACATAGTTTGATTGATAATTTTAAAAATAATTGTATTTCTTGTCCGTGTTGGATCTTCATTCCTGTGCAGGCTTTCTTTAGTTGCAGAGAGCGGGGCTGTTCGCTAGTTGCAGCGCTCGAGCTTCCCGCTGTGCTGGCTTCTCTTGTTGCGGAGCATGGGCCGCAGGCAGGTGGACTGCGCAGTGGTTGTGTCCAGGCTTAGTTGCTCTGCGGCCTGGGGGTCTTTCCGGACCAGGGATCAAACCCATGTCTCCTGCATTGGCAGGCGACTCTTCACCACTGAGCTATTGGGGAAGACTGATAATTTTGTTTTTATGTTGGTGGGAAGTGACCACCAATTAGGAGAGCAGATTTTCCTTAATCCTTCTCCAGCTCCAAACAGTAACATTGGAACATTCCAACCTTTCTTAAGGTCTAGATGAATCCCCTGGTGGGTCATATGACTAAAAGAAATAAAAAGCATTAAAAATACTAGAATTTTCTTTCTTTATTAGGATTAGCCGTGACAGTTATTTTCTGAGGGAATCTTGAGTGTGTCCCTGGGACACCACCGGTCTTCTGGGAAGGACTCCTAGTGTTTACTTAGCCCAGCCCATTCCCATCACTGACCTAAATTAAAATTTGTTAAGTCGAATGTCATTCAAAGTATCTGTCTTCCCCTTCAGCCTTCCTGTTTATTATGAAAAGGTTCTCAGTTTCTCTTCCAAGTACCTCCATGTAATCTTTTGAAAGCGTAAACATTTCAAATTCTGGGAAATCTGCAGTGCTCACGGTGTTTTCAACCCTGAGGGAACAGGGAAGCCTGTTCCAGGATAGACATGTTCTTGTAGACAATGCAGTTCCTCAGTTTAGCTGGATAGTAATTCTTTTAGCTTATCTTCAGGTCCATGTCCTCGCCCCCTTTACCGCTAAGACCTTTGAGGTGATCACCACACCCCATCCATGGGCAAAAGAGAGCGCCTAGATTTTCTGCCTCAATTCGGGCTGTCCTTCTTGCCATCAGTCTCTACCGCATTTTCTTAGGCTGTTGAGACCTGCCCTCTTTTACGTTTAAACCCAATAATTTTGTTTTTATGTTGGTGGGAAGTGACCACCAATTAGGAGAGCTACACTTTATCCTAATTTTACAAGTGAGGAAACTGAGGCACAAAGCATTGCGGTTTTGCTTGAGGTTGCACAATACTGTAATTGGTAGAGAAGAAGAACTGTTCTTTTCAGACCCTGAATTCGGAAGACAGTTTTTCCACAAGAGTTGAGTCTTATTCTCTGTGTATCCTCAATTAAAAGCATAGAAAGCAAGTGTTTCATCCATGTTGGAGTTAGTGCAAAGCACCAGGCCATCAAGTGAACACAGAGGATTGTGTCATTTTGATTTAAAAAAAAGATTTAAAAAAAAAAAGCTCTACGTGAATCAAAAGCTCTGATTGTGAGTCCAGTGTATTGGGGATATCCAGGGCTTGTTTTCTGGTATGGGTCCTCGTAGGACATTTAAAAATGTAAATCCTTTTCTCTGACTTCTGAAATATTTTTTACTTAACGAGCAGTAGGGATCTGACATGGAGTAAAGGCCCTCCTCCAGAAACAAAAGCAGACTGACATTTGTCCTTTTCTCTTTTTCAATTAAAAGCCTGTGCTGCCAGAGTTGCTGGCCTTTGATACTGAAGGATTACATTTTGACAGTGATTAAAAGGATGACAATAAAACTGTTACTGTGCTCTACTTTTAAAGTTCATTCAAACAGAATTAGACATGGCACCTATCTAGTGGGTGTGCGCCTTCTAAATGTCAAGGAGCAGCTTTCCACGCGTTTCATGTAAGCAGGTATTCCCTCTCGTGAGTAATACGCACTGGTAGTGGCATCAGACTTTCTTCATTCTAGAGGATGAGTTTTTGGTATCCTTGAAAAGCATCTAATATGTGACTCTTTGTTATTGTCTAAAAGAAGAAAAAAATGGTATTGAAATGGAAAGAAACTGAAAACGGTAGTCATGTGTGGTCTTAGGCAAGACCTTACTGTGGTTCACTCAGATCACATCAAAGGCCTCACTCTGTTGACCCAGGCCTCCGTTTCATTAACCACCAAATTAGGGGTCAGGACCAGGTAGTCTCTGAGGTTTCAACTTTGAAATTGCATGCTTTCCTATGAGCACAATTTGGAGTTTTCACTTAATCATAGATAAGAGTAATAGCTATAACTTCTTACATATTTAGTCTGCACTAAACGTTTTATCTACATTACTGTGACTAGAGAGGGATGCCTTCCAGGCCCCAAGAGGGGCTTTATCTGACACTTGGAAATGAATTGTCCAAGGAGACACACTTGCTGATGAAGCAAGACACTATTGAAAAGGGGCCACTTGAGTGGAGAGCAGCAAGGTCAGGGAACCCAGGACTGCTCTGCCTCTTGGTTCGCAGTCTCGGGTTTTATGGAGGAGGGGTTAATTTCTGGGTTGTCACTGCCCCATCACCTTGCTTGTGTCCATATATGGTCTGGGCATTTCCAGGTGGCATGAGAGTCTCCCGGTGAAGACAGATTCCAGCATGAGAGTTTCCGGGAGGTTGGCAGGACATACTATGGCCCAGCATCTCCTCCCTCTTTTCGGCCCCTCCCAAATTCTTCAGGTTGGCGGCAGCTTGTCATTTCCTTGTTCCTTATTGGAACCTTCTCATGAGAGACAACTTGTGTAAGTGATTGTTTTCATCCCTGGTCAGGGCAGAAGGTTTCAGTCCATGGTTCCCTAACATTATTTCATCTTAATGCTAAGATAGATCTTTTACTCGCCATTTTTCAGATGAAGAAACTGGGGTACAGTGGCTGTATAGTTTTCTCCAGATCACTCAACTGTATGCTTGGCCTTCCCTAAGATGTCTTCCTTAAGACATCTGCCGTATTTTGTCTTGAGCGGTTTGTGCGTCTCTCATGCCACCCTCAGCGCACGCCAGAATCCTGTGCCTTGTATTGGCTTTCTTCATGAGCGTTCACCTCATTCTCCTTCCGTTGCTTGAGGGTGGAGATTGTGTCTTGTATTTTTTGTATACTTCATAGGGACATGAAACTTTGTAAATTTTCAAACTTTAAAAGTTTAAAAAATAAAATACTCTTCCCCTTCAGTCTTTCTAAGCTTATGCTGTCTGAGGTTTGTTATAATTGTTGTATCACTCTCCCCAGCCTCATTATTACTAAAATTTCTGATCTTTATTTGATGTTAATAATACACTTTTTTCCTTTCACCTTTGTCCCTAGGTTGATATTTTATGAATTTATCTATTTTTAAATAAATAACTTTATTTTCCCTCATTATTAAAGATAATACATACTACTGTTGAATATTTCAACTTTACAAAAAATTCTTTTCCAAGGCAAACATTGCTAGGAATATCATGTCCTGTAGGTAATTTCTGATAGTATTTTGATGAACAGCTTTCCAGGCATTCTTCTATGCATGTGTGCACCTAAATAAACATATAATGCTTTTTAAAATATGTTACATTGTTGACATCTTTCCACATTAAGGCAAAGTAATTGATGCATGGATGACTCACGGGTAGACTTCTTGCCTGTCGTATTGGTGCAGGCAGATTATACAGCATTTGATTGCACTGATACATACAGGCTGCTAATGGTGGACACTTTGGTTGCCTCTAGTCTTCTACAAACAACGCTGCAGTGAACCTTGTTCTACAGGTCTTGAGTACAAAGTGAGTCTCATCTGTCTGCATCACATACCTGCACTAAGATAGTATTAATTAGCAAAATAGTACAGCAGATGTCTATAGCCACACCATTGTCATGTAACACCATAAATTTGCAAGAACCCAATAACCCAGCATGATTAGACGGGCAAATATCTACCTGTAACAGGTATGGAACTTTGGGTTGCTCAGGAAAACTAAGATTCCTATTAAGCTAAAATAAAAAAAAAGCTTGATCAACATGAAATTTATCTTCATTTTGTTAAAATCTTGAATTTTTCACTTGAAAGAATTGTTAGATATTTGTTTCTGTATTTGTTTTGGCCAAAAAAAAAAAAAAAGTAGTGGTTTGCATAGTCTATAGAGGATATTTTGTATTCTAAAGTGAAAAACAGAACCTTATAGGAAAACTGATTTTCTGATAAAATATAAACCATTCATTGTGCAAATATGTTTTAAGAACCAGTGATGTACTAAATAATGTTGTGGATACTAGGGCTCAAAGTCTAGCAGAAGAGAGGTTAAAATAGTAAATTATACTTCAAACTAGTTGAAATCCAAGATGAGAGAGAGAGCAGGAAAAGAAAATATTTTTCTTTGAATATTAACCAGCGTTAGGTTTGATTTTGTTTTTTCATTCTCTAACCTTTCTCTGTCAACTGCCTTGCTATTAAAATTTAAGTTCCTGTTTCTTGTGATTTGTTTTTCCATCCTTTCAAGTCATTCTCCCTAAATTGGTATCTCACTTGTTTTACCTTTCAGTTACTTGTTATATGATCCTTATGGATTCCTTCTGGGCCTCAGTTTCCTTGTGTATACAGTGAAGGAGTTCAGTAACTGGTTTCTTTTTTCTAGTAGGGTTCCAGCTCAGAGAGTTCTAGAGACCAGATCTGGCTCAGACAGTAAAGAATCTGCCTGCAGTGCAGGAGACCCAGGTTCAGTCCCTCAGTCTGGAAGATCCCCTGGAGGGAGAGAATGGCTACCCACTCCAGTATTCTTGCCTGGAGAATTCCATGAACAGAGGAGCCTTGTGTGCTACAGTCCATGGGTTGCAAAGAGTCAGACACTGACTGAGACTAAGTGACTAACACTTTTTGTCTTCCTCACTATTGTATCCCTAGTTTGTAGAATAAATCTAGCCACTCTAAAAGTGGAATAAACTTTGTTAACATTTTGACTTTAATTTGGGGGTGTGTGTCTACTCTGGTTCTTTGGAGATTTTTACTTTTTTTTTTCATCCCATGGTAGCTATATTACTATACATTTAGACTTGATTCTTTTTTACTTAATCAAGGGCAGTTTCTAACAGCCATGAAAGAGATACTTAGTTCAGACATTTTTTGAGTACTTATCATATGCCAGGCATTGCGCTATCCACTGGCAATATAAAAATGAATTAGATACCATCACCCCCCATCTTAAAAAGCTTAAAATGTGGTGAGGGAGAAGGATGCAAATGGATAACTGTAATAAAATATAATATGTGTTCTGCTAGAGGTATGTGTCCAGGGCACTATGTGAACTAAAAGGATTGTTTTTTATCGCTGGACATCTTGTGCCATTTTCAGACTGGTTGGTTGTATTTTATATTTTCCTGTTCCATAGAGAGATTTTTAATCATGCCTTTTATTTATCTAAACACAATCACAGTTGTCTTATAATCTGTAACTGATAATTCTAGGATCTGAAGTCATTGTGAATCTGTTTCTGTTGTTGCTTATGCTGGTTCTTGCTCATGAATCTTTGTTTCCATGTGTATTTTTGTTTTGTTTTACTATAATCTGCTTATTTTTATTAGAACATTATTTATGGAGATTATTTGACCTTGAATGACGTTCCCATCCTTCAGAGATAACTCGTTTTCTCCTGCAGAGTGTCTAGGGGCACTACCAATCAGCTGTTTTTTATTGTTGTTGTTAAGCAATGTTAGCCTTACAGGGAAGTTAGGGGAAAGATAGAGATTCTCATACACCCTTCTTCTAGTTTCCCCTAATGCTAACATCTTAGGTAACCATAGTAGTTATTGAAACCAGCATTGAGACAGTATTAGCTAATCCACATACCTTCTGGGATTTTGCCAGCTTTCCCACCTTTGTCCTTTTTTGGCCCAGGATCCAGTTCAACCTCCCATGTTGTATTCATTTGTCATGTTTATTTTGTCTCCTTCAATCTCTGACAGTTCTTCAGTCTTGGTTTGTTTTTCCTGAAGTTGGTAGTTTTGAAGAGTAATGATGGATTATTTTATAGAAAGTCCCTCAATTTGGGGTTTGTCTAATGTTTTGTCATGATTAGGTTATGCCATTTTGCAAGGTAGCACAGAAGTGCAGTGGCGCCCTTCTCAGTGTTCATATTGAGGACACGTCGTGTTTGACATTTTTTTTTAACTGATGACAGTAACTTCTAAGGTAGTATCTGCCAGGCTTCTCCACTGTGAAGTTACTCTTTTCTTCCTTGTGATTAGTAAGCCTTACAGGGAGATACTTTGAGACTGTATAAATACCCTGTTTCTTGTCCAATTTTTGCCACCAGTTATTAGTGTCCATCCTCCAGCTCTTGCCTGCAGCAGTTACTGCTGTGATGCTTGCCTGCTGGCGATTTTCTGTTTACAGCATTCCTTCTATATTTATTAGTTGGAATTCTCTGTAAGGAAGAGCTGCCTCTTTTCCCTCAGTAACTAATTTATCCAATTATTTACTTATCATTGTGGACTCATGAATATTTATTCTATGCATTTTAATCCATTACCATCATTATTTGTTTCATTGATCAAATGGTCCCAGCCTTAGCCACTGGGAGCTCCTTCAAGTTGAGTTCTATGTCCATTCAGTGTACCTCTCTCATTTATTAAGCACTTCCTTTCTTTCTGGCATCCTAAGATGGTTTAAGCTCATCTTGTATTTTTTCCTCCCCCGACCCTGAAACAAGCCATTTCTCCAAGGAGCTTTGTTTGGTTCATTTCTTAGAGATTAGTGTATACAAACCAATGTGTGCACTAAGATGTCATTACTTTTAGGTCCTCTCAGAAGACAGAATTAGGGAATGAGTGTGTAAAAACTTACCTCATTCATAAACAGATGCATATAATCATTTTCTTAATCCCTCCACTTATATATATATGTGTGTGTGTGTTAAACACCGTAAGTTCGTTCTGATGTCTTCAATTCTAATCTAGTACCATAAGGTTCATGTTAGCCTTCCCTCTTTCCTTATTTGTAACTTCTTTTTCCACAGGAAAACGTGGTTCTCATTATCCATGATACATTTACTTATTTGTTCAATTCTATAAACACAGTAATGTTAGAATTGCTAACCCATACATCTGTGAGAAGCAAGTTATGACCTACAGTTCAGTAGCTCTGTGTAGTTCTTTCTTCCTGAACCTTATAGTACACAGTCAAAGGATTGTTTTCCAAAGCCATTTAACTGAGTTATTTTCTTCTCTACCCACTTTACTTGTGGTTTTGCTGTTCATTTGTGGTGTAATTAGGTTTATTTGTTACTGTTTGTGTTCCATTGGTTGGTTGTAATAATGTGAAGCATTCTTATGATTCCATCACTATCTTGTCAGCTCTTTGACGCTTTTAAGAAGTCTTTTCCATTTTATCCAATATTTTTAGCTGTTTTCAGTAGGAAAGTCAGTCCAAGTAACCTAACCTAACATATTACCAGAAATGAAACCTTCCCTTTGGAAAGGTATTGGTAAAAATCTAACTAACAGAAGCGGAAGATATTAAGAGGTGGCAAGAATACACAGAAGAACTGTACAAAAAAGATCTTCACTACCCAGATAATCACGATGGTGTGATCACTCACCTAGAGCCAGACATCCTGGAATGTGAAGTCAAGTGGGCCTTAGGAAGCATCACTACGAACAAAGCTAGTGGAGGTGATAGAATTCCAGTTGAGCTATTCCAAATCCTGAAAGATGATGCTGTGAAAGTGCTGCACTCAATATGCCAGCAAATTTGGAAAACTCAGCAGTGGCCATAGGACTGGAAAAGGTCAGTTTTCATTCCAATCCCAAAGAAAGGCAATGCCAAAGAATGCTCAAACTACCGCACAATTGCACTCATCTCTCATGCTAATAAAGTAATGCTCAAAATTCTGCAAGCCAGGCTTCAGCAATACGTGAACCGTGAACTTCCAGATGTTCAAGTTGGTTTTAGAAAAGGCAGAGGAACCAGAGATCAAATTGCCAACATCCGCTGGATCATTGAAAAAGCAAGAGAGTTCCAGAAAAAACATCTATTTTTGCTTTATTGACTATACCAAAGCCTTTGACTGTGTGGATCACAATAAACTGTGGAAGTTTCTGAAAGAGATGGGAATACCAGACCACCTGACCTTCCTCTTGAGAAACCTGTATGCAGGTCAGGAAGCAACAGTTAGAACTGGACATGGAACAACAGACTGGTTCCAAATAGGAAAAGGAGTACATCAAGGCTGTATGTTGTCACCCTGCTTATTTAACTTATATGCAGAGTCCATCATGAGAAATGCTGGGCTGGATAAAGCACAACAGGAATCAAGATTGCTGGGAGAAATATCAATAACCTCAGATATGCAGATGACACCACCCTTATGGCAGAAAGTCAAGAGGAACTCAAAAGCCTCTTGAAGAAAGTGAAAGTGGAGAGTGAAAAAGTTGGCTTAAAGCTCAACATTCAGAAAACGAAGATCATGGCATCCAGTCCCATCACTTCATGGCAAATAGATGGGGAAACAGTGTCAGACTTTATTTTGGGGCACTCTAAAATCAGTGCAGATGGTGATTGCAGCCATGAAATTAAAGACGCTTCCTCCTTGGAAGGAAAGTTATGACCAACCTAGATAGCATATTCAAAAGCAGAGACATTACTTTGCCAACAAAGGTCCGTCTAGTCAAGGCTATGGTTTTTCCAGTAGTCACGTGTGGAAGTGAGAGTTGGACTGTGAAGAAAGCTAAGCGCTGAAGAATTGATGCTTTTGAACTGTGGTGCTGGAGAAGACTCTTGAGAGTCCCTTGGACTGCAAGGAGATCCAACCAGTCCATCCTAAAGGAGATCAGTCCTGGGTGTTCTTTGGAAGGACTGACGCTGAACCGAACTGAAGTAAATGCAAAAATATATGGTAGTCTTTTGTTCTCACTAGGCTTCAGTGTGCCAATTCCTCCCAAAGCCTTCCAAAAATAAAACTCAGAAGTTAGGTTTGTTATATATTTATATTTTACTTCAGTTCAGTTCAGTCGCTCAGTCGTGTCCGACTCTTTGCGACCCCATGAATCACAGCACGCCAGGCCTCCCTGTCCATCACCAACTCC
>NW_011495054.1:5840073-5848239 GCF_000754665.1 Bison bison bison
AGTCGGTGATGCTATCCAGCCATCTCATCCTCTGTCGTCCCCTTCTCCTCCTGCCCCCAATCCCTCCCAGCATCAGGGTCTTAATTCCAATGAGTCAACTCTTTGCATCAGGTGGCCAAAGTATTAGAGTTTCAGCTTCAGCATCAGTCCTTCTAATGAACACCCAGGACTGATCTCCTTTAGAATGGACTGGTTGGATCTCCTTGCAGTCCAAGGGACTCTCAAAAGTCTTCTCCAGCACCACAGTTCAAAAGCATCAATTCTTCAGCGCTTAGCTTTCTTCACAGTCCAACTCTCACTTCCACACGTGACCACTGGAAAAACCATAGCCTTGACTAGATGGACCTTTGTTGGCAAAGTAATGTCTCTGCTTTTGAATATGCTATCTAGGTTGGTCATAAGTTTCTTTCCAAGGAGGAAGCGTTTTTAATTTCATGGCTGCAATCACCATCTGCAGTGATTTTGTTTCCCCATCTATTTGCCATGAAATGATGGGACTGGATGCCATGATCTTCGTTTTCTGAATGTTGAGCTTTAAGCCAACTTTTTCACTCTCCTCTTTCACCTTCATCAAGAGGCTTTTTAGTTCCTCTTTACTTTCTGCCATAAGGGTGGTATCATCTGCTGGCCATTACTTTTAGTACTATAAATACCCAAGACAGTAAAAAGGAGACTTATCATATAATATGCTCTCAATAAGCTGATAGCACCCATTACAAATTTGAAAGTTTTTATCAAGAACAATAAGACCTTGAAAATAAGAAAATAGAGACTTTTGGTTAATTGAATTTTCCAGTTAAGCATAGGGTAATCATAAACCCATTTTTGGTTCAAATTGGTGTAGATTTCCTCTTCTAAACTATAATCATCTACTTTTTCAGTTTTTGCATTCCACCGGAAAACTCAGGCTTTCCATTCTACTTCTATTAGTAGGAAAGCTCTACTACCACCATCACAGTGACATGTAATCATTATAACTGTGCAATCTGGGAAAATCACATATGCCTAACAAGAAGGGAGTGCTGCTGCTGCTGCTGCTGCTAAGTCACATCAGTCGTGTCCAACTCTGTGTGATCCCACAGACGGAAGCCCACCAGGCTCCTCTGTCCCTGGGATTCTCTAGGCAAGAACACTGGAGTGGGTTGCCATTTCCTTCTCCAATGCATGAAAGGGAAAAGTGAAAGTGAAGTTGCTCAGTCATGTCTGACTCTTAGCAACCCCATGGACTGTAGCCTATGAGGCTCCTCCATCCATGAGATTTCCCAGGCAAGAGTACTGGAGTGGGGTGCCATTGCTAGAGGAAATCATAAGTTATCTTCGTGATGAAATATTATGAAGCCATTTAAAGTGATGACTAAGAAGTATAATAATAAATAATTGGGTTTCCCAGGTGGCGCTAGTGGTAAAGAATCCACCAGCCAATGCAATAGGTGCAGTAGACACAGGTTCGATCCCTGGGTTAGGAAGATCCCCTGGAGAAGAGCGTGGCAACCCATGGACATGAGGAGCCTGGAAGGCTACAATCCATAGGGTCACAAAGAATTGGACACGACTGAAGCAGCTTAGTGCACGCACACACACAATAATAAACAACATGGAAATGTTTTTGATACCTGATGTTTGTTTTTGATATCAGATGTTTTGATGCTAAGTGAAAAAAGAAAAATTTATATAAGCAATATGATCATGAGTAATTTAATTGTACACACACACAGAAGTGTGTACATACACACAGAAAGATTGGGGAGAAATCAACAAAATGTACTTTGAAAATAAACCCATGTTCTGCAATGGGGTTCTGTTACAGAAATTGAAAATTGAAAAATAGGGACTTCCCTGGCAGTCCAGTGGTTAAGACTATGTGCTTCCACTGCAGGGAACACAAGTTTGATCCCTGGTGATGGAACTAAGGTCCCACATGGTGTGGCCAAAAAATAGAAATAAATAAAAATAGGAAATTGAAAAATAAATTTATTTTTAAATTGATGTCCTAATGCAACAGTTTTCAACTGTAGTAAATTACAAATGGTTTTTAATAATTCACCCTTTGTCTTAAATTAGAATAAATTCAAGGTTGTCAGTCTGATGTCACTTTCATTTTGTAAGCTTTTTTGAGAGGGAGCAAAGGAGAGTAGAAAGGGAGTGCTGTGTGTTGGGGCTGAGAGTGTCAGGGTAGGAGCTGCAGATCTGGGTACAAATCCTGGCTTCAGCACTGACAAGCACCAGTGTGCTGTGTTCATTATAGAAGTAAAACTGACTTTATAATCTTTCTGATACTTTATTTAGAAAGCATTTAGAACATTAGAGTTACGGACAAACTTCAGCCATCATTATTTCATTTATGTGCAGAAACAGCTAATACTCATTCTGTTAGATCTAAAATATCTGTGCCAGTTTCCATCTCTGAAAAAGAAGGAAATAATATATTTTGGAAGGTGCATTAGCTCCTTGAAAATGGTGCTTATGTGTCTGACCGATGTGTTCCCCTCCATCACCATCACAGACCGGTGACTGGCCTCCTGGCTGGAGGTGGCCAGGGTGTTGTGGGCGAGCACAGAACCAGGAGGGCCAGGGCAGGGCCACTCCCTCTCGGCCTCCACCTCCTTGTCTGCAAAATGAGGCCAGCAATTCTGCTTCTTTGGGCGGTTGGAGATTCAAATGAGAGCTATAGGTTAAAAGCCTTCGTCAACAGTATATCCTTGGGTACATCTGAGGAGTCAGACATTTTAAAGAGACATTATAACATAGTGGTTAAGAGCTGAGACTCTGGTGTCATAATGCCTGGAGGGAAGAGACAAATTTCGTTTCTAGGAAGGTTGCTTTGAGAGGAGACTGTCTACAGGAGCCCTTCTGATAACTGGGCCTATTTGTGGTCCCCAGTGCACCTCTTAGGCTTGGTTGTCTCATGATTCATGTCAAGATGGCGATGCTCAGAATAAGGTCCCAGCTGCCTAAATTACCCAGTGCTTTGTAATCTCCAGCATATTTGAAACTCTGATAGTCAACTGAATTTGACGTAGGTGACCAAACTACCAAACTACAGCATTTTTAAGAGGAAATTTTCCTTATGGGCCCTAAATTCTATTCAAAGAAATTTCAAGAGTCATAAATAAAATTGCTTAGTATTAAAAAAAAAAAAAAGAAAGAAAAAAGTCTAAATTGGACTCATAAAGTTGGTTTCAATAGTGAGTGATAGAAATAGGAAAACCTACTTCAAGGTACTGTATAAGAAGGTAGTACTGAAGTCCTAATTTCAGAGTAAGATAACCCCAAATTGACCGTTCTGATGCTGTCATTCACTGAGATGTGGGGCAAGATCCCTCACCTCCCTGAGCTTGTTGCCTTGAGTGAGGGTGATAGGCCCCACTTTGGTTGTGACAATTGAGATAAAGCATTTAGCACAGTTCTTGGCACATAGGGAGCAGTTGGTAAATAATACTCATGGTATTTTTAGGCAGGAGCGACTAATATTGTGTTTCTAAGTGATTCGGTAATAAGCTGGTAGTGTCTAAAACTAAAATTAGAATAAGAAAAAAGAGATGGTTTGACTTTTCTTTTGCTGTGTATCTTGTAATTGTTTAAAAATTAGCACTGTGGGTTGATTCTTGTGGCTCTGTAGTCTGGGGGCAGGGAGGGGGGCATGTTTGTTGAATCTATGGGACCAAAAAAAGATGGGCAATTGATTACATAGCACTTGAAGATAAAAGGAGCTATTGAACGTGTGACCATTACTATGAGAGCCTCATTGAACAGCTCACCTACCATTTCAAAATTATTACCACCCGCCTCCTCTGAAAGCCTTCCCTCACCATTTCTGCAGCTGTGATCTCCCCTGAGAACCCATAAAGCTTACTGACCCCGTTTGGCCTCCAAGAAGCACTGAGGCAGTGAGTTGCCCTGTCTTGTGGCCACCCTCCCCAGGGCTGCGCTCAGGGCTCTGCTCTGCAGGCTTGGCTGGCTGGGCCCTCAGGGGTGTGACAGGGCTTGGATCCTTCCAAGGGCACATTCTTTCAAAACATTCTCCTGCATATTCGAGAGAAGGCGCGGATACACTGAATGGTACTTGGTGTTTGCTGGGTTTCCACGTTAGAGAATAAACAGATTAGGGTGGGAAAGGAGCCCCTCGGCCAGCACCCCCCAGAGAATCGAGAGGTACAGAAAACATCCTTGAGAAATGAACAGCAAAAATCTTAACAGACATGACAGGGTATTTTAAATAGTGCCCACATTGGGAGTAAGACAGATAGATTATTTGCCTGGCCCCCACTAAGGAAATGGACGGGGAAGATAAAGGAATTTCTAAGGTTTAGGTATATTGGTCTTATTCTTTCTTGTAAAATACTGAGACTGTCTCTGAATTTAGTAGATGTTTGTGGAGCTTCTGCTGTGTGCAGAGTCATAATGATAATAACTAACATTTGAGAACTTACTATTTTCTAGGCCTGTTTCCTCTGATCAGCGAAGTGGTCTTAGACCTAGACAGAGTCATTCATGCTTTAGGTAGGGATAGGGGTCAGTCTTGTTTGGGCATGAGAGAACAAAGTGAACGGGGTGGGAAACCGGTTGTTTCTCATCTGTACTTCCTGTAGAATAGAGTTGCAAAGATATGCTTGAGAAATGAAAGGCAAAATTCTGAACGGCCTTCCTTTGTACAACCTCTGAATCAGCCCCATGGTCTCTTTTGCTTACAGGCATCAGAAGTTGAGAGACAACTCTCCATGCAAGTACACGCCCTCAGAGAAGACTTTCGGGAGAAAAACTCATCAACCAACCAGCACATCATCCGGCTCGAAAGCCTTCAGGCCGAGGTCAGCCTCCCCAAGCAGCCATGTTGGGCGGAAGGACTTTTCTCATTGCAGGAGCCGTGCCTGGCCTTTTAGACACGGAGTCCTCTGAACAAAAACCTGCCCTATCTAGCATCTCTGGAGAGAGAAGTCTATGAGAAACTGAATGGGGATCGCGCGACCGTGTTTCCCTGGGGAGCCTGTTGTCTAGAGAAGTACGGTTGCTCAGAGTTACTGCCGAGTGTGCTGAAATTACGGATGACCTACTTTTTACTGGATATGTTGATCCCTCCAAAACATCCTAAACGGAGGATTGGAAAGAGAATCTTCCCTTTCTCCATTCCATTTGGGTCCGCTTCAGTCCCTCTAAATAGGACCTATTATTCTTACCTATAAACCGAGAGTAATATGTCCTTCATCGGGTTGAAGTAATCTACTTCATAGTGTTGATGAGAGGATTTGATGAGTTAACACATGGAAAGCACTGTGTGTGGTGTTTAGAAGAAAGTAGTGTTATTGAAAGCATACGAGAGGCCAGGCAGGGTCTATGGCCCTGGCGGGCAAGCCAGAGCAGGGAAAGTAGCACTGAGGGGACGAGTCTGTAAGAAGCAGGTTGTGGGGAGGTGAGGAGCGGAGAAGGGTCACATCACCAGCCCAAAGGGGGCCTCTGTGCTGGAGAGGCTTCCACCTTCTCTGCTCCTGAGACCCCTCAGCCAAGTGTCTGAACAACAGCCCTTTGACTGAGTTACATTTTGAGGGACAGTCCAGCGCCACAACCATGGTAAAGGAACGAGCCCGCATGGTCAGACCCAAGAGGCCAAGATGGCTACTCCCCTGTTTCATACATGATGCAAAGATGTTTTTCCTAAAGTCTGTCAATATCTTCTCTTTTCTCCTGGCTCTCACTCCCTTCTTCCCTCCCTTCCCTTGGGATTCCTACGGGTATTGAGCAGCAGGTCCTTGAAGTAAGTAGTTGGTGCTGGTGGGTTTGGCATGCCTGTCTGTGATGGTCTGTGTGCATGACATGCTGTTCAGCCACCTCTGCCAAGGTCCAGCACCCTCAAGTTGTCTGTCTGCCTAGACCCTTGTGACACAGGGTCATGCCCAGGAATGTTTGTGGCCAGATTGGGTCCCAAGTTTCAGGATGTGTAGGATCGGGTGAGGGAGTTGGCTACCTAATGCCAATTCCCTGCTTCATCTAATAACATTTTTACATCTAAAAGCCAAGCTATGAAATTGTTTATTTCCAGTAAGTCACTCGGAGAAGGCGATATCACCCCACTCCAGTACTCTTGCCTAGAAAATCTCATGGACGGAGGAACCTGGTAGGCTGCAGTCCATGGGGTCTCGAAGAGTCAGACACGACTGAGCGACTTCACTTTCACTTTTCACTTTCCTGCATTGGAGAAGGAAATGGCAACCCACTCCAGTGTTCTTGCCTGGAGGCTCCCAGGAACGGGGGAGCCTGGTGGGCTGCCGTCTATGGGGTTGCACAGAGTTGGACATGACTGAAGCGACTTAGCAGTAGCAGTAAGACACTTCACAAAGCTCTGAACTTCTGAGTTTGTTTGTTTTCTGTTAAGGGGTGGGGTTGTATATCAGAACCAGGTTACCTCATGACTTCACTGAATGGAACTTGGGAACCAAAGATGATCCACGGGAAGGAAAATGTGAGAGTCAGAGGGTACTTAAATGCAGCTAGAGTAAGAGCTCCCTTCACGTGGGCAGCGTTGCTTCAGCGTGGAGAAGAGTAGGCCATTCACACAGCTGCTCCGTTGGTCCTTCCCGGGGTGCACACCTGAGAGACAGTGTTCCTTTGTTTGGCCGGATACCTGATCCCTCTGGACAAAGGCCTCATACTTCATTTCCCCAGGACGGCATCTCATCCAACGGAGGGGAGGTGGCCGGGGAAGAGTCGTGCCCTCTGAGCAAGAATTCTAGTCCAGAGAGTGAGAACAGCCAAAGAGCGGAGGGGAGGCAGGTTTCAGAGGACTTCGGACATTCATTTCCAGATCTCTCCTGGAAACGATCTGTGGTTGGTCCCCTTAGTGAACTGTCATCATGCTAGACTAGAGATCGTAGAGCACATCTGAACCACGCCAGGAGAATACTCACAAGAAATGGGGTAAGAGATCAGTCTAGCAGGGAACTGATAATGGGAGGAGCCGAGGCACCTACAGGACTCTAGAAGTCCCCCAAGGCCACTGGCAGTTGAGGGGACTCGGGAAGGTTCCTGCAGGCCCCTGAGCAGGGCAGGGTTCCTGGGCTGGAAGCATTGCTGGCCTGGGGGCATGCTGGGTGGCTCTCACCCTGCAAACCTTGAAGCCATAGAAGACTTGGCATCTCTTTCCTCTTTTCCCCTGTTTTCTCACTGAAACAGAAGGGACAGAACAGACTTTCCTAAAAGAAAGTCTGTATCTCTCTTGTGGCTGGCTAGATACTCAGTGTACAAACATATCAACCTGTTTAATAAAAGGAGAAAGATGGCTTCTATTCACTAGTTTCTTGCTGAAGCAGAAGATACCTTGAGTAAAATCAGTTATTTACTTGTCAGTGTCCTGTTCCCTCCCAGGGCAGGGGCTGATGCAGGCAGTGCTGTTTTCTGTATCCTAGGGCTCCCCCATTCACCTGGGGCCCTGGGTCTGAGCCATGACCTTGAGTGCCAGACCTGCCAGCGGTGGGGGAAGGACAGAGGAGAGAGAGAAGAACATGAGAGTGCAGTGCCCCAGGGGCTGTCCTGGACCTTGTCTTAGGCTCGGGACTTGAGAGAAGTGTCCCACAGGTTAGGTTCCACTACCCCACCAGCTGTTGGGTTGGAGTAAAGTCGTAGGCAGGGGACTTCCCTGGCGGTCTGTTGGTTAAGACTGCACGCTTCCACTGCATAGGGGCACAGGTTTGATCCCTGGTCAGGGAACTAAGATCCTGCATGCTGCATGACACAGCCAAAAAAAAAAAACCGTTGTGGGCAGCAAGGTGGAGCCCTTCTCTGTGTTATCTGTGGAATTTTCCAGAGCACTAACCTTCCTTGCCTCTACCTGGCACCCCACATTCCAGCTTCCCCAAAGCTTAACTCCCACTCCTTCCCAGACTGGTTTACGAAGGGGAGGGGTTTTCTCCTCAGCTGGAGAGTTCATAGCTGTTCTGTCCAGTGTGGGGGCGCTGGGGCAGAGCGCTGGAGAGACGCCTGCCTTCGTGTTCCGGGGCTGGTCCCTCCTGCCCTACTCGTCAGCCCGGGTGTAACCCCACACCGCCCTGTGGCGCTCTCCCTGCTTTCAGATCAAGATGCTGTCGGATCGGAAGCGGGAGCTGGAGCACCGTCTCAGCGCCACCTTGGAGGAGAATGACCTGCTCCAGGGGACAGTGGAGGAGCTGCAGGACCGGG
>NW_011495054.1:5848339-5863651 GCF_000754665.1 Bison bison bison
AGGACCTCCAGGTGCGGGCACGGAGGGCGGGCTCAGGGCCAGGCGCGCTCGGCCGCCCGGCCCCGAGGAGGGGCTAGTGCATGGGCAGTGGGCGACGCTGAGGCCTCTTCTCAGGCCGGATATGGGTCTCCTCAGGTGTGGCTAACTGGCTGCTCTTTCTCTGCCAAGAACCAGTGCATTGCTCCAGCAGGTCATCCTTCCAGTTTGTTCTGAGCCACTGGCCCCAGGAGCAGTTTCATGGAGTTCTTTCCGGGCTATTAGCGTGACTGGAGCACCTGCAGTGCTGTTCTGCCTCCTGGGGTTTGTGGAATCTGGGGGGGACTTCAGAGGGAGCCCGTGGCTGTGTCTTGGACTCACGGTGCTCTCTGCTGCTGCTTCCCCAGGCCCCTGCCTTCAGTGGGCTGGCCCCGAGCAGAAGCCCAGAAGCTGCCCACTGAGCACAGCGGGACATATCCTGATTCTGCCAGTTGCTAGCGAAGGCACAGGCCTACCCCTCTATGAGCCTCATTAGCCTCTTTTTTTTCCTTGCTAAAAGAAATTGTTTCATGGCTATATTTGTCCTTATTTGGGAACTGCCACCAGGCCTCAGCTGAATCCCAAAGCTCACACTTGACAGGAAACGACCCCTTAAACACTCAGCCTCCCCAGAAACAGTGCAGCATCTGCTGCCAAGAATGCTTCGCCTCAATGACCTAGGAGCACTGGGCCTGGGGCTCCGGGCCCTGCTTCCCTGGGGTGTCCTCTGAGTGTGCCAGGGAGCAGAGCCGATTGCAGCAGTGCAGTTCGCGTGCAGGTGGCCAGCCAGGGATAGTCCTGTGCCAGGTGGGTCCCTGCCCAAAGACCAGATTGCAGAAGGCCCCTGGGCTCAGCAGTCAGCTGTTGAGGAAGACCCTGGGTCGTGGGATGAGGAGACATCTTAGGCTAAGGTCATGTGATACCATCAGTTAAACAGCCCTCTGAGTGATTAGCCTCTTTAAGGGCAAATTAACATTTTTTCTGTGTTTTATACCTTCAGCTCAGAACTTTGTGTAAAGCGGGGCCTCAGTAAGTGTGGAACAGAAAATGATGCTGGCTAAAGCCTCACATCAGTTTTCAAAATGGAAAGGAGTTTGCTCTTATTTTAAAGTTTACGGTGATAACAGCCATGGACATTTGTCGGTTGCTCTGCACAGAACAGAGTATTTTTGCAGATGTTCTAAAACTGAGGCTAAGAAAGGTGAGCTCTCTGTCCTAAATAGTGTAGTAAGTCCTGGGTAGAATCCAGAAGGGGGCCCTCCTGCCTGCTTTACTTGGTTCTCAGTGATGACTTCCTGTGTATCATGTGCCTCTCCAAGTCAGTGTCTCACCAGCGTTTATTACCCCATCAGGTGCTCTCCTGAGGGTTGCCGAGGTAGAGTATGGAGAGGAGAAGGAAAAAGAAAAATGGGGAAATGGCCCTGCCTAAAAAAAAAACAAACAAAAAACTTTTGTTCAACATGAATTCACAAATGAGAAGTCCTTATTTCAGATCAAGAATGGGAGACCTGGGGGTGAGGAAGAGCCAGGACCAGTGTGGACTGTGTAGTACTTGGCTGGCACGTGGGCTGTATGTTCTCGGCAGCCAGAGTCCCCAGTCGCACCTCGTTCACATCCTCGCCCCCTGCACATGCGCTGCCTCCTGATTGGGCTTCTTCAAGAATGGGAGTGCAACGCTTGCATCAGGTCAGAGAGGTCCCACCTTGGGACCTCTGCATTGGGAAAAGCTGCGTTTATGACTGAAATCTCTTCTTTCCCAACTATTTGTAATTTTTTTCCTCCTCTAGTCATATAAAACTCTTTAAGGTGTTGCTAATTAGTTCTGTTGCTGAAATGGCCTGTACAGAAATAGAAATCTCAGCTCGTTCAGGGCGTAGGTGAACGGTCCTGAATCAGACTTGTAGACTGTAGAGCTAGTGGCCTTGGAATGTTTCTGATCCCCCCGGTTTTAATCCTTTTCCTCAGACACAGGATGAGAGGATGGCTGAGCGGGCAGGGCAACAGGCTGCCGCAAGCAGAGTAGCCCCCTTTGATCTGGCTCACTCTGTAATTGGGGTTCTACTGTCAGAAACAGGTTTTTAAAACACTGAACAAATCCAGCTCTGATTTTTTTTTTTTTTTTTCAGTCTGAGAGGGATAAAAATGCCTATTGAGGGCCCAGGAAATTGAAAAAGTAGGCATTTTGCTAAACTCTTAATACCCAGTAAAGGATTTGTCCCTCAAGAGGACCACTTAACTGCTCTGTTTCATAACAGTGAGCGTCTTACAGATGTGTGCAGGGGCCTCGTCCCAAGGAGTGGGTGGCTGTCATCAGCAGAGAAGGCAGGCCCTGCTCCCTGTGGGGACCCAGGAAGCAAATGACCTGGAGTCTAGACCTCGCTGACTCTGGGTATGTGCCGTTAGGCACATCACTTAATATCAGCCATCTCAGTTCCCTCAGCGTAAGACGGAGAGAGTGCCCCGACCTCTGCCCACTTTAAGGGCATTAGTGTTGTAAGCTCGAACTTCGCAAACTCTTCAAACACAAGGCATTTGGTGTCTTCCTTGGTCAGACATATAAATTACATTTAGTTTCATCTTTGTCCTATAAAGGGTGATGTTTCATATGTTAAAAGGTTCTTGTATTTAATAGACTCTTCGTTGGTTTAGTTTTTCTGCATTTATTTATGGATCAGTTATTGACCAGAGAGGGCAGACCTGTCCTGGTGTTTGTTCTCTTGCTGTTACAAGTAATTAAGCACCTCTGAGTGTGCGTGAGTAATTGAACTAATGTCCAGTGCCTAAGAACTCGTACTTGTCAGTGCTGAACTTCCCCTGCTGAGATGTATATGGAAGTTGTCTAGAAAATAATTGCAAAGCATTTTGTCAATTTAATATGCCGTTTGTAATTGTGCCAAAGGCTTCCTAGGCATATCTTAAAAAAAAATCAACCTAATTTCTTCTTTCTGAGTTTCCTCAAAACCAGAGCTGGAGGAGTTCCCACTGGACCAGCAGGTATTGCTGACCCACTGGAACCATGCAGGGCAGGCTTGCCAAGTCCTTTGTCATTCTGTGAGCAGCCAGGCTCAAATCCTTCCTAGTTAAGGCACACCCAGACCACTGGTGCCATTAGCCAAATGTTCTCTGATACTGACCAGCAGAGGAGAGGCTCCCAGGGCACCCAGAGGGATAGCTGAAGGCTCTGCAAGGCAGCTTGGTCCATTCATGAGAACCACAGAGCTTCGAGTTGCTGCCTGCTGCCCCTGGGCTCTGTATCTCTGCAGGAGCCACAGACCTACGTCAATGATAGTCTGGAAAAGAGAGTATGGCGTTCCGTCTTTTTAATGAACAGGGGTGACCGAAGATGCTATTTTATTAAAGGATTAACTAAATTTAAATCCCAGGAAGTTCTTCTCCCCACCTCCACCTCCCAAAGTGTATTTTCAGTCGGGGGATGGGAGGTGAGCAGCCCTCACGTTACAGAGGTAGGAAACACTGCTCCTGTACGTAGCGTGCGGACAGTGCACAGCAGCTAGCCAACAGACTGATTCTGCAGTTCGGGGCTGTTGTGGTGAAAGTAAGTGCAGGGATGGAGTGTACCAGTAAGAGTGTGGTGTTTAGCAGCCATGGTGGAGTCTCCCTTTACATTCAACAGTAATAACCTCATCAGGTGGCAAATGCCCTGTTTGGACTCCACAGGGAAGGGGCCACAGAGAATGCAGAGAGGGGTGAGGCAGTGGCAGCGAAAGACAGGGAAGGAGCCCTGGCCTATGAGTCGTGATGCCTGCGTTGCCGTCCCCTCTCTACACGGGTGTCGCTCTCCTCCTCTGAGCCGTGTGTGCTGTGGAAATCTATCACACGCGTGCTCCTAAAATCTGTCCCCCGCTAAGGGCTTCACCTGTAATCAGTGAGTAAGGTGAGACTGCCTCTCTCGTGAGTTTGGGAACTCTTGGTATACAACCCTTTTCCCCTTCACGTTTTCAGCAAAGTACAACATGCATATAGTAAAGCATACAGGACTTAGGTGTATAGCCCACTGAAGCTTTTATCGGTACCTGTGTAACCACCATCCAGGTCAAGACAACCCATCGTTAGCACCCATAAATCTTCCTCCTGCACCCTCCCAGTCAGCACACTGTTTCTTCCTCAAAAGCAAACCTCTCTTCTAACTTTTATCTCTTTTATCTCAAGTTTTGGAACCTTTTATAAAGAGAATCATACATTATAAATTGTTTTGTGTCTGGCTTTTGCTGAACATCAGTGTCTGAAAAGCTCACCCCCATTGTGGCATGAGAAGCAGTGTGCTCTTCGTGCTCTTGTGGCGTGCTGTACAGTATTGCAGGATGTGAGCATACCCATTCTGTTTTTATTGGTATTCAGATTGTTCCTGTGAGTGGCTTTTGTGGATAACGCTGCTGTGAACGCCCTGGTTGTCTTTCATGTACATTTCAGTCATTTATTACTGGGTCTGCACCTAAGAGTGGAACACCTGCATCAAAAGACACGTGTGTATTTCACTCGCTAGAAACTTGCCGAACAGTTTTCCAGAGGTGCACGTCATCTTCCATTCCGACCAGCAGTGAGAATCCTGGTTATTTTACATTGTCATAAAAACCTGATATTATTATTCTGTTACTATTATTTTTCTTAGCCATTCTGGTGAGAGTCTAATGGTGCCTTATTTTGTCTACCTGTAGGTTTGTGTGTGCAACTTTTTATTCTGGAGAATTTCAGACAAACTCAGAATAGTACAATGACATGCCATGTACCCCGCTGTCCAGATCTACACACCATCCATCCCTGGCCAGCCCCACCCTATCTTCATGACATCCACTTGCTCCCCTCTCATATTATTTTGAAGTAAAATTTAGCCATATTTCTTTAATGTCATCAGCTATCTAGTCAGCATTCAAGTTTTCAGTTATCTTAATAATATCATAATTGTTTTCCATATTTTTCTTTTGAGGCAAGATACAAATTAAAATGTGCCTGCATGTGGCAGTCGGGTCATATGTCTTTTAAGTCTCTTTTAATCTGTAGGCTCCCCTTTTGTTTTTTTCTTTTTGAAATTTATCTACTGAAGAAGCTGGACTGTTTGTCCTGTAGTTTCCCACATCTGGATTTTACCAACCGCATACCCTGAGTGCCATCTCCACTCCGTGTTTTCCTGTAAATTGGTGGCAGGTTCCGGAAGCATGGTCAGGTTCGGGGTGGGTTTGTCAGCTGGGGCTTGGCCCCCTCACCCTCCTTTGCTGTCTCCCCGAAAGCTGCACCAGAGCCAGCTGGAGCTGCAGGAGGTGCGGCTCTCCTACCGGCAGCTGCAGGTGAAGGTGGAGGAGCTGACCGAGGAGAGGAGCCTGCAGAGCTCTGCCGCCACCAGTGCGTCCCTGCTGTCCGAGATAGAGCAGAGCATGGAGGCCGAGGAGCTGGAGCAGGAGAGAGAGCAGGTGCTGACGTGCCCCCGGCCCTCCCGCTCACCCCACGCCTGGGGTGCCGTGGTCTGCACGTGTGCAAGCCCCTCGGCCTGCTGGCTGGAGATGTCCTGAGGCGGCCTCTTAGGAAATGCTTGTTGACTAATCAGCCTCAGAACTCTGGTATTGACAGGGTTCTGGAACATTCGTGATCCACCTGATCGGCTTCTTTTCGTATTACCCGTGACCACTCATTCCCCTAATTATATGGGGACTTCCTCCAAAAGTAACTGACTATATCAAGAATTACTTTATGTGCAACTGGGAGGGACCTGAGGGCAGAGGATATAAGAACCGGGAGTCTGTACAGTTGTGTGGGAGAAGGAAATGACAACCCAGTCCAGTGTTCTTGCCTGGAGAATCCCATGGACAGAGGGGCCTGGCCAGCTACAGTCCATAAGGTCGCAAAGAGTCGGACACAACTGAGCAACTAAGCACACGAAGTTGTACGGGGCCCAGAATAAGTACATGTTTCTTGGGACAAGTAATTTAAAAAAAAACCTTTCCTGGAACTAGACTCTTGGACTTGTGTGCTAGAGACAGACGGTGCTGGCCATCTCCCTGGAGCCCCTGCTGCTGCTGCTAAGTCACTTCAGTCGTGTCCAACTCTGTGCGACCCCATAGACGGCAGCCCACCAGGCTCCCCCGTCCCTGGGATTCTCCAGGCAAGAACACTGGAGTGGGGTGCCATCGCCTTCTCCAATGCATGAAAGCGAAAAGTGAAAGTAAAGTCGCTCAGTTGTGTCCGACTCTTAGCGACCCCATAGACGGCAGCCCACCAGGCTCCCCCATCCCTGGGATTCTCCAGGCAAGAACACTGGAGTGGGGTGCCATCGCCTTCTCCAATGCATGAAAGCGAAAAGTGAAAGTAAAGTCGCTCAGTTGTGTCCGACTCTTAGCGACCCCATGGACTGCAGCCCACCAGGCTCCCCCATCCCTGGGATTCTCCAGGCAAGAGGACTGGAGAGGGGTGCCATCGCCTTCTCCGCTCTGGAGCCCTAACCGGGGTAACTCTTTGCCGCAGCTGAGACTGCAGCTCTGGGAGGCCTACTGCCAGGTCCGTTATCTCTGCTCGCACCTGCGCGGAAGCGACAGCGCTGACTCGGCCGTCTCCACGGACTCCTCAATGGATGAGTCTTCAGAGACGTCATCGGCCAAGGACGTGCCAGCCGGCAGCTTGCGCACTGCCCTGAACGAGCTCAAGAGACTGATCCAGAGCATCGTGGATGGCATGGAGCCCACGGTAAGAGGCCGCACTGAGTGCTCCGGGCTCCGCAGGGCCTGGAGGCTGAAACCGAGTCCAGAGGGTGAGGTTAGCCCTGGAACCCGGAACCTAATAAAGTCTGCAAGAATGCCTTCTGAGCCCTTGTCGGAGCTCACTTCCCACAGGGGAGCAGGCACAGGGACTGATCAGCCCCCAGAGTCCCTCCCTGCAGGCTCAGGGTGAGGATGAGGCCTCGGGGCCTTGAGTGTGAGCACTTTCCTGGGAGGCTGTGAATGTAGAAATTTGGATCCTGGTAAAAACTGCAAGTTGCTCTTCTGTTGTCCACTGGTCCTGGTGGTGGAGGTAATCGTGAATAGGCAAACTTAAAAGATCTGAAGCTTCTGCTCAAAGGCTAGACGTGAGCACGGAAAGTGGAGACGATCAACAGCCGGGCCTTTTAGAATTCCAGACATGGCTCCTCTGGTGCAGAAGAGGAACGTTCCCATGGGCAGACAGGCCTTTCTTCCAGCTTCGTGTCAGATTCCTGCCAGACTCCCCCTCCATTTACACCCACAGCTCGAGGGCTGTTGTTTCTCATCAGGTTCCTCCTCCTGCAGGATGGTTGCGTCTCTCTCCCCGTATTAGGTGAAGCTAGATGAAAAGGTGGCTGTCCTGCCAAGGTGGTTCGTGGGACGCGCTGTAGTGCGGAGGCTGGGCCAGCGTGGGAGAGCGAGCTGGTGGAGGGGTGTGCTCTTGGCGTGTGCGGTTTCCCTTCTCCAAAGCCTGAAACAAACTTCTAGTTATTGTCTGCACGTCGAAACTGAGCAAGACAGCCTCTCTTCTCTAACATTCTGTTTCTTCGTTCTGCTTCTCTTTTTTTCTCCCATCCCGCCACCTTGCTCTTCCCCAAACTTAACCGTCTCCCTGCTCCCCTCCCCTCTTCATCTCTCCCATTAACCATCTCCCCACTCCCCTCCACTCTCACCACCTTTCTGCTTGGCCGGCTGACTCTGCTGTCAGAGCGCCCGGAGAATTGACGATGACTCCTTAGAAGAACAGATAAGGCAGACCAGTGAGGATTCGAGAGCCCTGAGGGAACTCATGGAGGGAGAGAGGGGTAAACTGAGGCAAAGCCTGGAAGAGCTGCAGCGGCTGCACAGTCAGGTGAGCACCCCCGTCCTCAGCCCAGTGCAGGATGTTCATGGGCTCCTGCTCCTTGGGACCCCTGTGAGTCCCCCTCTCCATGTCTCTCTGAGAAGGGCTCTCCTCTGATGGTCGGACCCTCAGGGGTAGTGACCTGAAGCTGAGATGAGCTGGGTGTCTTCAAGAGAAGTCAGTCCTCAGGTTTAGACCACAGTGAAATCGTTAGGAATGAGAATAGCCAAGGGACTTCCCTGGTGGTCCAGTTGCTAAGACTATGCACCAACGCAAGGGGCCTAGGTTTGCTCCCTGGTCAGGGAACTAGATCCCTTATGCCACAACTAAAAAGATCCCGCCACAACTAAGAACAGCTCTCCATTTCCTTCAGGACTCCCAGCCCTCTACAGAGCCTGAATAACCATGTGGACTCTGATAGTTAAGAGTGCCACAGCTCCCAAGACACATTTAGAAGTTTGTCCAGCAGCTTCTGTGCAGGAAGTTTGCAAACCAGGGGACAGTTGATCCCTTGAGGGCCTGAGCTCTTTGTGAGTGCTGTCACCTCTGCCAGCCGTATTTCAGCTTTCGAGGCACTTACTGCTGCTTTTGCTGTTCCCTTCCTGTTTGATCGTGATCTCATCTCTCGAGAACACCAGAGAAGGACATCTGTATTCTCATCTGAAAAGTTTTAAAGGGCTTAGGAGCGGCCCCACCCAAAAAGGAGCTTCTAAAATCTACCTAGGAGATAAATAAAAGCTCTTCCTTTTGACTGAAGTCCTGTATGGAGGTTCTGTCCCATTTGCAGGGCACACCAGACAGGTACCCCTTTAAACCCTGCCCCCTTCTTTCCTTGTCCAAAGCTAGTCCTCCCTTCCTGCTACAGGAAGAGGTTGCTGAAAGATGGAATTTAAGCCGGGCTTTCACTTCATTCGGTATTTCTTAAATGTAATGGAACTTACAGAAATAAACTTCTGCCTTCGGGTTGTACCCATTAGACTTCCTGGTATTATTCTCTTGGAAGATACTGGGAGACAAGTCATCACTGCTCTCTTCTTTTTGTGAGTGACCAGATAAGAAGGGCAGAAGGATGCTACTGAAAGCTGTATCTTGTTCCTGACCAAGCCCTGGGGAGTAGGTTTGGACAGCCAAAAATACTCTTGTGCCTAAAACCTAAGACCCTCTGGTGGTCGTTTAGCCAGAAGGGTTGGTGGCAGGAGGGATCATACCTTCCAAACGGGTAGAATAAAATGCAAAAGAAAGTGGGCCTTAAAGTTATTTGGATTAATAAAAGCCGCTTTGTTGCTTCTAGAAGCCCGAGAGGGCATTATTTGACCCAGAAACATAAGGTAGAGGTTGCTGAGAGTCTACTATGGAACAATTAATATTTAGGAAGTCATCTCTACCAGAGAATTTTCCTTAAAAGTTCAACTGACAACTGATTTAGGTCAATTCCTATGGATTCCCTTTAAAAAAAAAAACCTATCAAGCAGATGGTTACATTCAGTCCCACATAAGATACAGAGTTGGGCCTCTGCCAGGGCTTATGAGTACCCACAGGCTCAGTCAAAGCCACAGACCTCTCAGCCAAGTTGCGTCATCCAGGAGTGTCCCTTAGGAGGGACTCCGACTCCCGGGGCAGTGGGCGACGCAGGGGGAGTTGCCAGGGCTGTGGAAATGGCAGCCTCAGGGTGGGCAGGGGTGCCTCCTGCAGTTAGCTCAGTTCGTGCCTGTGCCCTGAGACCCTGAGAGGCTCAGGTGGATGTAAGATGAGGGGAGTCAGACCAGCTTCGTACCCTTTGCGGAGCCCAGCTCCGGTGACGTGGGGCTGAGGTCCAGCCTCCCCAGCAGATGGTCCCACCTCCACTCCTCCACTGCCACTGTTTTCCTGCCTGAGTGTTCTCTTCTGTCCTGGAAACGAGGCCAGAGGTAAAAGGTGTGTGGGACCTTGACGGTGAAGTGCCCACACTTCCCCACCCCTCAGAAGCCTACCCAGAATCTAAACTAAAAGAGAGCCCAGGTTCTAATTAATCATCACCTGTTTGAGACAAAGCCCCAAAGCCAGACCTGCAGACTTGCTCCTGCCCTTGTGCTGGCTGTGCCCGGCCCCCTCTGCCCCATCCCTGCAGCTCCCCAGGGAGGGCTGGCCATGGGGTCTGGAGCTGCTGCCCGGAGGCAGGAGGATCTGTGGGGCAACATGACAAGTAGTTCTCCCAAGCCAGTACACCAGGTCCTGGGAGGCAGAGTAAGAGAAACAGTCTCACCCCATCATTTGGCTCCTTTAGGCTTGACTGAAGCACATGCCAGTTACTCCAGGGACGTGAACACTCAGGGGAACGTGAGCCAGGAGCAGCTGAGGCTCTCACTGATGAGGTCTGGGTGCCCCCTCCTCTGAAATCTCAGCACGTTATGTCTCCTCCAGCCTCCCAGCCACTGTCACCCTCAGAACTTCATTCTTTCACACCTTGCCTTTGGTCATCACTTCCCTAGCCACTCACCCTTCAGATGGTCTGGAGTGATCTTCTGAATCACGACTTGAAGGTGGGACACCCCTTGCAATATTCTCAAACCCTCATGGCCCCACGGTCTGGCTGTGTCCGACCGTCCAGCCTTTGCTCCTATTTCTTTTTCACTGCCTCTGCTTTAGCAGAATTGAACGTAGGTTCCAGATGGGCGTGGCACGGGCTGCCCTTGCGTTCCCACAGCTGGGTCTTTTATCCCAGTCTTTCTGTCCCTGGAAGACTCCCCTGCACACACAGCCCTCCTCATCCTTCAAGTTCCTGATCAGGTTTCACTTCCTCCTCGAAACTCTCCTGCCTCCCTTGCTCAGGGAGTCCCCGGCCCTGCTTTGTCATGGTTACCCTCACTCCCTTCTCACCTTCCCCTTAGAGGCCTTAGAGGGCCGCCTGCACGGATAGGCTCCAGGTCAGGCACACCTCTCTGTCTTCTCTTGAAGCGCCTAGTGCATGCAGTGCCTTACCTAGAGCAGGCACTCAAATGATTGTCAGCCCCAGATGTATGACCTCAAGTTTCCTTTGATGCTGTTCAATTTCAAGGACACCCACCTTAATGGGAAAGAGTGGGTTTAGGGGTTGCTGTAACCTAAGTCAGCAGATAAACCAGCTGTTAACTGGAAGGTCCTCCGTGGAGGGGAGAGAAGGGGTGGCGCTTATACTCTGAGCTTGGCCCTTGAAGTTATTTATTTCATTTGATCCTCATGACAACTTGATGGCAGGGGATAGTTCCTTTTATTCCTGCTTTTTATCGAATTCATGTGCAACTCAGAGAGGGTAAATCCTTTGTCACTCCTAAGCTGGCGGTCTCTACCTTGGTCAGGTTTTCCAGGCCACAGCAAAAAGTTCTTGTGGAGTTTTATCTGGAGACTGTGACACGTTGGCATTTCCTGCCTAGCATGTAGTTTTATCTGTTGCCGACTCAGCTGGCAGAACACCTGGCTGGCTCGAGGCCATGTCAGGGCTCATTTGGTCTGAGGAGGGCTGGCTGTCTCTGCTAGGTGCTTTCTGGGTCTTGAGTTCTGGCTTATCAGGCTGCAGAACCTGCTAAGAATAGGGTGAGGCTGGGCTTCTCACCTGATGCCTTGTCTGCCTCAGAGCTCACTGCACCTGCATGCCCTGGCCTCTGCGGGTGCATGCCCAGCACCCTGAGGCTCATCACCAGAGCTGTCCCCTTCATGGACGCACAGAGCACAGGCCCTGACATTCCCTCCCACACACCTGAGAGTGCAGAGTCCACTGCATATAGTAACAAGTTGTCCCATATCCCTCTTGACTGGTGTGCGTCCTCTGATTTACTCCTGAGTGGCTGCTACCCCAGGAGCTGGCACCTCTGTTGTCTCAGCTTATAGAGCCAAAGGTATCTCAAGAGAAGCTTGATCTTCAGCCTTAGTCCTGGGGCGTTTGCTCAGCTTCACTGTCAAGGTGATCAGATCTAGGCCTCAAAGAGCAGAAAGGTGATGTCTTTCCCCTTGTGGGAGAGACAGATCTGCATGGATGGATCCTTCCTTGGAAAAATGTCAAAGGCATGTGTAATAGTTAATAAGAGGGCAGGGTCAGGCGTCCTGACTCCAGTCTGATTCTATCGACTGTGAGAAGGAGGGTTCCCCACCTTCCATTCATTCAACAAATATTTTTTGAAAGCTCTACCAGCCAGGGTTTCTGGTTGCAGACAACTGAAACTCACTCTGCTTAACTTGAGCAGAAAAATAATATACTGGAATTAAATCTGAAGCATCACAGAATCAATAGGCAGGCTGGAGAACTGAGCTCCAAAACAGGAAGGAGCCATGGGAAGTGGGGTGACAAAACCATTTGCTGTCCGTGCAGTAATCTCCCACTGGCCAGTGGTTTGCTGTACCCCTTAGAGCTATAGCCCCAGGTAGGGGCCCAGGTACCTAGGAAAGGAGGTCTCTTCCTTTGGCTTCCTTAGTGGGTGGGCATGCTTTGCCTCCTGCCGAGGCCCATGCAACTAGGAATGCCCCAGATGGGAAGGAATTCTGGGTGCTTGACAAGCCCCAAAATGACAGCTGTCCACTGCACAGGCACTTGGGGATTAAGCATTGTTTCTGGTCAGGCTCTGAGACACACATATGGATAGGACATGCTTCTTGCCACGGCAGAACACAAGGTGTGTGAGAGGTCGCTGTGTACAGAGGGTGGGGTAAACTCTGGTCACTGAGGGAGCCACCAGGAGGGGCGCCTCACCACCGAAGGGTGACTCTCTGTGAGTGGACTCTGATGCCATTCACAGAGGCATGGACCATAGAGAAGGTAAGAGGCTTGAAGTGAAAGATGACAATGTTTTTCTGCCTAAATTCCCTGTGGCTTTGACCTGGGGAGCTGAAGGAAGAGGATGGGAAAGCCAGGCTGCCTCTAGTGCTGTAACAGAAACGGGAACCAGGTCCCAGGCTCTGGGGCCAGCCAGGGTCCGTGTGGGGCACAGGGCAGTGTTCCATGTCGAGTGGAAGATGACTGGAAACAAAACTCGAGTCCCTATCCCCCTAAATGTGTTCCCGGGCCCTGGTGCGCACGTGGCCTTCACTCAGCAGCTCCCAGAGAGTGCCTGCAGGTGAAGGAGGTGCCGTGGTGTGCACAGGGGGACCAGGCCCCGGCTGCAGCAGAGGAGTGAGCGCCCCGTCCACCGAGCTCCAGCTTCGCGTGTGGTCCCTCCCTCCTGGAGCGGGGGGGGGGCAGCGGGAAGTCACCAGTCTGCCCTGCACAGGCCCTGAGCCCGCCTGGGCCTATTCTCTTCTCCCTCGGGAGGGAGACACCCCAGGCCGGCAGCAGTGGTGCGCCGTGTTCATCCCCTTTGTCTCCCACTAGGTGACACTGCTGAGCGTGGAGATGACTGCCCTGAAGGAGGAGAGAGACCGACTCAGAGTGACATCTGAGGACAAGGAACCAAAGGAGCAGCTTCAGAAGGCCATCAGGGACCGAGACGAGGCCATCGCAAAGTGAGTGGGCACGACTTGTTTAACTGCAGGTATTAATAAATAACACGAGAATGTGCTCAGTCTTAGGTGTTAAATCATACAGAAGAATATAAAACTCAAAGAGTTTCCCTGCTCCTCGGAATTTCTCACTCCCCATCCCATCTTCCCGCACAGACACTACTGTTAAAAGTCGGGCATGCATTTTGTGCAGGTTTTTTACATACGTGTATGCAGGCGTATATGCAATACAGTTTTTGTGGACTTTTTAAAAAATCAGTGAGATGATGCTCTCTCCATGGGTTTTTGTTGTTGTTTTCACTTATATCTCAGCATTCCGGTTGCGTTACGCGTGCTCAGTTGCTTCAGTCGTGTTTGACTCTTTTCAACCCCATAGACTGGAGCCCACCAGGCTCCTCTGTCCGTGGAATGCTCCAGGCAAGAATACTGGAGTGGGCCAATCTCATTTTATATATACACACACACACATAATTTTTGTTGTTGTTTTTGTTTTACTATTCATCATAGACATTTTCAAGCATACACAAAAGTAGAAAACATAAGACGAATTCCGACCTACCTACCTCTCAGTTTCAGCGCTGATGAACAGCATGGCCAATGTAGTTTCATCTGTAGCCGTCCATTTCTCCCCCCTCCCCTTCTGGACCATGTTAAGGTGGATCACGAGACATATCATCTCATCCATAAACATTTTCACAGAAATCTCTACCAGAGAGAGACTCTTTATTGTAAAACACACGCCAGAAATATCACACATGAAAAAACTTCAATTTCTTAATATCATCCAGTATCCAGTGTTCAGATTTCCCCAGTTGTCCCGTAAATGTCTTTTTATACTTGATAAGAGTCAGATGCTAAAGTCCAGCATACTCTGTTTAGTTGTTATGTCCCAAAAGGTTGTAACTCTTCCCCCTGTCTTTTTTTTCGATTTGCATTTACTGAAGAAACCAGCTCTTTTTAATTCATAGTTTTCCTACATTCTGAGTTTGACTGCATCCCCAGAGTGTCACTGAACATTTTTCTTTGTCTTTGTTAATTTCTAGTAAACTGGGTCATTTTAAAATAATATTTTGGACTTTCTCTGGCAGAGAAGAAATGCATAAACGCGTTCTTGTACATTCAAAACATTTGGCAGTACAAAGGCAAAGACCATATTTATTTCCCATCCTCCTGAAAATTATCTTTGTCAAACATTCAATCTGTCCTGTTTATTGAATCTAAGGAGATAAAGGGTACTAAAATTGTATCTGCTTTGCAGGCTTTATAACACATTAATAACAACATTTGTGCATCACTTTACTGCTTACAAAGCATCCTTTAATCCTAGCCACAGCAAGAAGTAGAGCTTTTTAATCCCAATTTTACAGATGAGGGTGTTTCCCCAGGATCACAGCCAGTGCTAATCACTGGCCTTCACCTCAGTCTCAGGCTCCTTTGCCCTTACCTCAGGGCTACTTGGCAGAAAGCTAAAAGGAGCTTATTTAAAAGAATTTGTAAATAGATGCTATTTGACTTTTTTAAGAAGTAATGTGACATTTTAATTTCTGACTCTAAGATTCCACACATCTTCCCCTTTTCATTTTCATATACCATTGTACCCTCCCTTCTGCTCTCTTCAGTAATTTCCATCATTTCCATTTTGGTTTTACGTTTGGGTCCCCTTTTCTGTCTGGTCAGAATCTCCTATCAAGTTGTCCTTCAATTTCCAGTTCATTTTGGAATTATCCTCGGTTAGAATCACAAACCTACACTATCTTTGCCATTCCTTATGGTTGTAGTTCAGCTCAGTCGTGTCCGACCCTTTGCGACCCCATGAACTGCAGCACACCAGGCCTCCCTGTTCATCACCAACTCCCGGAGTTTACTCAAACTCATGTCCATTAAGTTGGTGATGCCTTCCAACCATCTTATTCTCTGTCATCCCCTTCTCCTGCCCTCAGTCTTTCCCAGCATCAGGGTCTTTTCCAATGAGTCAACTCTTCGCATGAGGTGGCCAAAGTATTGGAGTTTCAGCTTCAGCATCAGTCCTTCCAATGAATATT
>NW_011495054.1:5863751-5871650 GCF_000754665.1 Bison bison bison
GCACTCAGCTTTCTTCACAGTCCAACTCTCACATCCACACGTGACCACTGGAAAAACCATAGCCTTGACTAGATGGACCTTTGTTGGCAAAGTAATGTCTCTGCTTTTGAATATGCTATCTAGGTTGGTCATAACTTTCCTTCCAAGGAGTAAGCATCTTTTAATTTCATGGCTGCAATCACCATCTACAGTGATTTTGGAGCCCCCCAAAATAAAGTCTGACACTGTTTCCACTGTTTCCCCATCTATTTCCCATGAAGTGATGGGACCAGATGGAAGAACCATAGCTTTGACTATATAGACCTTTGTCAGCAAAGGAATGTCTCTGCTTTTTAATACGCTGTCTAGGTTTGTCATAGCTTTTCTTCCAAGGAGCAAGAATCTTTTAATTTCATGACTTCAGTCACCATCTGCAGTGATTTTGGAGCCCAAGAAAATTAAGTCTGTCACTGTTTCCATTGTTTCCCCAACTATTTGCCATGAAATGATGGGACCAGATGCCATAATCTTTGGTTTTTGAATGTTGAGTTTTAAGCCAGCTTTTTCACTCTTCTCTTTCACCTTCATCAAGAGGCTCTTTAGTTCCTCTTCACTTTCTGCCATAAGGATGGTGTCATCTGCATCTGAGTTTATTGATATTTCTCCCAGCAATCTTGATTCCAGCTTGTGCTTCATCCAGCCTGACATTTCTCATGATGTACTCTGCATATAAGTTAAATAAGCAGGGTGACAATATACAGTCTTGATGTACTCCTTTCCTAATTTGGAACCAGTCCATTGTTCCATGTCTGGTTCTAGCTGTTGCTTCTTGACCTGCATACAGGTTTCACAGGAGGCAGGTAAGGTGGCCTGGTATTCCCATCTCTTGAAGAATTTTCCACAGGTTGCTGCTATCCATACAGTCAAAGGCTTTAGTGTAGTCAATGAAGCAGAAGTAGATGTTTTTCTGGAACTCTCTTGCTTTCTCTGTGATCCAACGGATGTTGGCAATTTTATCTCTTGTTCCTCTGCCTTTTCTAAATCCAGCTTGAACATCTGGAATTTCATAGTTCATGTACTGTTGAAGCCTGGCTTGGAGAGTTTTGAGCATTATTTTGCTAGTGTGTAAGATGAGTGCAATTATATGGTAGTTTGAACATTCTTGGGCATTGCCTTTTTGGAGGATTGGAATGAAAACTGACCTTTTCCAGTCCTGTGGCCACTGCTGCATTTTCCAAATTTGCTGGCATATTGAGTACAGCACTTTCACAGCATCATCTTTTAGGATTTGAAATAGCTCAACTGAAATTCCATCACCTCCACTAGCTTTGTTCATAGTGATGCTTCCTAAGGCCCACTTGACTTCGCACTCCAAGATGTCTGGCTCTAGGTGAGTGATTACACTGTTCTGATTATCTGGATCATTAAGATCTTTTTTGTATAGTTCTTCTTTGTATTCTTCCCACCTCTTCTTAATATCTTCTGCTTGTGTTAGGTCCATACCATTTCTGTCAATTGTGCCCATCTTTGCATAAAATGTTCCCTTGGTGTCTCTAAATTTCTTGAAGAGATCTCTAGTCTTTCCCACTCTATTATCTTCCTCTATTTATTTGTATTGTTCACATAGGAAGGCTTTCTTTATCTCTCCTTGCTATGCTTTGGAAGTCTGCATTTGGATGGGTTTATCTTTCCTTTTCTCTTTTGCCTTTCGCTTCTCTTTTCTCGGCTATTTGCAAGGCCTCCTCAGACAACCAGTTTGCCTTTTTGCATTTCTTCTTCTTGCGGATGGTTTTGATCACCACCTCCTGTACAATGTTATGAACCTCTGTCCATAGTTCTTCAGGCCCTCTATCAGATCTGATCCCTGGAACCTGTTTGTTACTTCCACTGTAAGGGACTTGATTTAGGTCGTTCCTTAATGGCCCAGTGGTTTTCCCTATTTTTTCAATTTAAGTCTGAATTTTGCAATAAGGAGTTCATAATCTGAGCCACAGTCAGCCCCTGGTCTTGTTTTTGCTGACTGTATAGTTTCTCCATCTTTGACTGCACAGAACGTAATCAGTCTGATTTCGGTATTGACCATCTGGTGATATCCATGTGTAGTATCGTCTCTTGTGTTGTTGAATAGCAGTGTGGTATTTTGGAGTGAGACCATACTATTACGAATAACAAAGCGTGAAATTGTGTCAAACAATTAGGGAATAAAATGGTAAAATTGGGGTGCTAATTGTGGAAGCCCAGTAAGTTAGAAGTAGAGTCTGGTTTGACAGCTTCTCTGAGCTAGGGAAACAAGAGAGCCAGCCATCAGGCTCTGACCACCCTGTGCCATCTATCTGCACAGGAGGTGGGGGATACAGCCAGAGAAAGTGCCAGGGTGTAGGAGAGCAGAAGAAACAAGTTGTCCAGTCCCCTCCATTAAAATGAGTGCACCTAGCTCCAACACCTGGGTGACAGGAAATTACAAGTCTCCATGGAACCTTGAAATGCATGCCCTTGCCTGCTGCCCTCGACGGAGGCCGAGTCAGCCTCCTGGGGTCTGGCTGAACAGATTAGTGAGTTCTCCCTCCTGAGTAGGAAAGGTTTTGGAGTGAGGCCCTGTCCTTCCTGGCCCTGCCTTTGGAGTGTTAGATCACTCCAGGAGGGCTCTTTTTCTGTCCCTCACAAATGAAATTCTGGGTATACAGAATTCAGACGAGACCTAAGGAATCATGGAAGTGTGGGGCGACCATACATTTGTGTAGGGCCGAGGATCCCAGAGACGGGGGAGCCTGATGGGCTGCCGTCTATGGGATCGCACAGAGTCAGACACGACTGACATGAAGTAGCAGCAGCAGTAAGAGTTTTATATACATCGTCTCTGATCTTGGCTGCATTTTAGAATTTTCCCCGCCCCCAACCCCAGGGCCCTCTCCAGAACATTTCTTCAGGCCCCAAACCTCTGGATTTGGGGCAGCTCCTACCCCATGATTCTAATATGCAATAAAGGTGAGACTCGCCCCCAAGAAGAATAACTTCCCTCTCTCCACTGGACAGCAAAAACCTTAAGGTGTTCAGAAAAGTTAACAATTTTATCTCCTTGCAGGTGAAAGGTCCTCAGTGAAAAGAAATCCCAGGGTGGCATCTACCTTACACAGGCAGAGGGCTCAGTTGCTAGTGGTTTCATTTATACAAGGGATTCGCCTAACCCTTTGAAATATTCCTTTTTAAAACTGATTAATGTATTGTTCAGGGGCTTCTACAGCTTTAAGTTTTCCTTGTTTTGTGCTTTCTCATGAATAAGCTCCAAGATGCCCTACTGAGCAAACGTTCCGAGGGTGCCGTCCCAGGCTGTGACTGACACCTAGGCCCCCAAGGTGGGCCCAGCTCGAGGGCTTTCCGGAAGGAAAGGGTTCCCCTGTGTGCCCGGCGGGCCGCAGCTGCCCCTGGACCTGTGCCCCTCTGGCAGCGGCGTTAGTCAGCACATTCCGGAGTCTTCAGGCTGCTCGTGGCGCCACCTGCCGGGAGACGCCTGTAAGCTCAGGAGGCTTCCCTGCCGCGGGGCGCCGGGGGTTTGCGCTGACTTTCCAGGACCGTGGGATGGGCCCGCCGGGCGTCCGTGGCAACCGGCGCCAGGCAAGGATTTCCGCCTCTCGCGACCAGCCAATGGCAGCAGCCGTGACGCTTGCGGCGCTTGAGACACCGGCGTTCATTGGCCAGGCTCGGCTCCTGTCCAGGCAGCCGCAGTGTGGGTGGGCGGACCCTCTGCGAGCAGCCGGGAGAGTCCGGGATGGGTGGGTGGGGCGCCGGCACGGAGCCCCGGCGTGTCAAGGGAGGTGACCAACTGCCCGGTGGACTTGAGGCCACAGAGGAAGTGCTGGTCGCGCGGTAGCCCGAACGGTTCACCCCAACTTCCTTCTGGTTGAGCTTGGCTGTGACGGGGGCTGGGCAGCCTCTGAGGGTGGGTCCTCACAAGGCCATGCGCATTGGTCTACGGCCCTAGGTGATGAGAGCCGTCTTAGTTTTGCCTTTTCATGTGAAAGGTATCAGTCCCTGAAAGGCTAAATACTCATTTGGCAGCAGGACAACCACTGCCACCTTATAGAAGGTACCCAGCTAAGGCTCTGCCACTTTATTCCCATTACCTGGTGTCCCTCCAAAGTTACTTTTTGCATTGAACCACCATGGTTTAGGAATGCTGGGGAAGGTGAACAAAGTATGTAAAACACATCAAAATGTGAAAATACAAAATGCAGAAGTGTGGGAGCAATTACTCATCAATGGTCATCATCCCAAGAGAACCAAGTAGACATTTTTGGGTGTGACCTTCAAATATACACCGGCAGGTTTTCTTGTACAAAGCTAGTATCATATGTGACCTTGTCTCTTGGTTCTTTTTTACACTCAGCATAAATCACGAGTGTTTCCCCACTGTCAGTAAATATTCAACATTGTGGTTGTTACTGGGAGGTGACTGTATTCCATCATATAATCTCCCACAGGTCCCCTAATTGGCTACAGTGATTAGCTGAGCTGTGCAGCACTGTGTGGCTGCCAGTGCACACACCCTCAAAAGAGGGGGTTGCTAGTAGAAAGGGGGCACCAATGGGTTAAGTCCAACTTCCATGGGGACTGGTCTTTTGGGGGAAAGATGAAGGCAGCAGCCCCTTAGTGCTGTGAGAAGTCTTTGATCTCTGGGTTCCAGTCCTGATTTAAGTATCCTGTTAATCACTTTAAGATGGCGGTCAGATAATCCTTTCACCTACAGCTTGTTTATGAAAGTTGAGAAAATGTGTATGAAAGCATGTTGCACAACTTTCCAGTCCTCTAGAAGTAACACTGTAGTTACAGTTAGTTTGTTGTGAGCTTGGGGTCAGAGACTGTTTCCTTACCCCGTGGATGCCAGGTGCCCCGGACAGAGGACCTGATGCTCTGGCACAGGGTGTCTGCGCTCACCCTGGCCTGTGTGTTTCCAGGAAGAACGCTGTGGAGCTGGAACTCGCCAAGTGCAAGATGGACATGATGTCTCTCAACAGCCAGCTGCTGGATGCCATTCAGCAGAAACTGAACCTCTCGCAGCAGCTTGAGGCTTGGCAGGTAAAGGAGTCTGTGAACCCAGCCTGAGTGTAAGGATGGGTTTGTTACTGGAGGGTCCCGTGTGTGCAGGTGAGCAGTGATTCGTCTTCACTGGGTGAGAGTTGGGGTTCCAGGCCCCAGGCCCTGAGTGCCTGGAGGAAGCTGCTCTCAAGAGCGAGGAACCCGGCTGTGCCAACCTCCAGGCTTGAACAGGGGCCTCCTTCAGCCGCTTGCCTTGGCTTTGATACTGCTGTCAACGCTAAGGGCCCAGGAAGCCCTGTATAACTGACTGGATTACTGGATGCATGTCATTCCGACACCCTTGGGTTGTTAGCGGCTGCTGCTCTTCCCTTTCTCAGAGGCCAGCTTCCTTCTTCCACAGAGCACCGTCCTGGCGCAGGTCTGGGGAAAGTGAGTCAGTGTGTCTGTCTCTAGCACCACAGGTGTCAGAGTCCAGTCAGCCTGCCCTGTCCCAGGCCCCGATGCGCTCCCCACTGGGCCAGGGCCACGACTTGCTTTTTGTTAATGAGATTGCTGCTGCTGCTAAGTCACTTCAGTCGTGTCCGACTCTGTGCAACCCCATAGACGGCAGCCCACCAGGCCCCACCAACCGTGGGATTCTCCAAGCAAGAACACTGTAGTGGGTTGCCATTTCCTCCTCCAATGCATGAAAGTGAAAAGTGAAAGTGAAGTTGCCCAGTCGTGTCCAAGTCTTAGTGACCCCATGGACTGCAGCCCACCAGGCTCCTCCATCCATGGGATTTTCTAGGCAAGAGTACTGAAGTGGGTTGCCATTGCCTTCTCCATTAATGAGATTAGGGAAGTACAATTTCAGGATATGGGTGTAACCATTCACGTTTCTCCCCAACAAATCCTAACTGGACAGATGAAAAGACCCCTGCAGCTTTCCGAGGCAAGCCCCTCGCAGGGGGCAGCTTACAAGTGGCTGTTCCTGCAGGGCCCTGCCCAGCTGGCTGCAGGCGCGCCAGGGTCCCCCCACCCCAAGAGCTGTTCCCCGCCTCCCAGACCGCCGTGTCCTGGCTCACTGCGTCTGTTCTTCTCTTTTCTCTCGGCTACAGTTTGCTTCCTCAGGGCTTTTTACTATCTGGCTCCTTTGGTTTCTGATCTAGTGGCCTTTCTCAGTTCCCGTATCAACAGCTTTAGTTGTACACCCCTCCTGCCTTTGAGGTGAGCTCAAGCCCTCATCCCCTCACCTCTCCCCTCCCGCCATCACGGTCCTGCCCCGCTGCCTCCCTCGTGGTCACCATGTCGTGTGTCGGTGCCGGCGTCATCTCATCCAGTGTGCCATGCCATCGCTCCCCGGCCTCCCGCTCCCTCCACTGTCACGTCCATGAGCGCGGCAGCACGTGGCCCGGTCTTGACAGGCTGACCCGGCCAACGCTGGGTTCTTGGTTCCACCTGCTCACAAGGGGGCTGTTTTATGGATGTGCCCCAGATGGAGTTACAAGCAGCTTGTGTGTGTGTCAAGTTATGACGTGATAGATTTCATGGAATTCTTTTGCTGAATCTTACAGTATAAAAAAAATGCAGTTTGCGGTGTATCAGAAAAAACACTGGCAGCTTTGAAAGGGTTTCTCTCTGAAGGACCTCGTGACGTTCCTGAAGTTGCATTTAATGTAGGTCTTATGGCGCGCATCCCAAGAACAGAGCACTGGGCTGAGGATTTGACAGTGGGACCTTCAAAGTGAGGACCATGTCACTTGACGAGGAGGGGGTGTAGGTGGGAAGTTGTATGTGAAGAAGGGGCGGGGAGGAAGGCAGCAGAGCGGGACGTGAGTCAGGGGTCTGCCCGCCGCCACCTGGTGACACGCTCAGGAAACTTACAAAGACACCTGAGTGACCGCAAGCTTAGGTGTGTGGGAGGTGATGGACAAGCTGGTCAGCCAGCGGCCCAGCCGGCCCACTTCCTGTGCTCACCGAGGGCGCGGCTGCTCTGGCCTCAGGAGCACCCGCCCCACACAGCCTCCACATCTGTGCATGTGGACGCTCACTCCGGCATTCAGCCCGTGGCTCAGTCTTTTCACCAGGACATCCCAGAGCCCACCCTCCCCACCAGCTTTAGGGTAAAGCAGCCGGGCAGATGCTTGTGTTTCTGGCTGATGTTACTAGAGACAGGGCTGCTTGTTTCTAAACCAGGACTTTTCATGGTCTGTTAGCGGCCCTGTCCTGCACAGACTCAGTCCAGTGAGGAGAGTGGAGCCGCTCTGTCCAGCAGCTGCCGTGGGGTAAGAGCTGCTTCTGTGAGGCAAAGTCGGGGTGGAGGCAACAACTACTCTGCAGTTAGCTTGCCGGAGGGGGAGGCGTGGCGACCTCACTGAGGAAGCACCGAGGCTGGAGCGTGACAAACCTCGAACATGGCGACTCCCCAGCCTCCACCAAACAGGGGCCCATCTGTGGGGGCTGAGCGTGGATGGTAGTTGGCGAGGATGCAGCAGGGAGCCTCGATCTTGCACACGGGCCTGCCAGGGGCTCATGGGCGCCAGCAGCTCAGGCTGGCAGGAGTCTGAAGGGGGCAGAGAGGTGAGGAAAGCCAGGCTGTGAGGCTGGAGAGCTGGTGGTGGCCTCGGCTACCCTGAGGCTGCAGGAGTGGGACCAGGTGAGAGGGGAGCACTCAGCCCGAGACACACAGGAAGCAGGGTCGAGAGGGCTGCCCACAGGCTGAGCAGGGCTGGGGGTGATAGACAGGCACCAGCGGCGGCTGCTCCCAGGGCCACAGGGACATAGCTGGTCCCGGGTCGGCCCGGGAGTAACACTGCGCAGCCAGCCAAGCCCCGGGAGACCAGGAGGGCGGTGCTTCTTGGTCTCGGGTCAGGGCAGCCGTGGCCGCAGCCGCTCACCCACGTCCCT
>NW_011495054.1:5871808-5871914 GCF_000754665.1 Bison bison bison
CCCTGCCATTCTCTCCTCTCGTGCTGCCCCGCTCCGCCGCCTCCCCAGCCCATCCGCGCCAGGTCAGCATCCTCACCCCACCCGTCTGCCCGCAGGATGACATGCA
>NW_011495054.1:5872089-5877153 GCF_000754665.1 Bison bison bison
CTGGGGGGCCGCGTCCTCGGGAGCCCCGGCCGCCTCTGAAGGCAGCTCTCACCGGGGCGGCCCGAGCCGTGTCCCTACTGCCGGGCCCGTCCTGGGGTCTACCACCGCGGAGCGGGGCTCAGGCTGCTTCCAGAGCGGCTGCCGTGCCCGGCTCCAGGCACTGCTGCCCTTGAGCAGGGAGAGAAGCGGAGGCCCACTCTACGCACCGAGGCCGCAGCTGCCCACCGCGGGGGGCCTCCTCCTGCTGGGTACCAGGCCCGGGCCTGGATCCAGTCCTCCCACAGCCCCGGCCCAGCAGGCGGCCCCTCACCCACGTGCATGCACCTCCAGGCCCCGGCCTGTGGGCCTGACAGCTGGCTCTTCGGCCACAGCGGGCCCGGCCGTGGCTGAGGCCGTCCCCAGCCTCAGAGGAAGCTGCCTCCCCGCGCTCTGCTGCAGGCCTTCCTCCTCGGCAGGGCCCTCTGCAGGCTCAGCCCTCTCCCCTTCCCGGTGCCGGGCAGAGGGCGTTCCAGCCCCCCCAGCCCCCCGCATACCCAAGTTCTCGGCTCGGCCGAGCACGTCCAGGCCACAGGACGGCTCCAAAGGGGTCTGCGCTCAGCCATGCCGCCAGGCAGCGTCAGCTCCACAGGGTGGACGTCTCCAGAAACTGCCCACCAGGCCCACGGAAGGTCACCCCCAGCGACCTCCCACTCCTGCTCATCCTCAGCAACCGCTTCACCTTCTCTGCTGAGGCCCCGACTCGGGACTCAGAGGCACCGGGCTGAGGCCGCCCTCAAGCTGCTTTACAAGGATCATCTTCCTCCCTCACGGGGAAAGCACAGCAGGGATGAGTGGAAAGAATGTACCTACAGATATGTACAGACGCAGTGCTGTACAGACACAGTGCTGTAATTTTGTATGTAGCAACCATGTAAATACATGTATGGATTTTATAATATACATATTATATATGAATCTATAAAGGCATATTTTTAGAAAAACAGCACACCACTGCTTCTTTTGAAAATAGTCTAAGAATAAAATGAATTTCTACAGAGCTTCCCGCCTCAGTCACTGGGTACCTGGGTGGTGTCTGGGCAGAAGGCAGAGTATAGTTTCTATCCGCTGGCTGGTTATGCAAAGGCAGAGTCCTCCACGCACCTGGGGGGTCACCTCATATGTTGGCACCAAGTCAGTGGACTCAGCCAGGAAGAGGCGTGCGCACACCCTCCACCCAGAGAGTGAAGGCAGGCATCAGGGACAGCTGTTCTGTGAGCTGTGACCCAAGGTGCCACGTCCACCCTGGCCCTGGGTTCTTGGCCAGCACTACAGCTGCCTGGCTCCAGGCACCAGGCCCCAGCAGCGCCGCTGACCAAGCCCCAGGCAGACCTGACAGCTCAGCAGAAACCTCGAGGTAGAAAGAAGTCACTATAGGCACATCCTTCCAGAAGGAGAAACACGGCGCTTCCCCTGGCGTCTTTCTTACCGTGTGTCAGAAGGGGGAGCTCAACCTGGACCCACCTTTCGCGGACAGAGCCACCCTGGCTTCTGAAAGTGTCCCCGGGCCTCGACGGACACCTGTGCGGGACTCAGAACAGACAAGGGCTGGACCAACGGGTGGGTAGCAGCCAGGCCCACCCGGAGCACAGCTGGAGGAGAGCAAACAGACCCTGCAAGAAAATTTGGCAGCTTGAACCTTTATTTTTAGTATTTTTTTTTTAAAAAGCATAATTAGAAACTTTCAATACAGAAATAATCCTAGCAAACCATTTAAAAGTGTTGTTGTTTGACAGGAAGTTCACATCAGGTCCACCAGGACGCTGGTCCAGCCCTGAGTCCCCCCCCACTCCCACCCCCCATTCATGCGTGAGACACTCCGCGGACGGGCACGCTGCCATCACCAAATCTCCCCCCACCTGGGTCTGGGTGTCCAGCAGCTGAAGCCACGGAGGCTTCTTGCCTGCTCTGGCAACTTGCAGGACGCCCCCCACTTATTGCCTAAATCTGCAAGCTCTGCCACACCTGCGTCACCTGAACGCTCAGGGCTGAGCCCCGATTCTCCACGTCCACCGGGGACCTGGGGTGGCTGGGACAGTCCTGAAGACAGGCGGCGCTGTGGCCCCACGCACCCAACCCGACGGCTGCCTACTGCCAGCCCCCAGCCCCGCAGCACCCCCACCTCGTCCCATGGCTCCAGAGTGAGGAAGGCCTGTCACCCCGATATGCGGGCTTTCGGCAGTCTGGGGGGAAGTGGAGAGAGAGGTCAGACGAAACCCCCTTTTATTGATTAAAAACCCATCAACAGTGACATGGGAAATCTGCAGTGAATCTGTGATGTGATTGTCCAGTCAGGGCTTGACCTGGAAATGTAGGAAAGGAAATCTAGTAAAACACATCATGGTGCTGAAATAAATTATTCCCAGGTTACATGATCTTTTAGGGGAAAGGTGAGTGTCGAGGGGGAGAGGGGGTGACCATAATCAAGTGCAGAAGACCCTGATCGTTCCTCCAAGGGCACCAGGGCGAGTCACGGCTGGCGCCCAGCCCAGGCGGCCATTCCCTACCACCCGGCCAAGAAATTCTCATGCTGCCTTTGTACTAAAACAGTCCCATTACGGGCCCAAGGCTGCCTACATCCAGCTCAGAGGCACCATCCCCAGGGCCCAGTGGCCCAACACCCGCTCCCCCACACTGAGGGATGCCAGGTGCTCATCAGAGACCCGGGACTCCAAGGGAGGCCCCTCCTTTCCCACCAACAAATGGCCAGGAGCCCAGCTCCACAGCGACAGGAAGCCATTCATTTTTTCTAAAAACACTGGACCCAGAGTGGGGAGGCCGCAACTTTTGCTGCTGTGCCAACCAAGCCTCAGGAAGAGAGAAAAAAAGTATGAGGAACTTAATTCATTTGATTTGGCTTCACTTTTATCAGTTAAAATGACACTCCTTAGCAGCTCCCCCACTGGCAAGCCCATCTGTGCACAAACACACCCCTACCTTTCTGTTGGAACCCAAACAGGTTGGTATATCAGAAGCCACAGCTCCCCTGGGTTATAGCTGAGGCGTCTGAAAGGCAGGACGAGAAATTTGTGGGCCAAAGGGCAGGAGTGATCTCTCCTCTGGAAGCGAAGGGCCAGACCTCCAGGGGGACCCTGGGGCCCACCTCAAGGCGGGATCCCCAGCTGCCGGAGCGGTGACGGGGCGGGATGGGGGCCGGCCCTCCACGCGGGGGAGATGCTGATGCCGGTGAGAGAGAACAAGTCCCGTGGAGCCCACGGCACCAGCCCAGGTTGGCAAAAGGTACGTGTTCTAGAACGTGATCCTGTCCTCTCCGGAAGCTGCTGGCGGTAAGTCGGGGTGGGGTGGGGAGGGGAGGGGGTGTTGCAGCAGGCTGGCACGAAGGCGGCAAGAGCCGGAGCGGGATGAGGGCGGCGCGCTGGTTAAAGCGATATACACTATGTACAGACTCCGGTTAATCAGTCCGCTCAGCTGGCAGCGTCCTTACCAGCCCGGGCACTCGGCCGGGGGACAGGGGCGCCGGAAGGGAAGGTCAGGCCGTCCCACACCTTCTTGGCACTCGAGATGGGGGAGGAAGTCCCGACGGCACCTCCCGGTACAAAAACGTGAAGAGAATTCTTTAAATAACGGCACGGAACTGAGACTGTCCCCCAGGAGAGGAGCCCCCGGCCAGGGGCGGGGGGGCACGGCAGCAGCGCAGTCTCTGCAATGGGCTGGGGGCATTAGCAGCAGCGTTTCTTCCGTTTACTGTTCTTCGTGAGCTTCACCACGTCATTCTGTTGCTGCTGCTGCTGTTTCGCTAGGTTGTCCTTCTTTGCCCGGAGGACCAGCTCTGTGATGCAGTTGAACATCTGTGAGGGTGAAGGAAGCAGGGCCGCCTCAGACCCGGGAGGAGACCCTGTCACAGCTGCGCCCCCCCGCCCCGTGCTGGTCAGCGCGGCCTCTCCCGCCTCCCCGGGCCCAGCCTTCCAGTCCACTGGGGGCTATTTCTGTACTTCTGTCTTCAAGCCCCATCTAGAAGGCGATGCTACAGAGGTCAGAAAGGAAAAGCATCAAAGACCTCTGAGCTGTCTCAGGGAAGTCAGCCTCAGGGATTTTCCAGCCTTTCTGTGAAAGGATAGAGAGCTCCTTTCCTTCAGCTGACACCTCAGACGACACAGATAAAGGTGTCCCTGAACTGGTGACAAACCAGAAGCAGCTAGAATCTGCCCACTCCACACTACCTCACCGCACGGCCCACTGAGAACCTTCCCCAGACCACCCAAGACCACCCGCAGCCCCCTCCACTCCTGGGGAAGGAATCAAGTACAACCTAGGGGGCAGGGCTCACCCCTCCCCAACCTACACGAGAATGGGGGAGCCTGGAAAGGGCTCAGGGCCCTGCCGCAGGCCCCTGGGGGAAAGGCCCACGGTGTGACCCCAGCCGGACGCAGGGGCCCAGGGTCCCCACTGCTGGGTGGCTTGTGTCCCAGGACGCAGAGTGGATCAGCCCCCTGGACCTCTGGGCTCCAAGCCCACGGGCAGGACCTTCCCGAAAGCTCCCAAGCACTTCCAGCAGCCCTGGCACATGTGGTACTCGACCCGCCTGGGGCGTACTCGGGGCCGGCCTCGACACCCACCAGAGCTCTGGAGGCCACAGCAAAGCAAGCTGCTCTGCAGGCCAAGGCCCAAGGAAAGAAAGCCAGAGAGCAGAGCGGGGAGAGAGGGCAGTGGGGGGCGGGGAGGACTGAGCGGACGCGGGCTCGGCTGAGGGCAGGCCCACGTCTGAGGCAGCCTCTCCCTCAGGACTGCTGAGGTGCGAGGTGGCCCCGGCAGGGAGATGCCCGGACACGGAGCCTGGTGCACACAGCAGGTACTCGATCAGTGGCCGCTAAGACGATGCTGTCGACTACCGGCCCGGGTCAGCCAAGGCAGAGTGGGGAGCCGGGGTTGGGGTGGGGAGCGTGCCCGCGCTCCCAGCCCTTCCGGCGCGGGGGCCTCACCTCTTCCACGTTAACGTTCTCCTTGGCGCTGGTCTCAAACAACTGGATCCCCATCTGCCCGGCGAACTTGTAGGCGTCTTCCGTCTCC
>NW_011495054.1:5877471-5882527 GCF_000754665.1 Bison bison bison
CACACGTCGTCACAGTTCTGGTTGATTTCATGAAGCCACCGCTTCACGTTGACGAAGGATTCGGCGCTGGTGACGTCGTAGACCACGATGACCCCGTGGGTCCCCCGATAATACCTGTGGGACCAGGGTCGGCGTCAGAGCTACGGCGTAAACAAGGGCAGCCCCTTCGCAGGACCCGCCTGCCCGCACCCGGACAGCAGGTGGGGAGGGCAAGGGGCCGGTGCGTCCCCCCAGGCCCGGAGGCCTCAAGCTGACGTCGGGACCTGGTCAGCACTGCCGCTCACCCTGCTCCCCGGGCGCAGTGCGTAGGGAGCGCCCCGCCCTGTGGGGTCAGCCAGATTGTTCAGAGGCAGCCAAAGGCATGAAACTTAAGTTCTTGTTTCCTTTTTCAAGTTCAGGCAATGGGGCCTTCCCTGATGGTTCAGCGCTAGACTCCCAAGTTCCCAGTGCAGGGGACCAGGGTTCGATCCCTGGTCAGGGAACTAGATCCCACCAGTGGCAACTACGACCCGACTGCTACAACTAAAGGTCTCCTGCGCCGCAACCAAGACCTGGCAGAGCCAGGTAAATAAACACAAAAAGAAAATATTCAGGCAAGGTTTACATTCGACAGCATATTATCACTGTGCTCTTTAACATCCAAGAAAGTTTTTCTGTCCTCAAATCTGTCTTAGTAAAATGCCATTTCAAGGACAGGCGCCACTTGTGAGGCCTGCCAAGGTCTGTTCACACCCCAGTGGATGGGCGGGAACCTGCCCTCCTGCCACTCCAGGCTTCAGGCAGGAGGGGCTGCTTCAAAAGTTCAGGGGGACAGACAGGAGCACGGGCCTCATGCTCCTCCAGAGAGCCAGCTTTGACCCAGCGGCCAACACGTCACCTCACCCGGTACAGGGAGACACTCACTCACAGGGGCCTCTGAGAGGGAGGGGAAGACCCACTGCCCACAAGAGACAGGCTCATGGTGGACAGCGGCCTCCCTGAGCCAGCCCGAAGCACCTCCGCCTCTTGGGCCCGCAGGACAGCAGGCCCTCCCAGGTGGCAGTCCTGAAGCAACACACGCCCCGCAAGGACGGAGCCGGCCGGGCCGCACGTGCACCGCGTTCTCAGCCGCCCGCCCAGCAGCGCTGTGGCAGACTCCTCACAGCCCCATCCCGTGACAAAATCAACCAAGCTCCATCTCTGAAAGGCGGTGTGGACCTGGGAAGGTTACTGCACGCACCTCATGGCACCTTGGTTCCCTCAACTGTAAAATGGGGGTACCAGGATGCAACTCTGGGGGTGGCTGTATGACTAAGGCGATAATACATGTTTTCACAAGGGCCAGCTCTTTATCCGGAGAAGGCAATGGCACCCCACTCCAGTGTTCTTGCCTGGAGAATCCCAGGGACAGAGGAGCCTAGTGGGCTGCCGTCTATGGGGTCGCACAGAGTCGGACACGACTGAAGCAACTTAGCAGCAGCAGCAGCTCTTTATCATCACCATTAACAGTCCTTCAGCGACACTCCGGGCCCCAGACGCAGGCAGAGGAAAACCAAAGGCGGTGAGGGCGGCTCCCTTGGGCTGGCCACCAGGGCGGCGAGAACCGCCCATTCTCCACTCTGAGACCCCGCCTGACATCTCCTGGGGCTTCGTCCACCCACAGCTCTGCTTTCCTGGGGACAAAGCCCTGCCCTGGGCAGCCCGAACAATCAAGCCATCCACGCCCTGCCCCCCTTCCCCCCAGATCATCACCTGGGTCCACCTGGGGGTCGCCCACCTGAGCAGGTGCAGGAGAGCAAGCCAGGAAACGGGGAGAGGAGGGAGACAACTGTCCCCTGCCAGCAACGGACATGAGAACAGTGCACTGTGCTGCCCAGCCTCCTTTGTTGACGACAACCAAAGATGCCGAGAATCTGCGGAGGGAGGACCAGCCTGGGGCGTGGAGCTCAGGCGCTGGGCCTGTCACTCCCCGCCATCAGGCACCACGTCCACGTGCCACAGCTTGGCTCTGTGCCAACATGACCGCGATGCTCTCCGCTCACCGGCTACCACAGACAGGAGGCCACCACGTCACCGCTAGGACAGGAGGCTGGTGAAGGAGCTGCCGGAAGCCATGGCCTGGGCCGGGCCTTCCCTGCCTCGGCCTCTCCCACCACCACCCGACCCGCACCCCTAGCCCCACCACTCGGGGTCAGCGAACCCCAGCAGCCACAGCCAAGAATCGGTGAGGGGACGACAGGGCACTCGTTCTCAGCAGGCGGACAGGATGCAGTTTTAGTTTCTCTTTTAGAGCCCTGAATCAGAAAGGGCCACACTATTGCCCCCAGACTGCCCCACCCCTGACCTTTTCCCAGCTCCTTCCCTCAGCAACCACCCCCAGCCCGCACGGGTGCAGCGCACCCCTCCTCCACCCTCCTGGGACAAACCCAGCTTGCCCTCAGCTGGCCGAGAACTCCAGTCCCCCCAAAGGATGAAGGAGGCAGTTCACCCCCTTCCTGCTGCCCTGGAGGGAGCTGACCCCAGCCCGCTGCTCGGCCTGTGGCCACATCTCTTGTGGCCACAGGCCCAGCGTTCTCAGCTGGTTTTAACCCACAGGAGCCACCACAGCATCTGCCGCTGGCTCAGCCCTGGTCCCTGAGGGTGGGGGGCCAGCAGAGGGCGGGGCTGTGGATCCACTAAAGCGCGGGTCCCCATCCTCCAGGTCGCAGACCAGCACCTCCTGTCAGATCAGAGGCGGCATGAGGTTAGAAACGAAGTGCACAGTAGATGCCATGAGCAGCACGTCCCTGCTGCTCCAGAGGCTAAGCCTGTGCTCCCAACGCAGGAGCCCGGGTTCAATCCCTGCTCGGGGAACTAGAGCTCACATGCCACAACTCAGAGTTCGAATGCCTCAATGAAGACCCGACACGGCCAAATAAATAAATAAATTTAAAAAATATGTCACGTGCTTGAACCATCCCCAGGCCACACACGCCCCCACCCCCAGACCAAGGAAGAACCATCTTCCACGAAATTGGTTGCTGGTGCCAAAACGGCTGGGGGACAGCTGAGTTAAAGGCAAGAGTCTTGGCACAGGGCAGACCTCAACTCAACTCCTGCCTAACTGACCAAGCCAGGTCCCTCCACCCTCTGCGGGCCTCGCTTTTCTTGTCCGTACATTGGAGAGAACCACAGGACTCTTACCAGGATTAAACGAGATGAAGCAGCCACAGTCCTTGGCAACAGTCCTGGCCTAGAGGAGGACCCCTGGTCAGTGCCCACACCTCGCGACACCGACAAGAGGTCCTGGTCTCATTCAGGCCTGGAAGCTCGGGCGGCCCAGGCTCACGGCATCTGACTACCCCGGGAACCTTGACTCCAGCTGCCCCTCAGCTCGGGCCTTGCTGGCAGCCGCTGACACAAGGGGGCTCCCGCAGCTCATCGGGAGGTGGCTGCAGAGACCTGTCCTGCGGAGCTCCCGGGACTGGGGACCCCCAGGCTCTCAGGGAGGTGTGGACCACGGCGCATGTGCGTGTCTCAGGGCTGGCCCAGTCCTGCTCCAGGGTGGCTCAGGATCCGGCCCCTGAACCCCCTTCACCAGGGCTGCCCACCCACCGGTCTGTCACCCCCACCCCCCAAGCTGGCACCCCTGGGTTCCCCTGCACTCTCAGCCACCACCCTGGGGGCTCTTCACCCCGACACTTCGCACCCCTGGGATGCCGGCAGCCCCGATGGGTGGCCATCCTGGGGGCCGCCTGCCTCCACCTCGCAGGGAGGAGAGGGAACTTGGTGGCGCCTCCCCGAGAGCCCCCCACCACAGGACCCGCTGGAGGAGGCAGAAGAGAGGCCAGGAGAAGCAGCAGCCACTCCAGGCTGGGCCCGGCTCCTACTCTGCACACACCCCTCAGAAGCTCCCCCATCCATAAAACCGGGGTGATGAGAACACCAACCGCAGGGAGCTCCACAGAATCTTCTACATGAAGCCCAAGCACATGGGACCTCGCATTAATGCAAACCCCAAAGACAAGCCCCCCAGGAAACCAAAGAGCAGAGACTTTAGGCAACTTGCCCAAGGTAACCCAGGGGGCAGAAATGTAAATTCCAAACCGCCTGCCTTCAAAGTCCTGTTCTTTCCCGGAACCTGTTCCAGTAACAGCCCAAGAACCGAGAGCCACTCCGCAGGACCCAGCACAATTCCGCCCATTTACAGCAGAGATTCAAAGGTCCTGCGGCAGCAAAGGAGGGCGACCCTCAGGGCGAGCTGAGTCTATTAGTCGCTCAGTCATGTCGGGCTCTTTGCGACCCCATGGACTGTAACCCACCAGGCTCCTCTGTCCCTGGCATTTCCCAGGCAAGAAACAGGAGTGGGTTGCCATTTCCTCCTCCAGGGCATCTTCCCGACCCAGGGACTGCATGAACCCAGGTCTCCTTCACTGCAGGAGGATTCTTTACCATCTGAGCCACCAGGGAAGACTCCAGGGTGCGCTGGGTCCCCAGTCAACAGCTTTGGGGCAGAGGAGGGGGCCGCCCAACAGCCTCCCACCTATCAGTGCTCCTTCCAGACCCCCAACAGAGAGACGCTCCTCCACGTCAGGGTGGTGACGGAGCTGGCACCTCCAGCAGGCGAGCTGACACTGAACAGGAGTACCCTCGCTGCCCGAGTGTCTGACCTCCCGGCGAGGCCAGCACCAGCACTGTGACCCTATTTTAAAGACAAAGGAGGGACTTCCCTGGTGGTCCAGTGGTTAAGGCTCTGCCTTCCAATCTCGGGGACACAGGTTCGATCCCTGGTTGGGGAACTAAGATCCCATGGTACACGAAGCCCCAAGCACTGAGCCCGTGCTCCACAGAAGGGGAAGCCCGCACACCACGACCAAGACCCAGAGCAGGCAAAATAAATAAATACATAAATCTTTAAAAAATAAAAATAAAGACAAAGGAGCCAGAGGTTCCGCTGACTGACGCACACTGCCCTGCCAGCCCCAGAGGGAGGTGCAAGGCTACTACCCGCCACAGGCAAGACGCGCGCACCCCATCCGCTTTTCTGGTCTCAAGGGGAAGGGCCGCACCTCGGCCAGGAGCGCACCTCCCCACAGCC
>NW_011495054.1:5882951-5883645 GCF_000754665.1 Bison bison bison
TAGCAATGGGGCATGTGTGTGTGAGTAGCAATGGTGTGTGTGTGTGTGTGTAGCAATGGGGCATGTGTGTGTGAGTAGCAATGGTGTGTGTGTGTGTGTGTGTAGCAATGGGGCATGTGTGTGTGAGTAGCAATGGTGTGTGTGTGTGTGTGTGTGTGTAGCAATGGGGCGTGTATGTGTAGCAATGGGGCATGTGTGTGTAGCAGCAATGGTGTGTGTGTGTGTGTGTGTAGCAATGGGGCGTGTGTGGTGTGTGTGTGTGTGTGTAGCAATGGGGTGTGTGTGTGTGTGTGTGTAGCAATAGTGTGTGTGTGTGTATGTAGCAATAGTGTGTGTGTGCGTGTGTGTGTGTGTGTGTAGCAATGGGGCATGTGTGTGTGAGTAGCAATGGTGTGTGTGTGTGTGTGTGTGTGTGTGTGCATATAGCAATGGGGCGTGTATGTGTGCGTATGTGTGTGTAGCAATGGGGCGTGTGTGTGTAGCAATGGTGTGTGTGTGTGTGTAGCAATGGGGGGTGTGTGTGTGTGTGTGTAGCAATGGGGCATGTGTGTGTGTAGCAATGGGGGGTGTGTGTGTGTGTGTGTAGCAATGGGGCATGTGTGTGTGAGTAGCAATGGTGTGTGTGTGTGTGTGTGTAGCAATGGGGCGTGTGTGTGTGTGTAGCAATGGGGGGGGTGTGTGTGTGTGTAGTCAT
>NW_011495054.1:5883745-5886954 GCF_000754665.1 Bison bison bison
AGGGGGGTCAGAGCAGTCTGGGCTAGCCTGACTCACGTGGAGGTGATGGTGCGGAAGCGCTCTTGCCCGGCCGTGTCCCAGATCTGCAGCTTCACTTTCTCCCCGTTGATCTCCACAGTCCGAATCTTGAAATCCACTCCGATCGTGGTGATGTAACTGCCTGCACACACAGGGATGTTAGCACGGCCCAGGGCTGCCCTGGTCAGACTGCGTCCTCAACAGCCCAGGTGACCCTGGGCTCCACCCCGCCTGGCTCACTCCAAGTGCCTGGAGGACACAGCCCTGGACAAAAAAAGAGTCTGAGCCCCAAGGTGAGGGCAGGAGACAGGATACAATGAAACCAAGTGATAAAGAAGACAATTTCAACAGCAATGAAGCCATCAAGGAAATAAGAGAAGAGACCATGACTGCAACAGGAAATGCTCCACCAGAGTGGCCCGGGAACCGTGGGGGACTACGACACACTCTGGGTTTCTCTTTTCTACTCCATTCCAAACATTTTAAACAACCCACAAAATTAACTTTCTAAAACATAAACAAGTCATATACACCCTGTTATATACAAAATAGATAACTAACAAGGACCTACTGTATAGCACAGGGAATTCTACTCAGTACTCTGCAATGGCCTAGAAAAGAGTCGAAGGAAGAGTGGATATATGTGTATGCACGACTGATTCACTTGCTGGACACCTGAAACGAACACAGCAATGTAAACCAACTATGCCCCAATTAAAACACACAAGTCGTGACCTGCGATTTGAAAGACTGCTCCAGGCAGAAGAGACAGAAGAGGCAGCAGCAGAAATAGCAATGGGGCGCGCGTGTGTGTGTGTGTGTGTGTGTGTGTGTGTGTGTAGCAATGGGGCGTGTATGTGTAGCAATGGGGCATGTGTGTGTAGCAATGGGGCATGTGTGTGTAGCAATGGGGCGTGTGTGTGTGTAGCAATGGGGGTGTGTGTGTGAGTAGCAATGGTGTGTGTGTGTGTGTGTGTGTGCGCGTATAGCAATGGGGCGTGTATGTGTGTGTATGTGTGTGTGTAGCAATGGGGAATGTGTGTGTGAGTAGCAATGGGGTGTGTGTGTGGTATGTGTGTGTGTGGGGGGGGCAGGTGATCTGAGGTTGAGCACATGTCGGGAGGCAGGTTGGGGTGGAGGTTCCAGGCCAGTTCTCGGCTTTTGCGCCATTTTCAAGAGCTTGGACTTTCTCTTGTGTGTGACAGGGAGGCATTGAAGGGTTTAACCCAAGCATGAGCGGCATTGTAAATAGCTCTCCAGGGGCATCTGTGTGAAAGATGGCGCTGGAGAGAATTTCTGGCAACAGAACAGTCTCGTCCAGGCTTTCAAAGGCCCGAGTGCTAGGAAGCAGGGGTCCCCAGCCTCCGAGAGCTAATGCCTGATGATCTGAGGTGGAGTCGATGACACAGTAACAGAATGGAAGTGCACAACGCAGGTGATGCGCTCGAATCATCCTGAAGCCCTAACCCCCACCCCACCCCGCCTGTGGGAAAACCGTCTTCTGTAAGACGGGTCCCTGGTGCCCAAGACGCCGAGGACCGCTGCTGGGAGGAGCCCACACGCTCACTCCCTCTGGAGCTGACAGTGACGCGGGGCTGCAGACAAGACACACCGACTGCATCGAGAGTGCAGAGCGGCCAGGAAAGGCCAAGGCTCAAAGTCGGGTGCAGCTCAAGGAAGGCTCTGGGGCAGAAGTCACACTTGGGCCTGGCCTGAAAGAACAGGTACATTTTCCAAGGCTGCGACCAGGCTGGGGAAGGACATCCTCGCCAGAGGAAAGGGTGGAGGCAGAAGCACAGAGACCAAGGCGGCCTCAGGCTCTGCGGGGACTGGGCTCCGCCCAGGAGAGCGGCCCAGCACCCAGCACCGTGGGCCTGTGAAACACGGCTGACCGCTGAGCGAGCGAGCGAGCTGGTGAAGACACAAAGGAGGGCGAGACAGCAGGAGGGAGGAGGCTGGACGGGGAGCTGAGGACAGTGTGAAGGCCAGCGGTCTTCAGCAGGGGGTGGTTGAGGCCCCCCCAGCCTGCCCCCCAGGATGCCTGGTGATGCCTGGAGACGTTTTCATGTCACAGCTGGGTGGGGGGTGGAGGACGGGGGCACAGAACAGCCTCCACAACAGAGAACTGCAGGGCCCAGAGTGTCCGTGGTCCTAGTGGAGAGACCTTGCTATGAGCTCGGCTCGCTTAAGAGAGGTCCGCTGAGGTTTTTAAACAGAAGAGACCCTACTAGAGACGACGAATTCAGCAGCCTGGCATGGGGTGGGCAGGAGCTGCTGGGATGCCTCAGGTGAGAACCAACCACAGTCTGAGCTGGTAGTAAGAGTGGAGAGGAGGAGACGGGCTGCAGCAGAGAGCCCTTTGAGAGCTCCAAGCGGACAGGGCGGAGGGGAAGGTCTCCCAGCTCAGTGGCAAGTGCCCACTGGCTGCCATTCCTGAGCAGCAAGGGCAAACCAGCGATGTCTCCTCGCCAGGAGCCAGCGGCGAGGAGCTCCCCTCGCGGCAAAGGTCACGAGGAAGGAGAGATTACTCAGTCCCAGGCCATCCTCGCAAAAACTCTGCGTGGCAGGGATGGTCGTCAGCTCCTCTTTTAAAGGTCAGCTGAGACTCAGTCACGCTCATGGTGATGCGAAGAAGACAGCTCTTTCCAATGTCACACCACCGCTGTCAGGAGAAACCCACCTCTCCCCCGAGAGAGAGGCGCCTGCCACGTAACCACTTCCCTCCACGGCATCGCAGGGCATTCCTTCAGTCCTCAGTCAGAGAGGCCAGGCCGACCTGAAGCCTCTGCACTGAACCAATGAGCTCCAGCAATGAAAACGTGGCCCACTGGGATCGGGGAAGCAAGATCAAATGGGCAGCACTTTCCGCCCATCAGCTGAGCAAAAATGGAGACCACTGAGACCCAGCAGCGACTGGCATTGACAAGGGGCTCTCTGAGCCCTTCAGCTTCTCACAAGTGCGAAAGGCCAATTGGCAGGACCTGTGAAAACCTGAAAAGCACATACTCCCTGACCTCGTACCTCTGCTTCTATACAGGAATAAATGCAGTGTCCCAAGAAACGCGGCACCATTTGAGAGAGGCTACCAGAAAGCAAGCAAGCGCGCGTCAAGAACACTGTTGAACCACGTGCACCCCTGCACAGCCCAGGAAGCTGCACAGCCACTCGAAGAACCACAGGGCTGCGTGTTG
>NW_011495054.1:5887258-5892727 GCF_000754665.1 Bison bison bison
GGTGATCTCCGATGTGCGGGGGGGGGCCGCCCACCACAGGCGGGGGCAGGGTGAGGGGGGACACTGAGCGTCAGTGCGGGGCAGGGGACCAGGAGCTTTCTCTTTTCATGTTGTTCAGTCTTCCTGTTTGATTCTTTAGATGGGCATGTCCTAAGCGTCAGTTTTTTGTTTCTTTCTTTTTTCAATGTTGGGGCACAAAAAAAGACCCTGAGTAGAAAAATGATGGGCCTGCAACTGTTTTTTTTTTCCCAAGAAGACAGCTGGAGACTGACTACAGAGACTTCTAACCTACTCGCCACTCCCCGCTTCTGTCTGCTGAGGCAGAGACCAGGGTGTACCGGCGCCAGGGGAAAGGATTTAAAACCAAAACACCCAGCAGCACCCCAGGGGCACACTCACCTGAGAAAGTGTTGTCTGCAAAACGTAACAGTAAGCTGCTCTTGCCGACACCTGCAGGGGAGAGGGCGGGGGGTGAGAGGCGGCCTGGGTCCCTGCTCCAAGCCCGACCCCACTTCGGGGAGACAGCCCGGGTCCCGGCTCTCCAGACACATGACAGCACCCACCTACCTCCCTAGCCAGCCTCCCACCGGAACACCCCTCCCTCTCCACCTCTGACCTTGCCCTCCAACTCAGGGTGAGCCCCAAACTGCCCCCAAGCCAGAGACAAGGAAGGGGTCCACGCCCGGCTCCAGCAACCCCTCAAGGAGACCCGACAACAGCAATGAGGCTGAGGAAGGCCGACCCTGTGCTCCTGGCCCCAAGGCGTGTCCAGAACACCGTCCGGAGAACACATCACGTGCAGCGCTTCAGCTTGGTGAGACGGGGGCTGCACGGCTGCAAAGCACCCTGGAGACCATCAGGGCTTTCTGCAGGCGAGGAAAGGGAGGCCCAGACAACTCAAAGCCACTGCTGGCCACTCTCCCCCAGCTGATGCCACTGGTGGGGAGGGGGTGTCCGCCTGACACTCCTCAGTCCGACAGCTCACGGTACTCAGACCGTTTCACTTACCACGACCTCTCCTGTTCCAAGGATGGACAGAATCCTCATAAGGATTGTTGAAATCCCATCAACACCCACACCCGGCACCATAAGCCCCCAGGTACACCTGTCCTGTGCCCTCCTGTCCCGCCTCCGAGGCCCGCAGGGTCAGCCAAGCACAGAAGGAAGCCCGCACGCACATGCCCGCAAGCCCAGCTGCATCTCTTAAGAGGAGGCACCTGAGGTTCCGAGACCTACACGTTGGTCTCAGAGCCTCGGCAGGGCTGAGGGGCGGTGCTGGATCTGAGTCCTGCGGATACATGCTGCTCTGGGAGTCTTCCTGTGTCTGCTTCAGGAAGTGGAATAATAAAAAGACCTGGGATTTCCCTTGTGGCCCAGGGGCTAAGACTCCACAATCCCAATACAGGGGCCCCAGGTTCGATCCCTAGTAGGGGATCCCACATGCCCCAACTAAGACCCAGTGCAGCCAAGTAAATAATATTTTAAATAAATAGAGAAACCCAAAGAGGCTCCTCTGTCTCATTCCTGTTAAAGAGTTTTAGCAGCACTGCTAAAAGCTAGACGTGAAAAGCTCCTCACCCGGGGTCTCAGACGGCACCCCTGCACATCCAGCTCAGAGCTAAGTGTGAGTGTGAGTGTGAGTGTGTGTGTGTGTGTGTGTGTTCCCCAAACCCGCAGAAGGCCCGGCCTCTGCCCCTTCCCCAGCTGACCCAGGCATCCTCTCTGACTAGCTCCTCTGAGGACCTCTCCCAGTGGGTGAGTCGCCCAGGGATGCCCAGAAGAACCGGTCGGCCTCACAGAGCGAACCAGGCTCGGGCTGTCCCGATGGCAGGCCGGCGCTGCTCTGAGCAGACAGGTGCCGCAGCCAGCCCCAGGCCCACCGCTCAGCGCCTGTGAGCACCGGGCCCACTTCCTCATCGCTGCCCCCGCGAGGCTTCCTGTCGGCCAGGCCGGGGCGGGGGGCAGATTCCGGGCCGGCCCCTCGCGGCAGTGCTCTGCCCCACGCCACCACCCCACGGGTTCCCTGCTTCCTCCCAGAGCCTCCTGGTCTGCTTACTCAGCGAAAACCTTGTGTCTGGGCCACGAGTTCCTCCAGGAAGGGGATCTCACCTCATTTGCCCTGCATGGTCCTGGGGCTGGAAGCCGGGCCCAGCATTTAGTAGGCGCCAACAGAACCCTGTTCAGTGAACTTGTGACTAAACCAGGGCCGATCACCACCTGACGCTACGGCTGCAGCAGGAAGAGGAGCCCAAGCGCGGGTGTTCAAACTCTGGGCGGGCTGGGGGGAGCAGAAGCCTAAGGGATTGGGGTACGCCCTCTGCCTGAAGCAGGAAAGCAGCAGCGTCCCCCCAAGCCTGGCCTTGGGGAGTGGGGGAGGGGGAAGGGCGGGGCTTCATTCACCCCAAGCTCATCTGCAGAGCTGCTCAAAACCACTACAGTCACCCCGTCAACTGCTACTTCAGGCCGACACCCACCTCTGGCCTGGCTGGTCCCTCTGGAAGGAAGGGAAACCCACCCTGAGAAACGTGTTTCCTAAATGTCCCTGAAGAGGCAGCCTTGGGAACACACGCAGCACCCACAGAAGCAGGGAAGTGCAGGGTGCCGATCGGCCTTCAGCTCAGCTGAAGTCAACAGCCTCCCCAGGGCCACCCCAGCCCATCACCCTCGACCCCGCAGGGAGTATAAGCCCGGCCCCTGATGCCTTCTGGAAGCGGGGAGACACAGACTCATTCTGTAAAAAACGGACCCACCACTTTCCATCTCCACCAAACCCCAGCCCTCCCCCGCTTCTGCCCCTCGCCCTGCACTCGTCCTCAGAGCCTCCACCACAGGCCCCACCTTGGCCATGCTCCTCCCGTGTGCTCCAGCTCCTTCACTCCTCCTCATTTCAGTTCTCTACTGTTGAAGACCCCAAAATCTTTGAATAAAGTGTGCTCAGCTTTAATCCTGGCTCAGTAACTAACTCACTGTACAACCTCAGACAAGTCGCTCCCCTCTCTGAGCTGCAGTTCACTCAGCTGTGGAGTCAGAGGCTTTAACTTGATCTCCAACACAGCCTGCAGGTTCTAAGAATGAGTCTGATCGGCCCCCTGGACCGGACGAACTGCTGTTACAGAGCCAATGTTAGAAGCCCCTGAGAGACCGTGATCCACCTTAAGCACAGAAGAGAGATGCAAAAGCAGAGGGTCTGTATTCCAGAAGCAAGTACAATGTGGCAGAGTGGGAAGAAGAGCTCTGGATTTCTACAGAAAGGGACTAACATTCATCGAGGGCCTACTGTCTGCCAGGCCTGACACCAGCTGCTCATAACGCATCATATGCATTAACTCCTGGCTTTGCCCTAGAGGAGGGCGTGGCAACCCACTCCAGTGTTCTTGCCTGGAGAATCCCATGGACAGAGAAGCCTGGTGGGCTACAGTCCATGGGGTCGCAAAAAGTCGGACACAACTTAGCAACTAAACAACAAACAAGTTTATTATGAAACTATTTTGCTATTGAAAAAAAAAAAAAACCTCCTGGCTTTACCTCTGAGGAGCTGTGCAACTTGGGGCAAGTCGATTAGTCAGCTTCTCTGAGCCTCAGTTTCCTTATTTGACAAACCACACAAGCAATGGGTAAGAACCAAATGAGAGAGTGTCTATGAAATCGTTTGAAAACCCTTAAGGAAGCATCACATAAGAAGCCAGATTCAGGGGAGGGTGAGACGCCAGTCTACCTTGCTCAGCTGCCAGAGCTTAGCCTGAACTTCCAAGGCTTTGAGTGGCAGCGCACTGTCAGGGGACGTGAAACTGCAAAGCCTAGATCTCCTCTAGTCAACAGTCTACATGCTCAGACCAACCACGGAGCCGGATCCATAAATCCTGACCCAGTGAGTCTTCTCCCACAACTAACTTCAGAGTGAAGAATCAATACATCAGGTAGAATGTATGGTGAGAAAGAAGGCCCAAACCATGGCCTGAGTTTCACTGGGGAGAAGGTGCATCTTCTGGCTAAGCTTATGCCCTCCATTTTTGTGGGGCTACACGCAGGCCCCAGGCCTCTTGCAAAGGGACAGGGACCTTGAGCGTGGTAAGCTGACCTTAACTCCAAAAGGACAGAAAATCACCCTGATGCCAGCCCCTCCAGAACCGAGGTGAGGGCTGAGAACGAAGCTCAAAAGGCATAAGCGTGCCAGGACCCTGGGAAACACCCAAGGCCGTGCTGGTCTCGAGGCTACACAGCTGGTCTGGGCTTCTCTCATTCACACCAAGACGAATCCATGCTCCCCTGCCCACAGCTACTCTTCACCTCCCTCATTAGCCCTTAAACTTTTTTCCCTTCCATGGGCAACCACAGAAACCTCAGCCATCCTTCACCTGATCCGAGTCACCGGCCACGTCGCAATCCATCTCCACTGTGAGACCACGACCCAGCCACTCGCCTGGTTCTGCCTGGGCTCTGACACAACGCTCCAACTTCAAGGCCTAACAGCCCCTTGATTTGGTCCCCGCTTTCCCTAACAATCCATGGGCTCCACCACCAACCTGGCCTCTGCCTCCAGTCACATGATACCGCTGTCAGCACTCAACTCAGGTCTGGTCTGTAAATCTGGGCCGTTCCGAAGCCTCCTTCCCCGTCGTAAAATCCCAGCACCTCAGCTATGCTCCTATAAACCTCCCAGGGCCTACCTCCCTGACCTTTTGGTCACCCCATAAACCTGCTTACCTGCCACACTCCAAACACCTCTACAACCTTCCACCCTTTCTCAGAAACAAGACTATCTTTTCTGAAGATGTTGGATATCCATTCATTCAATACATACATATTAGGCACCGACTGGGTGCCAGGCACTGGAGAGGGACTTAGGAGCTCTAAAGGAGGGTACACTTTTTTGTAATGTTGGCTGACCCACCTCCAGCTCTGTCCAGCAGACAGTGTGCAACAACAAACACACAGGGAGCGCTCACTATGTGCCCGGTTCTGCACACTGCGCGTGTATTATCTCCTTGAACAACACTCCATCACCCCAGCGAGGCGGATCCCATTGCTGCTCCATTTTACAGATGAACACAGGGAACCCCACAGAGAGAATAATTCAGCAGGAATGTGCCAGACTCGGCGCGAAGTGCTTTACCTGTCTTACTTCATTTAAACTTCACAGGAATCCCATGAGGCAGGTTCTGAGATTAACCACCCCCCACCCCCGCCCCACTTTCCCCAGGAAGAAACCTAGGCTTACAAACGCTACTGACAACCACACACCAGGAGCTCCCTTTCCGCCAGGTCCAGTGTGAAGCACTTTTCCAGCTTCATCTCACCCAAGACTCAGGAACTACCCAGCGAGGCAAGTCCTCACCTCTCAAATGAGAGAACCGAGGTTCGGAAAGGCGAAACAACTCGCCCAAGGTCAGGGTGAGGAAGCTGGTAGTCCCGAGACTCGAACCCGGCTCCCTCCAACTCCAGAGGATCGCGAGACTGGACCAAGGTCAC
>NW_011495054.1:5893396-5929306 GCF_000754665.1 Bison bison bison
CGCAGTGGCGGCCGGCCACGCCCTCTCCGCGCTCGCGCACGGCGCCTGCGCCCTGTCGGGGTCCCGGGGGCGCGGGCTTGTCTTGCCCGTGGCTCTTCAGCGACCGTCGCAGCCACCACCGCCGCCCACCCGCCGTCCGTGGCCTGCTGTGCTGGGAGCTCCGAGAGCGCAGCTGCAGCCTGGCCTTAGCTGCAAGAATCCCGGAGTGCCGGGCGAGGCCGACCGTGGCCCGGGGTGGACTTGCTGCTGTTGCTTCATCTTCAAGACCCGCAAGCGCTGCGGAGAGGGACCGACTGGCACGCAGTGACCGGGCGGGGCGGGGCTTACGCCGAGCTCCAAGCTTCTCCGGACTGTGAACTCAGGACACTCCGCCCCCATCTGCCTGGACAACGCCTACGAGGTGCTGGCTCCGGGCCCTCCACCATGTCCCGGGGCCCGTGGACTGGACGCCGAGGGCGGCTGGAAGCTGCGGGAGTTTTACCGGACGTGTAAGCTTTACACTGTAAGCAGTGTGAGTTTACCGTGTGAGCAGTGTGGCCTTTGACGGCAGCGCTGGGGCAGTCACAACCCAGCCCCGCGCGACCTCTTGGGGCCTGAGATGCCCCGTTGGTAAAGCGGACCGAGAGGTTCCAGATTCCGGGTCGCTTCCCAACTTGACCCTGGCCTGCGAGGTGAATGCCCCCGTGTGTAAGATGCACCCTTGAGATCGATAGCAGCAGCGCCCTCAGCTTCAGTTGCACCGCACCTACAGATAAAACTTCTGCAGATTGTGTGGTAGGAAGACCTGGGCCGCCGACGTTAAGCGGTATTCAGGTTATTATCAGCCCTAGGGTGGGTTCGTTGGGGTTTTTTTCCGGGTTTAAATTCCTACCTACACTAAAAATAGGTTGCGCCTACTGCCATCCTCCTTTGTAGAATTGCAGGGGGAAAATGTAAGTTACTGCTGAGTTCTGTATAGCTCTGTCCTTTTCTAATCAAGTACTTGCTAGATATTTCTTCTTGTTTTCCCAAACTTATTTTGACTTTATACAAAGTAATGCCTGTGGAGTTTTTTTTTTTTAATGTACAGAAGCTTACCAGAAAGTACAAGTTACCATTTACCCCCTCAGACCCACCCCCTCACAAGTTACTAAGTTTCTTGATACCTTAAAATGGTTAACAAATATTTGTTGAATGAATAAATGTCTTTCAATGAATTGTCTTTGCCTGTGGAACACACATGTATGTAAATTGCCTCTTCTCTCTTAACAGCATACTTAGATCTTCTGTCATTTCACAACCACAGAGCACTCCATCATTGGCATACTATAATTTGACCACTCTGCTGTTGATAGGCATTCACGTTTACAATCTCTTATGATAAACAGTGTTGCAGGGAAGATCCTTGAGTAGCACATGGGGTGTCTTGACTCAAGCTTTAAGTTGTTTTTCCGGGAGCTGAGAATCGGCCTGGTGATGACCAAAGAACATGGGCTTAGGATTTGAAGGTACTAGCTGGGAGGGGAGCTCTTCATATGATCATTGAAACAAAATGGTCCTTCTTGCTCTGGGAAAGATTAGTGGAATCCCCTTTGATTTAGCAGTTTTAGAAAATACAAGAGAAGAAAGAAGCCTCAGTTTCCCCCAGGCAGGCACAGTCCACCCTGCCCACCTGGTGAGGCAGAAGGTTGCTCTGGATCACCACCTCAACCTGCTCTGGAATCAGACAGGCTTTGGTTCAGTTGCCAGCTTTGAAATCCTGGCACCACCCCTTAAAAGCTTTTGAGAGTCTGGAAAAATCACATCAGTGTTTCAAAGCCCCCAGTTTCCTCATAATAGTTGTGAGGATGAGAGATGTTTGCAAATCACCCGGCTCCTACAGGCATATGATAAACAGTAATAGTAATGCTGTTAAACCTGAGGTCATTTTGCACTGACTCATTCCTGCTTTGGGCCATTTGCTGTTGCAGACCTTAGCACACATACCCAGGGAGGCCTCTTGAGAGCACAGCTGTAGGATACTTTGAAGAAGTGGAGCAGAACCAGCCGTTAGGAAGCCCAGACTCCTCTGATTTACCTCCGTGTGCCTTCTAGGAGGCAATGGGTGTTAATTCCTGTGCCACAGACTCTAGGATAGAGCTTTTCCCATCCAGGAGCTTTCAGTCTCATCAGAGATAAGACACACTTGTGAGGAAAAAAAAAATACAAGATGAAACAGCTGTCAGATTAGCAGACTAGACTTCAGAGGAGAGCTAGCACTTTTGATTAGAATTGGGGGAGGTGGGGGGAAGGATTTCATCCTAGAGTTCTCATGGTGGAATTGGAATTGAGAGAGCTGGGAATGGCAGGTGTGTTTTAAGAGCTGCTCTCACAGCCCTGAGGATGATGGGTGTTAGCCTTGAGGGAGAATTCCCCATGAGACAGGGTGTGTGCCTGGTTCCCCAAAGGGAAAATCTGAGCACATTTTCCTCTAGAAACATTGTTATACATGATCTAAACTACAATGCAGTGACTAGAGCTATGTTATGGTAGATAAAGTCTCTATTTAGAACAACATAAACTTTGGTGCCCCTGGAGGTAAGCAGCAGTATGTGCTGCCAATGGGAAACTTTGTTCCACTGTTCTGAAGGGCCAGCTTAGCGATGATGAGCTTTGCAACACCACCTGTTCAGACCTTACAGCAACTACAGTGGGGGGCATTGAAAGTTCCTGAGCAGAGGAGCATTATCAGAATGTTCTGGGGGGATGTTATCTGGTACAGGCACGCAGGAGGATTTTCAGTTGCAGAGCTTTAACGAAGGCTACTGCCGAAGCCCAGGTGTGACGTAACAGCAAGAAGGACCAGTACAAAATACGATATGCAAACAGTATCTACCAAATTTTTAGAAAACAGTTAGCCTGACACCTGGATCCCTTTACTAGTAAGGTAGGTATTGTGCACCTACTGGGTGCCAGCACTGAGGACCTACCAGGAGCGAAACAAAACTCCATCCTCAGGAATTTACAGTACAACTGGGGAAGATGAGGCAGTGAACATTTGAGGGCTCACAGCTGCCAGGCACTGATGGAGGAGCTGGAGAGGTGGCAGGAAATAAAGCTTTCAAGTCCCTGCTTCCATGGAGCTCACATTCTGATAGAAAATGCAAATAAACACATGTTAAAAGGAAAAACCAAAGAGAGTAAGAGGGACAGAGTATACAGAGATTTACAGGACATACAGTGATGCCCTGAAGGCAGTGGGTATATACTGTTCATTCAGTAATTCTGGTTGTGAATGAAGAGAAATGAAGGGGCTGCTGAGAACAGTGGGGTGAATAAAGTATTTTCCAGGATAGCGTAGGTAGAGGATTGGCAGCCAGTGAACAGTAAGGATAGAGTAGTAAGAATGGGAGGAAGATGGGTTAAGAGCACTTTAAAAAGCTCAACTGGCAGAGGAGAGTCGAGTGCTGTGGAGGCTGAGGGGAAAGGGGAGGGACCCTGAGTGTGAGGCCTGGGTTCAGAGCCAGCAATGCCCAGGGTGGGAGGACAGATGAGGGCTAGTGCAGCAGAGGCTGGGGAGGGACCTGGGAAATCCACAGTTCAGGCTGGTCACCAGTGGAGTCTGAACTTGAACTCTCTGTTGAGGGAAAAAGCAATTGCTGTAATCAGGTAACAGGAAGTGGGTGCAGATAAGACCAGAGGGCACCACTACCCAACATGATGGTCCAGGAGGGAGGGAATAAACGGAACTGTGGTCTCTTCTCTGACGGACCTGAGAACTGGCCCGACTCCCCACCTGTACGCTGCAGGCCGAATTGGATCAAGAGACTTGGCCCTGCCCTTTGGTCGCCCCTCTTCCAGATCAAGTGGACATGAAGTCCCTAGATTGCAGGGACCATCCTGATACCCACTGGGACCTGGACATGGTGGGCACTTGGTTTCCATTCAGTTAAAGTGCAGCCACACCTAGAATTTACAGTTAGGAGCCTCAGAAATAACCTGATTGAACTTTCTCAAGTTTGCTTTCTGTGAAGTGTGGGCCAAATTTGGGGTCTCTCATTGTAACTCAAGGTCAGACCCCCTCCCATTATAAGTAGGATTTTTCTCCCATCTTCAAGATTCAATCAGAATTTTCTAACTGCGGTCTAGAGACACCAAGGCCCCCTATGAGACTCAAAGGATTTGTGAAGCTGAAACATTTTCACAAAACTGAAATGTCATTTGCCTTTTCCACTCATTCCTTAAGAGGGCATGGTGGAGTCTCCCAGGGCTGCACTGAGCAGACGTGAGTATCCAGGAAGTGCAGAGGCGTGCAAAAATGCAAAGCAGTGCTGCCCTCCTCAAACTTAACACTTGCTATATGGTTATCTATGCTAATGTGTAATAGATTTATTTCAGGTGAATTAATGGAGCTTCTAAAATTGACCAGTTTTGCTAAGATGGTAAGTATCAGTAGGCAAGTTGCATATAAGCAAGAGTTCTTTGGGGTCTGCCACCATTTTTCACAGTGTAAAGGAGTCTTGGGGCTGAAATATTTGAGAAACACTGTGTTAAATACTGCAGTACCCCAAGCGTCCCACTTCCCTTCTTTATGAGGGTCTAAATGGTAGTTTGTGACCCAGATGCCATCTCAACCAACTCTCAGAGCAGCTCACAGTGAACTGGTGTTTCCATGCAGACACACTCAGGAATCTCACCCAGAAATCCCACTGAGCTGATAATCTTTGGACTAGTTTTTCCAGTTTCCTAAGCTTTGTTACTATCAACACCTTCCTTCCTGCAGGGAACCCTCCTAGCAGCTCAGAACTGCCCAATGAAACAACGGGGCTCCACCTCTTCTAAAAAGTGAAACCCAGTCACTCCACAGAACCACACGCCAAGAACTTGACTTGTTTGTTAAATTCGCCTTCCAAAGTATTTTTATAATATGACCCTGGGGCTTGGTGACCACAGTATCAAGAAATGTGGGTTTGCTTTTCCAGTTCTGCAGCCAACTGGCCACATGACCTTTGAGACGCTCCCTTCCTTCCCTACCTCAGTTTTGTTGTTGTTCAGTCATGTCTGACTCTTTGCAACTCTATGGACTGCAGCATGCCAGGCCTCTCTTCCTTCATCATCTCCTGGAGTTTGCCCAAGTTCGTGTTCATTGCATCAATGATGCTATCCAAGCATCTCATTCTCTGATGCCTCTTCTGCTCTCGATCTTTCCCGGCATCAGGGACTTTTCCAATGAGTTGTCTGTGCACATCAGATGACCAAAATACTGGAGCTTCAGCTTCAGCATCAGTCCTTCCAGTGAGTATTCAGAGTTGATTTCCCTTAAGATTGACTGATCTCCTTGCTGTCCAAGGGACTTTCAGGAGTCTTCTCCAGCACCACAGTTCGAAGGCATCAATTCTTTGGTGCTCTGCCTTCTTTATGGTCAAGCTCTCACCACCATACGTGACCACTGGGGAGACCACAACCCTGACTATATGGACCTTCGTTGGCAGAGTAATGTCTCTGCTTTTCAACACACTGTCTAGGTCATAGCTTTCCTGCCAAGAAGCACTCATTTCTTGACTTCATGGCTGCAGTCACCATCTGCAGTGATTTTAGAGCCCAAGGAGAAGAAATCTGTCACTACTTCCACCTTTTCCCCTTCTATTTGCCATCAAGTAATGGGGCCACATGCCATGATCTTAATTTTTTTTTTTAATATTGAGTTTTAAGCTGGCTCTTTCACTCTTCCTTCACCCTCATCAAGAACTCTTTAGTTCCTCTTTGCTTTCTGCCATTAGAGTGGTATCATCTGCACATCTGAGGTTGTTGATGTTTCTCCCTCCTGTCTTGATTCCAGCTTATAACTCATCCAGTCCAGCATTTCTCCTCATAAAACAGGGGCTGGCTCCCAGCCTCTCCTGCTTCAGCAATGACAGGACTGCTGTCCAGCCCAGGCACAGTGAAGACCTGTCCACGTGCTTACGTGCCTCTCTTTCAGTGTTTCAGTTCAGTTCAGTCACTCAGTCATGTCCGACTCCTTGCGACCCCATGAATCGCAGCACGCCAGGCCTCCCTGTCCATCACCAACTCCCAGAGTTCACTCAAACTCATGTCCATTGAGTCAGTGATGCCATCCAGCCATTTCATCCTGTCATCCCCTTCTCCTCCTGCCCCCAATGCCTCCCAGCATCAGGGTCTTTTCCAATGAGTCAACTCTTTACATCAGGTGGCCAAAGTATTGGAGTTTCAGCTTTAGCATCAGTCCTTCCAAAGAACACCCAGGACTGATCTCCTTTAGAATGGACTGGTTGGATTTCCTTGCAGTCTAAGGGACTCTCAAGAGTCTTCTCCAACACCACAGTTCAAAAGCATCAATTCTTCGGCGCTCAGCTTTCTTCACAGTCCAACTCTCACATCCATACATGACCACAGGAAAAACCATAGCCTTGACTAGACAGAACTTTGTTGGCCAAGTAATGTCTCTGCTTTTGAATATGCTATCTAGGTTGGTCATAACTTTCCTTCCAAGAAGTAAGCGTCTTTTAATTTCACGGCTGCAGTCACCATCTGCAGTGATTTTGGAGCCCCCAAAAATAAAGTCTGACACTGTTTCCACTGTTTCCCCATCTATTTCCCATGAAGTGATGGGACCGGATGCCATGATCTTAGTTTTCTGAATGTTGAGCTTTAAGCCAACTTTTTCACTCTCCTCTTTCACTTTCATCAAGAGGCTTTTTAGTTCCTCTTCACTTTCTGCCATAAGGGTGGTGTCATTCAAACACAGTAATCAATCCGCCAGAAAGATCTGACTCTAGGTTGATGGCTTTTCAAAACTTGGGCTCAAAAACTTAGCATCTGCAAATTCTGGGCCCACGGTTACCCCCAGATCGGAGCACTAGCAGAGCACTAGGTGCCCACGGTTCACTTTTTGTCCACACACCTCGCTTTACTCACACCATCCACATGTGCAGCACCTCCTGTGGGCCCGGCCATGTAGAGGGCGTTACCTCACCCACTCCAGACAGCCTGGGGGGCTGGACTGTCACTGTCCAGACGAGGACATGTTCTGAGAGGTTAGGGGACGTGCTCTGGATTAACATGAAGCAGTCAAGTTAAGGTTTAAACCTGACTTCCAAGTCCATGCAGCTCCACCAGGGTGCTCTGTATGAGGATTTTAAAGAAACAGCTGTGTTTCCTTAAAAATATTTTAGAACCTGTTAGGCTGGTTCCTGTTTTTCCTATTGCTCTTACTTAGAAAGGCTTGGAGCAGTTAAAGACCAGTCCACACAGAACCCTAGTTAGAAGAAAAACATCCCCAACCGCCTGTCTTGTTTTGACATCCACTCAGTAAAATAATGTCCCCAAATCCCTACCAATGAAATAGTGTTGACTCTGCAGATCCCCTGCCCTCTCCCAAACCCTCCAGCATCTTGGCAGTGGGATGAAGGGAACAAGGGACTTCGTGAACCACGTCACACTCCCCTACATTTTAAAACAGTCTCAACACCAAGATTCCAGAGGCTCCCAAAGTTAAAAGGTTAAGAATGCTCAGCTTAGTTTTCTCCAGATTAGCTAAAGGCACACCATCTTGTCACTGCCCTTCTAACACATGGCAGACAAAGACAGGGGTCCCCTCTCTCACAAAAGTCTCAGAGAAGTGTCTTTTCTAACAACAGGAAGTGTTGGAAGTGTCCTATATACAGGGTGAGGTATGGATCAGCCTGCAGAGCCACGGGGGAAGGCCTGCGGTGGCTCAGGCCCCTGGCCAATCACCTGGAGCCGCCTCGGCACTTCACCTCGTGCACTGCAGGACAAGAGAGGCCTGCAGGACCAGTCTATAGAGTGGCACAAGACAAGGCTTGTGCCCAGCTAGCCAGCACAGCGGGAGGAAGAGCCAGGCTAAGAACACGAGTGGCTCTGGGGACAGACTGCCACTTATGACTATCCCGTGCCTCAGTTTCCTCCTCAGGAAAAAAGTCCTAACTAGAGAACCTACTCCACAGATTGAGTGTGTTAAGTGGGGGGAAAAAAAAAGCCAAACGGCACCTGTTATAATTACTATTAACCCCTAAAGGATAACTTTAAGACATATGGGGAGCTTCCATTCCAAATTCCTCATTTTGCAGATGAGAAAACTGGCCCAGAAAGGCTGGGCAACTCCTCTGAGGCTAAACAGCCCTACGAACCACCAGGGCAGATGGCTTCATTCTCTGCTGCCAAGCTCCTTCTCCTCCAGGGTGTTCGGTCTGGGCAGCTGTTTTCAGGACCGCAGTAATTGTGGGCTGGTGGGATCCCCTTAACCTGCTCCACTGGCATGGCTGTGACAGCCCTTTGCAGCCCACTTTCAGACTCAGGGGATGCAAGTCAGTGCACTCCAGGATTCTGAGTCATCTCCGTCTGTGAATCAACCTTCATCCGTCCATCCATCCTGAATAGAGAGATCTCATTGTCCTCCAGTCTCTGAATGGGAACCCGGTGTTTCTCCTTTGAAAATGTCAGTGTGTTAGTTGCTCAGCCATGTCTGACTCTTTGTGACCCCATGGACTGTAGCTCGCCAGGCTCCTGTGTCTGTGGGATTCTCCAGGCAAGAATATTGGAGTAGGTAGCCATGCCCTTCTCCAAGGGATCTTCCCGACCCAGGGACTGAACCTGGGTCACCTGCATTACGAGCAGATTCTTTACTGTCTGAGCCACTAGGCAGGTTTGGACTTTGCTTACTCAGAGTCCTCCAGCTGTAAGTACCATCAGGCTCTCCCGATTTCAGACTAGGGACAGCACACCAGAGGTGGACACAAGTGTCTGCTCTAAGATCCTGGAGGAAGCACTGAACACTTACCTCGGGCACTTCAAAGAGGCTTCCCAGCCCACAACCCCTCCCTCCCATGAGAACTCCACCTGCCTCCCCAGGGCTGACCGGCAGAGGTGACTGCAGCTGCAACTGGCTTGCTGGACATATGCCCCAGGCAGCTGGGAGCCTGCCGGCAATCATCTGAATCCCAGGAGCAGAGGACAGTTACCATGGCTACCAAAGCTGTAACCATTGGCTGCTTTGGCCGTGGGGACCGGCTCAGCTGTCCTCTCAAGGTCCCTTCCAGCCCTGGGACTCCACAGTTCCAACGAGCCCGTGGAGACCACGTCTGCTGCAAGGAAACAGGAAGTCCTGTGACACACAAGGCTCAGGCACCTCAGAGGTCACCTGTCTTATTCATCAGAAGTGCTGAGTCACAAGGCTTTCTACCTCCGCTGCATTATTAATAAGCAAAGCCTCGCTTTTGTTTGTTTTTTGGTATAGTACTTTAGGCCTTTTATAACGTGAGCTCGCTCCCACCATGTTTCATTTTTTCCCTTCCTTTTACAGCTCATACCAGAAATTTTGGTACAAGTTTTGTTCCGTATTGTGACCAGGGAAAATAGCCCAGGAACACTTGCGTCACTGGGGCCCGGAGGGGCGGGCTCCATCAGACAGGACGCCTGGATCACGAGCCTTCTAAGAACCAGGAGGAAGGAAGTCATTCATAAAGGAGGCAGATGCTCAACTGCGACTTTGGTTTCCTCTTGCAATTCTGATTACAGGAATGTGGTTTGTTCTTATTCCACAGAAGGGAAGACTTTCTCTGTAAAACTCGACTCTCAGAAGCTGCCTACCTTTCTGAGTCAGGACAGAACAGGGAGGCGGCTGATTCAACCCCTAGGATCTCCACACCAGTGAGATCTCAGGTCTGACTGCAGCCCTCTTGAGATCCGGTGGCTGCAGGTATCTATGAGACTTCAGAGAGCAGGAGAGACGCCCAGAAATCAGAGTTGCCTGTGCTCACGGGGACAGCTGCACGCACCCTTGCCTTGCTCCTGATGCACGAAGCTTCATGTTTAGTGGATGTTCGGAGATTTTTAAAAATCTGCTTATCAAGATCAAATCAAAGCCTTTATTCAACATCCCTCCTTCAAACTACCTGCGTTTAAACCTATTCCCCTCCCCCAACTTGCAAACTACTAGGGCTGTGCGAGTTTTGTCCCTGTCACCTGATGGGTCAGATCCAGGTGAGCTGCACAATGCTGAAAAGCCACGCTGAGACACTGCACGGGCAGGCCTCTGCGGTTCTCTGCCCCCTCGGGATCTAGGCAGAGGTTGGAAGCACTGGCCCTGGAGCCAGAGCTCTGGCACAAGAGACCAGGAGGCAGACGTCTGAGCCTCACGTTCTGGACCCAGCCACGCAGAGTGGACAAGCAGCTCCTGGTGACCGCTGGGCGAGGCTCATGCGTGTGCTTTTTCTTGTCTTCTCCAAAGAAAAGAGTGAGAGATGGAGGAGGCAATTTTCAGTTGTGTGTAGGTTTGATTTAAGGCTTTGGCTGTGGTCTGTTGATACATTAAAATACTTTCTGGGAACGCCATCTCCTAAGCTCCCCATCAGAACAAATGTATTTTCAAAAATGAAAACAGTGAACAAAAAGGTGGAGCTGAAATGCTGATGCAAAGCCCAGCGGACGGGCCTGGGTCCGTCAGGTCAGGATGGTGTCGTCCACCTGCTCTGTGGAGTCAGCCTGGCCGGCCAGCTTCTTCAGAGACCTCCGGTTGCATTCATTCAGCACTTCCAAGCTGGCCACATCCAGGATCTTGCAGAGGGACTGGGGGGAGGAGGGAAACGAGGAGACAAAATGAGAAAATATGGCTTCAGCTTTCTCCAATCAAAGACAACACTGAACGCGAACCCAGAACTAGAACCACTGAGGGGGACCCTGGCAAAGGAAGGAAATCGAGTGGATCCAGAGACAGCCAAGACATGCAGGCCTCACACCCCGAGCCGATGATAGAGTGGGGCCTGGAGTGCTCAGCGCTTCAAAGGTGGCTCAGCAGGCAGGGGGCCGAGGGACAGAACTCTGGGCCTCAACAGGCAGCCCTGGGAGGTCTGTTACAGGTTTGGGAGCCACCTGAGATTTTACTTGGAGGAGGAACCCTGCTGCTGAAAGGAATCTCAACACCTCAGGAATAGAGGGAGTGTTTTTAGGCACCAGACCAGATGACTACCAGATGACTATCTGCCCATCAACACTCATGCCTATGGGGTGGCAGAGTACAAGCCTTAAACACTGTCATGCAGAAGGCCCACAAGACAAGCGCCCAGAAGCTGTGGGGAGGCCCGCCAGTCTCAGGCTCCCACCTGAAACACCTCCTCTCCCTGCCTCATCTTGAGGAGGTTGACAATCGCCTGGTCGCTGTAGGCCCTGACGACGGTGTTTTTATCCTTGGTGTTGTCCAGGAGGGCCTTCAGGATGGGCTTGATGGCCTGGGGGTCCAGGGCAGGCAGCGGGTCCTTGTTTGCCCACCAGATCATCTTCTCAGCCACCAACCTGATGTCACTGGATGGGTTCTGCAGACACTGTGAAGAGGAGCGTGGGCTTCCATCAGGCACATCCAGCCTGCTCCTCGCCACAGCCCAGGCTCTGCCCTCGTCGTGGGACCTGACCCCCTGCTCCCTCCACAGCATTCCCACTGTGAGAGGGCGGCTGGGTGTGTTCAGACCCTACCTCCTCCACGTCATCTCACACCACCCTCTCCTCGGCTCGGCACTCTCAGCCCACAAGGGCTTCCAACTTCCTCAAACACCCCACGCTGCTTCCTGCCTTGCGCCCCTGCACTGGCGGGTCCCACTACCTGGGACGTGCTTGCCCCAGATCCTCACCTGGTTGGTCCCCTCTCATCCTTCAGGCCTCGGCTCAGACGTCAGCCTTCAGGCATCTCCCCGACAGCCCTATCTAGATGAGGGCCCTCCCACAGGCTCTTTGTGTACCTCCGCCTCCAGAGATCTTGTCTGCCCCGTTCACCTCTGTACTTCAGGGTCTAGCCCGGCCAGGAGCACAGCAGGTCCTCAGTAATAAACACTGACGACAGCTGCATGCGGGGTGATACAGGCTCAGTCCAATCAGGGCCCTGTACACCCTCCTCTCTGGGTGTCTGCAGGGTGGGGACAGCAGCCGTGGGAGCCTCCCTGCTCAGAGTGAGGCCAGTGCACCAGGGCCACTGACTGCCCGGGAGCTGGTTACAAAGGCAGGGTGTAGAAAGAAAGGCGGGCTCGGCTGCATTTCTTAAAACGTAGGTTCTGGCTCTGTGTGCACACCAGCGTTCGAGCAGTATGCTCTATCACGCAGATGCTGAAGACCCCTCTGCCAGGCTCCCCAGCTTTCCCAAGCGGGTCCTGCAGCCACCAGAGTAGCCATGCCTGCTAATTACTGTCACGCCTACTAAAGGGAGGCAGGAAAGCAAAGATAAATTTGAACCCAGATCTGCCCCAAAGTTTGAAAAATTGGGGTACCTAGAAAGAATGCCTAAAATAGAGGTTCTTAACTTGATTTGGGGTCATGGATCTATGGGAGACTCTTGACAAAAAGTTGGGCCAAAAGAAAAAGTTGGGCAGTCTTCCAGAGACCATTCTGCACCCCAGCCCTACGGGCTCAGAGACCCCCCACCCCCCAGCCCTGCAGGCCACCCTCAGAGTGCCTGGAACACACGGACACACTTCCGGTGTCTTCTGGTCACAGATCCGTCTCATGAGCCAGGCTGCCCCACTCACCTTAATGAACAGGCTGGAGAGTTTGGCCGGCAACTGTCCTCCTCCGGTCTCGATGTGGTGCTTCATCAGGAAGCCCATGCCCCGGACCCCACTCACGGCGATGGGGATCTGGAAAGTGAGCAGAGAGCTAGACAGGGTGCCTCCGGCTCCCTCCTTGGGGCAGCAGGGCCATATACCATCCCTTCCCCAGGCATTTCCGGGGACCCTGGCTCTCCACCACCAGTCCCCACCCCACCCCTGACTACATCATCTCCAAGACCTTTTGACAGCTCTCATAAAGAGCTTCTGCCTGGCTGTGGGGCAGGTGAACAAAGCCTGAGACATTAGTTCCCAGAAACAGAATCAGAGACTTTCTGGCCTAGAAGGGACCTCTGGATGCTCCAACCCAAACTCCTCACTATTTAGATGATGAACCTGGTGCCCAGGGAGACCAAGCACTGGTCCCAGGGCACAGGAAGTTACTGGCAAGAGTGAAATTCTGACCACCTGGTCTGGCTGCCCCAAAGCCTTACCCTGTCCGCCATGGCATTGCTGAGGATCATGTCCTGGACGTCGCTGCCATACTTGCCTACGCAGAGTCTGCCAGGAGCCACGCTCACAGCCACGGAGAGAGCCAGGCTCCGCCCATGCCGAACCATCCAGTCAATGCCAGACACGTCCGCTGGGTGGAAGGACACAGGGGCTGACCTGCACCGTCTACCGCCCGCGAAGCCCACCTCCACCACCTGAGACTCGTGTGTCAGCTCGGAGCCTGGTGGCAACCCCAGTCCTCACTGCACACAGACCTCCCTGCCCGAAGTGGCCGCCGAGCGGCCATCCCTCACAGGCCACTCCCAACCACAGCTGCGTCCTCGGAGCAGAGACGCTCCGGGCTGCAAGACCCCTGGAAACTCCGTTTTGACATTTCCAAGGAGAGGGTGGTCCAGCTGCCAGAAGACCCTCTAAGGGGCAGGGGAGACAGAGAGGCCCCGAAAAGTGCACACAAGAGGCCTACCCAGCAAGTACTGCTGAAGAACGGTGCTGAGCTCCTCTTCCGTCAGAAAGGCACATAGCTCCCCCAGGCACCCGGCCGAGGAGATGCGCGTGTTGTCCTGACGGGGCAGAGAAGGTAGTGAACCAGGGTGCCACCTCACATGGGCTCCACGGGCACCAGGGCGGGAGGGAGGCGGACGCCAAGTCCAGTCTTCCCTGCAGGCACACTCACTCCCACCGCCAGAGCAGGGCTGCCACTCACTGCGGCTGCCACTCGGCACCGAGTTAAAAATTACACACCCAGCACTTAACTTAATTATAGAAAACTCCAGCATGTGTGCATATGGTGATCATCATCATAATAGCAACAATAACTGTATTTACATAGCACCTTTCTTCTTACAAGCCTGAATACTTCACGTTTATTATCTCAGTTACTATCAACAGCCCTGTGAGGTGGGAAGGGATGCAAGCTCTGCCCACAGTCCTCAGGGAAGGTGGTTAGAGGACCACTGGGAGCTCCACCTCAACCTCACCCCACCCCACCCCACTCCCAAACCTCTCATGTGTCCGCCTGTGTCCAGAGAAGCTCCCTGCTGCCCCAACGTTGTGTGGGTCTGTCCTGGGAAGTCAAACTGAAGCTCTAATCAGCCCAAGGCAATAGGGAAAGGCTGAGGGTTCTGTGTCAAAACCAAAGTCTCGTACATAAGCGCTTCCTGGCGGCTCTCCCTGCTGGCTCACTACAGGATGCTGTGCAGAGGATTTTGGGTTACGTGCTATAATATTCGAAGTGCCAACTTGGCGTGCCTCTCCCAAACAAAACAACCAAAGAACCAACCAGGGCCTCAAGGGCCCATGGGGAGGCATGAGCCAGGCCGGCACCCTGGATTGCCACCTCTGATCCAGCTGAAGTTCTGAGGGGGAGGAGGGTGGCCGGCCGGCAGTCTGGGCCTCTGAGCTCCCAGGTGTCACGCGAGGCTAAAGCTGGCTCTCTCTGACACAACACCCACTCTCTCAAAGGAGTCTATTTTAAGCTCCATTGTGGTGAAATGCAAATTGGTTTGCGTACTAACTTTTGCTTGCACTGTGAGTGGCCCTATAAAACCCTGACAGACCGTGACCAAAAGAAGGCAGAGGCTCCCTTCTGTGCCACAAAAGGCCGGGGCCTCAGCTGCAGGGGATAACCGGCCCCGGGCATGGGCAAACGAGGTGCAGCTCTGCGCAAACCCCAAGGCCTCCCTCCAGAGATCAGCCCCACAGTGTCAATCTGGTGACATGGCAGAGAGACGTCTGTCAAAGGGGAAAGAGAAAATCCTTCTCAAAGACTCAACCGCTTTGGGGCTCACCAGAGCACAAGGCAGCCAACTGGTACTTCACAGATGCTTGCAGACTGGGCCAGGAAGGCCCTTGGGACAGAGAACCAGGAATCATGGGCTCAGTCCCAGTTCTCACTCTAACACATGGTAGGGCACGGCCCCAGGTCAGTCTGCCCCTCACAAACAGGGCTGAACACCCCCCTCTGGACAGACACCAGACACTGTTTCCTCGGGGCTGTGCCCACACTTCATTCACCTATGGGCAAGGCTCTGCACATCAGCAAATGTTTCTCGAGCCAAAAAACAAAACTCTTCATTTGACAACTGGGGAAATGAGGGGCAGAGCAGGGGAAGCGACTTAAGACTGGAGAACAAATGAACGAGACCTGGGACTTTAGAAACCTTAGGTTCCCTTACCTATATGATACGTCGTCCATATCAACACTAAGTGCCTATCTCCCTCAAGACCGGAGGTGTGGCAAACCAGAGTGACACGAATGTCGGGAGTGATGATCACTCCTGACCAGGTTCTGCTTCTCGAGGCAGAGACACCAGCCCAAGGGAAGGGAAACCAGCCCAGCCCGCGCGCCCCGCGTCCACCTGCGGCAGTACCTCGTCGTGTCCCAGCATGCTCAGCAGGAGCGAGACGATGTTTTTCCGGATGACCACATCCACTTTGGCCCCCGCTCCCTGAATCACAAACCTCAGGGCCTGCAGCATGGTGTCCCTGCAGAACCAACGTGCCCGACTCAAACCCGGCTGTCCTCCACCCACGCTCCCACTGCACAGGCAGGGCCAGGCCGCCCCAGGGCCACAGCTCTCCCCGCGCCAGCGCCTCACCTGACGCCTGGGTCCTCCATGACCCGGATGCCATTCAGCAGCTCCGTGAAAAGAGGATCCACCTTGATGTGGATGGAAATGAGCTTTCCTAGCGCATCGGCGGCCTTCAGGCGCACGCCGCGGTTAGAGTCCTGCAGGGCTTTGGTGAAGGTGGTCTGCAGCTGGGGCAGGAAGGGCTTCAGGGCGATCCCGACCTGTCAGAGAGACCCCCATCCCAGAGCCCGGCTGAAGGGGAGTGCAGGCCACAGGGCACACAGGCATGAAAACAGAGCACCCCAAACCTGCGGGGCTCCACATTCAGGCTAGGAGTAGAGGCGCCACAAGATGGGGGAGCCCAGCACAGAGGGTCCCCTCAGCCTCCTCTTCTGCTTCCAGCTTCCCACGGGCGGGGAACCATCCGCTCAGCTTAGGGGAGTTCTGCCCACGTGGACAAGTGACTCGAAACCCCCGGCTCTGAATACATTACAGAGCGGGCCAGCAGACCTGTCAGTACCGTGGAAGAACATTCTGCAAAGGCAGATAAACAGATCAGGTGCCACCTACTGCACACAATCCTACAGAACAGGTGGCTTCGGGAGGTCATCCCTGTACACACGTGCACCTATGCACTGACAATCCAGTCTGAGTCCTGACCACGTACAGGAAAAGACGCACGTCTGTGACAAACTACAGATGGGTCCCAGAGGAAAGATCTACTCAAGGCTAAAAGGGAAGGAAAAAGAAGCTGTTTGGAGGCTCAATGCCATTTACGGTCTAGAGACACTGGGGTTGGGGCTGCAGGCTGCTGGGAGGCGGACCACAGAATAAAGCCAGCAAAGCTGCGGTGAGAGCCACCTGCCCACGGTGACACCTGGCTCACAGCCTGTGGGACAAACTCCAGGAGGGAAAGGTTCCATCTGGACACAGAATTCACACACACACACACACACACACAAACGGCACAGAATGGAAGATAAAGATGATACTTTAAATAAAAAGAAAAAAGAAAAAACAATTTCCAACAGAACGAGGCTGATGCTCACAGTCCCATTTTTTAGCTGGGAAGTTGCTCCCCCACACTTTTCTCACAGAAGGAAAAGAGCTACCACTCTCTTAAGCTTTTGTTTCCAAACCACAAGTAACAATTTTTTTTAACAAAATAAATCTTGGCTGTTTATAACTCTCTAGCCTAAAGGCTTTAATTATTGGCCTGTAAAGTATCAGAAATAGTTAATGTGTTGCTTCACTTCTGACACTTTGGGCAAAAACTGAAGTTACTGCAGTTGCTCTTGGACTTCCTTTGCGTTCTCTCCTCATATTCTCTTCATCTCCCTTTATAAGGTAGTCATAAAGATGGGAAATGTATGTGAACAAAGTTTCTATTGTACTCACATGGCCCTGGATTTTGTCCTTTGAATCAACCACTTCTAATAAAAGCGATTATCAGACACACACACGCTGGTGTGTTGAGTTAGAACGTGTCATTAGATGTTATTTCACCTGAGCCCCGTATCTCACAGCCCTTTGAGAGACAAGCAGTGTTGTACCCTCAAAACACAAGTGAAGGAGCAGACTCTGAGGTCATTCTGGCCACACATCTGCCAAGTGGTGGACCTGGACTTGACCATGTGTGGTGAGTCTAGAGACCAAGGTCTTTGCTCCCTCTGCTCTGCCGACTCCCAAGCAGAGCTGTCACTCTGCCTGCACAGCACAGTGGGTGCCGGTCTCCTGTGCACAGATCTGTGCTCTAAGATCCACGTGGACCAAGTGAACCTGTCAGTCCTCACCTTGGCCAGCAAGAGGCTGAGTGTCTCGAGCAGAGCCGCCTTCACGTTCCAGCTGAACCGGTCCCCCAGGATGCGAATCAGAGGGCCAGTGATGTTGACCACGGATGGCCGCAGGGCGTCCGCCGAAGTCAGGCGGATCACCAAGCCTAACGCTTTGGCAGCTTCCTCCTTCTGTTCCGGGCTGCCAGTCAGGACCCCCTCCCGCAGCACTGGAAGGATGGACGTTACCCCCTGACAAGAGAACCACACCTGAGAGTCAAATTGCAAAGGTTCTGGGCCCGGGTGTCCCCGACCCGAAGCCAGGAGCTTCTGTCAGCCACCCTCTCTTCAACTCTGTGAGCGACCGAGTCGGGTGGCCAGGGTCGTGGCCTGAGGGTGCTGGCTGGGGAACAGTCTCCTCGACTTGACAGTGATGAGAGCAGAGTCCCTGCAGCCCTGTCACTCATCTGCTCTGAGGTGGCCTCCACAGCTGAAACTGGAGGTGGTGAACTCTGACCCTGTCCCCGCAGGGCCACCATGGGGAAGAAACACGCTGTCCGTGGAGGTGCGCAACAGCACCTAGAGCACTACATGGAGTAACACGCAGCTGCTCCAGCAGCCCCAGCGCTGGGGACCCAGGGAAGGCAGAGGAGGGCCACAAGCCCACAGGGCCCTGTCCAGGGCCGTGGCTCACCTTCTTCGGGAGGCAGAAGCCTGGCACGTGCTCGCCTCTGCTCTCATTTCCTATGAACCGGATTTCCTTGTGCAGTTCCTCAATGAGGGCCAGCTGGTTGCCCGCATCCAGTTTCTGTGGGACACCGGGGAAAAGCAAAGAGGATGTCAGGTTCAAGTCAAGCCCTCTCAAGACAGCAGGAGGAAGGAAAGGAAGGGGGTGGGCGGGAGTACAGGTAAGACTGGCCACGCATGGACAGATGCTGAAGCTGGCTGACAGCACCTAGTCTTAGAAACGCCTGGAACTGTCTTCATCAGAGGTGGTCCAGCAGCCCCTCACCTTGGTGATGGCATTCAGGGCGTCCCAGCTCTCCTCCAGAACCACGGGGCTGGAGTCGTTGAAGAGGCGGATCAGGCCTGAGACCAGGCTCCGCAGGTGGCTAGTGTAGTCCGCCTTGGAGCGTGAGCAGTAGATGTTGAGGATGATGGCCGCGGCCTGCCTCATGCCCACCTCAGGGCTGCGGGTGGCTTCCAACAGGTCCTCGATGATGATCCGGTGCCCGGTGTCGTCCTCCACGGACAGGATCACGGCCTGACAGTTGGCCATCTCCTAAAAGCACAGGCGACACCTCAGCTGAGCACACGCCTCCAGGATGGGACAGGACATGGATAGAGTCCACAGGGGTGACTGTGCCCCTCACCAGCTGCTCGTCTGGAGTCCCCAGCTTCTCCTTCAGGGCCAACATGACCGCCGGGAGGATCACGCCAAGATGACGTGTCAGGGCATCACCCGCCACAGATGAAAGGAAAGCCAGCACCCGGGTGTTGACGGGCGGGGTCGTCAGCTGCAGGACGATGAACATCAGCTTAGTGGGGCCTGCCCATGCCAGCTGCAGTGCTGGGCTCTGGGAGATCCTGTCCCATTGCAGAGTCGCCGGCCTCCCCCAGCATCCAGGTTCAGAGCTGGTCATCACGTAGACCTGGTGACGTGGCTGTGGCTGCTGGGCCAGAGAGGGTTGCCATGTGTGGGGACTTACCTTGGGCACGAGGTAGGGCAGCACCACACGACTCTTGATGGCCATCACCTGCTTCAGACCATCCAAGGCAAACTCGGACACCTCCTCGTCATCCTGCAGAGGGGCATGGGGTGACGTCTGGGAGCCGCTCTTCTCCCCGCCTCCGCAGTCTGGACCTCCCTGGCCCCGACATCCCCCACCTGACCCCCAAGAGAGTCAATGCCATCCTGTGCACCCACTCCCTCTGGAGCCTGCACTGGCTGCCTTGGCAAGAGTCAGCCCTGGCGTGCGGCCTCCACGGAGATGGTGGAACCCCTCCTGGCAGGGGTGAGGCGGAGCCACTCACCAGCTGCTTCAGTAAAAACGGGAGGATGTCCTCCAGGGCCTGGTGGCCGATGGTGGAGTGCAGCTGCTCAAACGTCTTGGCCGCCGCCTCTCTGACCTCCTCCAGCGGGTCACACAAAGCCTTCCTCGCCGTGGGCACGAGGGACTCGGAGAAATACAGCACCTGCAACAGCATGAGAGTGCTGAACCTGACGTGGTGGAGGGAGGGGAAGTCAGCGGGGGATGGGGGTGGTAAGGACCTCTGGCCTAGACAGGCTTCCTGGACTCTTGCCGGGTCTAGACTTTTCACTCAGCTGGTTTCTGTGGAAATGCACAAGTATGAGAAAGCAGAGAGGATTTGCAATCTGCCCCTAAGGAGCCTTCCCCCAGTGGTGGTTGTTTTGTTGCTAAGTCATGTCTGACTCTTTAGACTCCCTGGACTGCAATCTGCCAGGCTCTTCTGTCCATGGGATTCTCCAGGCAAGAACACTGGAGTGGGTTGCCACTGCCTTCCCCAGGGATATTCCCGAGAAGGGATGGAACCTGCATCTCTGTGTTGCATTGTAGGCAGATTCTTCACCAACTGAGCCATGGACTTAACAGTTAATAGTCTTGATTTTTTTTGGCAAGTTCCCCAGATACTCTGGTCTCTCATGGGAATGCCAAACTCCTTCCCACTGTGAGGCCCCAAGTGACCTGGCCTCCACTCCCCAGGCTCCTTTGTTCATCCTCTTGGGAAACTCCAAGTCCTTCTTCAAGTCTCAACTCAAATACCTGGTCCCTTATGAAGTCTCTGGGTCTACAGTGGGGCCAACAACTGCTCTGTGCACTCCGTAACCAATTTCACCAAAGCAACGCCCCTCCATGAATCTAAGGACTGAATCTGAATATGGTGGCCATGTCATGGGCAGGGCCTCAGGCTTTGGGGCACTACCTACTTAATTAATCACAGTCCCATTTGATGACAGAATTTACCTTTGTTCTTTGAAAAACGCAACTATAAAAACCCCAAATGGCACACATGTACTGACACATGCAGGAGAAGAATCAGATGAGGCTGTTCAGGCTGAGCAACTGGCCACGTGCTTGCATCTCTGACCCGCTATCCACTCATCGCTTTGGCGCTTTCATCCCAATCTAGAGCTCTATGCCTATGCTCAACCTACTCAATTAGAAAAAGTAGGGTCAGTGAAAGACTCCAACCCCCCTTGACTGCTGCCATATGGAAACAATCTCACTGCTGGAGACGACGCGTTTCCACCCACTGGGTGCTCACTCTCATCTACTCCACGCCCTCCTGCTCCCCGCCACCCTCCACCTCTCACACACATGCACCTCCCTTCACGGCTAAGCACACCACACACGTGAACTGAACTGATGCACTGACGCAAAAGGATTAATCTGAAGCCACCTCAGGAGTGCTGAGAGAAAGACCACTTCAATCTCCAAAAGCCACCCCGCCCCTAAATTGCTGAGTTCTTAGCCTGTAAACTGATGGGAAAGCTGAGAGGTGAGAAAGCCCAGGGCGCTGTGGCCCCATCAGCACCTCACTGTCCACAGCACCCTCTGGAGTGAGGCTGGCGTGTCCCTGAGGGTGCAGTGTTGTTAATGGAGCAGCTTCTCCTGGAGCCCTCACCCCCTGGCCCTCTGAGGTGGGTAGGGGGCAGGCCTGCAGGCCCTGAGGACATGCTCACAGCATCCCACCCCCCCAGGCCCTCTGAGAGGGGGTGGGGGGCAGGCCTGCAGGCCCTGAGGACATGCTCACCGCATCCCAACACCCTGGCCCTCTGAGGTGGGTAGGGGGCAGGCCTGCAGGCCCTGAGGACATGCTCACAGCATCCCACCCCCCCAGGCCCTCTGAGAGGGGGTGGGGGGCAGGCCTGCAGGCCCTGAGGACATGCTCACCGCATCCCAACACCCTGGCCCTCTGAGGTGGGTAGGGGGCAGGCCTGCAGGCCCTGAGGACATGCTCACAGCATCCCACCCCCCCAGGCCCTCTGAGAGGGGGTGGGGGGCAGGCCTGCAGGCCCTGAGGACATGCTCACCGCATCCCAACACCCTGGCCCTCTGAGGTGGGTAGGGGGCAGGCCTGCAGGCCCTGAGGACATGCTCACAGCATCCCACCCCCCCAGGCCCTCTGAGAGGGGGTGGGGGGCAGGCCTGCAGGCCCTGAGGACATGCTCACCGCATCCCGGCTGGTGGACTTCATGATCTCGCTCAGCCCGATGCACACGCCCTGCCTCTCGTCACTCTTGGGAGATCTCAGGCCCTCCTCCAGGATGGGGATGATCTCCGGCAGGATTTTCTCCCCTAACTTCCGGACGAGATCTCCCAGCGTCCTGGCTGCAATCTGCCGAGCAGAGCTCAAGTTAGGACAGACTCCCTGCAGACCCCGGGACACCCAGTGGGCCACTCCAGAATGAGGGCCCCAGGACCTCCCAGATGTTATTGGAGCCAGACTTAACTTTCCCCAACCCTCTATCCTGTGAAAAGCCCCCAGGGTACTTGCAAAACACCACAAAATAAAATTCTCTCTGCATCACACATGCCTACTCAGCTTAAAGAGTCAGCACCTTATGGACGAACAAGAAACTCAACACGTGTTGTCCAGTTGAGGGCTGATATCCCTGGATTGAAAACTGTGGCCTGGAAGTCACTTAACCCTCATGATCTTGCCCAGGAAAGGAGAGCTGGGTTTGTAATCACAACTTTCAGGGAAAAAGACCCATCTCCTCTGAGGCCGTGTGCAAACCCTTGTTCAGAGCCAATTATGCATTCTGTTTGCCAGGGACGGGGGTTGGGAGTGGATTGTCAGAAGTGATCATTGGCCCTGGGGGCCCTCCTCCAGCTGCCCTGGCCTTTGCTTAGCCCCTGCTCTGGGCAAATTCCTTGCCCACCTCAAGGCTTGTGCGTGTCCAGTCCTGGTATCTCAACCACTGGTCCTTTGGTCCCAAACAGTCTTTCATCACCTCCTCACCTGCTAATGCTCACTCACCGTCCGTCTTCAAACATCATTTCTTCTGAGAAGCCTTCCCTGAGCCCCTAGTTGGCTGACCTGGTACATGCACTGGCAGTGCCGTGTAGCACTCGCCATAGCTGCATTTCCCACTTGTTTGTGTGACTGTTTGATTAATATCCGTTTCCTCTGCCAGACAGCAGCTCCACAAGGCTGCTTTTCTTCTCTACAAGGTCCTAAGCCTCCACTTAGCACATGGTAGGTGCTTAAGAAATATTTCTTAAATAACTAAGTAAATAAAAGTTCCCCTGCTAGATGGTGGACCCCACTGTTCTCCCATTCTCTGCAGACCCAGCTTTCTAGCCTCTGAAAGGAGGCATCAGGGCTACGTGGTCAGAAGCCAGGCCCGGGACACTTACGGTTCTCTTATCCGCGCATGTGCTGGCCAGGAAACCCAGCAGGAGCCCAAAAAGGGTGGGAAGGATCTCACGCAAGGTGCGGGGGGTGTTAGAGACCACAATCTTCCAGACGTGCAGGGAGGCCTGCCGCACCACCAGCTGGGTGTCCGAGCGGCCCATGTACAGCCCCGCCAACACCCGGTTCCGCCGATCTACCCCCAGGGCGGTGATAATCGCCTGCAGTGGCAGAAGGGAGCCCAGAATGAGAGGTGGTGAAGCCTCCACGGAGTGAGTGCCAGGGAGTCTCCCCACCAGTAGCAGAGGGAGGAAGGTCAACTGGGGCTGTGCACCTTGTTGGACTGCGCGGTTCCAAAGTTGTCATCCTCTGAGGCAGTTTCTGTGGTCATCTTCCCAGTGACTCCTGAGATGTGGAACAGGAGATCGCCAAGGAGCTGAACAGAGCTGAACCTGAGAAGGAGGCCAAGAACAGAGTCGTAAGGGTGCAGAAGGAAGTCTCAGCCAAGCACCAGCCAGAAAAAGAGACTGAAAGGAAACGAACCCCAAACACTGGTGGTGGTTCTCTTAGAAGAGGAGAGGTCACAAATTATAGTCATTTCTCGACAGTCTCCCACGTATGTTCCTTCCAAGTTTTGCACTAATGAACGTTACTTTAATAATGGAAAAGAACAAACTATTTTTAAAAGTGGATACAAATATTTCTATAATAAAAGTTATTAAAGAGAGAGAGAACACAGAGGAAAGTATGAACAGGGAATCCAGGAATGCAGATCATCAGGATGTAGGACGTAAGGAGAGGCCTAGGAGAAACTGTTTCTCTTTGAATGAATGAGTATAAAACTAACAGTTGTATTCAAACTGAAAATTCAATTAATACAAACAAATAGAAAGAAAGAGAGGGTAAACAAGCGCCCAGACTGCCAGCACCCAAGCAACCGCTCCGACACTCCGGTGACAGCCTGTACACATCAATCACCCTGTACACAGACACTCCTCCCACACACAGGATGTGCAAAGTGGGCCTGCACAGGACCTGGCCACGGCCCGCACCGCCCCACCCGGCAACAGAAGGCTGAGGAGCGTCCTGTGTCAGCGGACGCCGTCCTCACACCATTCTTCATAATGGCCGGGTCAAAGTTCAAGGTGTGGACACGCTACCCAACTTTTTCGAACCTACCCCCAGGTTTTCAAATGGTAAGCAGTATCGAAACACACATCCTTCTAAATACATCTTTAAGCACTTGACTAAATATGTCCCTGAAATGAAATCCTAGAAGGAGAATCTCAAGATGAGAAAGTATTCACATTTAAAATTTTGATACAAACTGAAGGACTGAAAAGAAAGAACATCTTAGAGGAGAATCAGAATTACAGACACTGCTGTAGGAAACTGGAGAGTTACCAAATGGTGAAAAATGAGGATCTGGAAAAGTTGAGAGCTTTTGGCAACATTCTGCTTTTCATTTCTCAGTGCATGCGTGTGTGTGAGCTAAGTCACTTCAGCTGTATCTGACTCTGCAATCCTACGGACCAAAGCCTACCAGACTCCTCTATCCATGGGATTTCCCAGGCAAGAATACTGGAGTGGGTTGCCACTTCCTCCTCCAGGGGATCATCCTGACCCAGGGATCGAACTCATGTCACTTACATCTCCTGCATTGGCAAGTGGGTCTTTACCACTAGCGCCACCTGGGAAGCCCTCATTTCTCAGTAAGTTCCCCAAACACAAAGCTATGGTCACTGGGTCTTTCCGCCTGAGTTCTTACCTTATTCTCCAGAGGTCATCAAAGAGGCCTTGCTCCAGCTGGGGCAGCAGCAGGGCAATGGCTGTCTCAGCATACATGGAGATGACCCGCTGGCCTGCACGCAGAGCAGTATCACGCACAAACTCGTTCTCATCAGCAAGAGCCTGTGCACAGAGCGGGTGTCAGCCAGACCTGCTGCCCCCTAGGCATCGAGACCCAAGAAAAAATGGGACTCCCTGCCACCCCAGCTGCATCTGGCAGAGAAGCCGAGCCCCCCAGGAGAGAGCATGTGTCCTGGCCCCACCCTAGGCCCTATCCTCAGTGGGGGCACCGGTGCCTACTTTGAGGATACAGGGGATGATGGGCCCCACATAAGGAGTGAATTTGTCCCCGAAGGTGATGGGCAGGTAGTTGAACATCATGATGTAGCCGTCTCGGACGTGGGGGGCAATGTCCACTTTGCTGGCTGTAGCCACAATTTCTGGCATCAGCTTCTCCAACTTCTCCACCCCCAAGCCGGCCATGACCTCAGCCAACCCTGCAGGAAAGGGACAGAGTGAGCCCACAGGACCTCAGGGCCCCCAGACTGCCTCCCAGGTCTGGCCCCTGGGCCCGCCCTGCCTCACCCTGCGCGGCGCCTGAGCGATCCACAGAGCTCTGCTCGTAAGTCAGTGTCTCCATCAGCCACGGCAGCAAGTCCTCAAAGCATGACTCCCCCATGCCCTTGACCATGGCCCCAAGAGCCTTTGCAGACACTGTCCGTACCTGTCAGGGAACCGAGAGAGGGGAAGGTGGGGAGATGTGACCACAGAGGAATGAGGAGAGGTCCCTAGGGTCTCCTGCCCTTCACCAGACAGATGCAAACGCAGCTTCTATGGCTTCTTAGCGATCGGTTGGCTGGGGTCGGGCTAAAGCCATGAGCTCCCGCCCTCTTCCCTCTCAGACTCACCTCAGGCACAGGATCCAGGAGAGAGGCTTTCAGACCAGGCGTCACGCTTGGCAGGTAAGGAGCCAAGTCCTGCAAAGACGGAAGGAGCGACTCAGTGGAGGCCTGAGGCCCACTTTCTCCAGACTGGTTCCTGGGTAGATCTTGACCACCCCACTCTGCTGACTAGGAGCACTCACAGGGATAAAAAACCCCCTCCATCCCCCTGGTTCCCTGAAGGCCCTGAGTGATCACTCGGAAAAACCTTTGAGGGACCCCAGGCCCTCCTCAGGTGGTGGAGAGCCCCCAGCTGCCATTCAGAGCTCTTTCTCCTCCTGGGACTGAGGGCTGCCCAGCCTTGAGCATCCACAAGATTCTCTTAGCACTTTCCTTTCAGAGTTGCACAATCTTTACCTTAAAAGGTTTATGTCTCTTGATACAGCACTCGACTTTCAGAAACAGTTTTAAATATAGAAAGAACCTTATGTTCACTGCAGTATCATTTAAAATAGCAAGAAACCTTGGACACTATGTGACCGACAATAGAATTATGTAAGTTATGGTATATAAACTTGTTGGAATGTTACATAACTATTTAAGACTCGGTTTTATGAATAACTCGTTATAACTTGGACATACGTTTATGTTCAGAAATATCATTTTTAAACGTAATTTTAAAACATAATTGTCTAGGCTTCTGGAGGGCTAAGGGTAAAATGTTTTGGTTTTCCAAATTCCAATTTCCCAAATTTCCTAGGATTGACCTAACTTTCCACTTCATCTCTTGTGCCTGTAGCCTCAGCAAGCAAATCAGAGCTGTGGTACTAAGAGCACAAACATCAGCCTCCGGGAGTGAGTGAACAGAGCAGATCTCTCAAACGAGGCTAATTTCCTGAGAGGCTCACAGAAGCCAGTGCTTATGACAAGGAGACACTGCCAGCAATCAAAGCGGCAGCCGCTTTCCCAACACCCCTGAAAAGTCAAAGGCCAGGCTGGACCTTTCCTCCCCATCCTTGGTGAAAGGAGCTCACGGGGACGGGCCTCATCTTGGGGTGGAGGTAATCGAGACTTGTGTGGCTGGGCTCTGCAAGATGTGCAGAGGGCTCAGACTTCCACCCTCTACCCCAAACAGTCCACTTCTGCCCTGATACCATCAGGAATCAAATGCCCACAGCTGCCCTGTGTCTACTGTCGGTAGGGACCGTGTGTCCTGAGCCAGCATCCATCGGTCTGTCCTGCGTGAGCCCCCCACAGGCCCATACCTTCTGGTCTGTCAGGGAGTACATGTTGCCAATGATCTGGGCGGCCATCTTCCGTGTGTCCGTGGAACGGTCCTGGAAGGCTCTCTGGACGATGGGCATGATGAGGGCCAGGGACGGTGCATCGATGAAGTGGACAAACTTGGTGTCCAGCAAGGTCTGCAAGCACTTCTGGGTCTTCCGGGAGGGGTCTGTCAGGGCATCCAGCAGTACCGGGGCGATGGCTGCGTGTCCAGACAAGAGAGAGGCAGCTGGGTACAAGTCTGTGGGGCAGCTGCCAGAGCCCCCAGCACTAGATGGGTCAGAAGAAAAGGAGGCCAGGGGCCCTTTCCCGAGAGCCCCACAAGGGGCTGAAGAAGCCAGCCTGTCTGCAAAGAGCAATTCTATTCTTGCTCCCCAGGAGGAAGTGGTGTGGGGGCGGCAGCTGTCACCCCCTTGCCCTGCAGAGCTGTGGCTGGTGGGGTGCCTGCCGGCTAGCTTCAGTGGCCCTGAGCTACAGCCCCAGCTAGGCCTCCAGGGGAGGCCACTTAGCAACGTGGATCTTACTCAGGAAGCAGCATCAACCCAAAGTGGCTTTGTGAAAAAAACCGTTTGGAGACGACAAAGGCCCCCTGAACCAGTGGTGGGAATAAGGTACACAACACTCAGAGCAGCCGCCACAGGTAAAATGAGCTCTCCAAAGTCAGCGTTATCAGCCCAGTAGAAGGAATTTCAAGAGGGGTACCTGGCTCATCTTTCCCACAAGTCCAGGGAATTCACCACTAACAAGATACACACCAGTCAAGAGTTCTGAGGGAATTTCACTGGCAGTCCAGTGGTCAAAACTCGGCACTGCGGGGGCCTGGGTTCAATCCCTGGTTATGGAACTAAGAACAAGCAAGCCATGCAGAGTGGTGCCCCATTCCCACCCCCAATTTTTTTTTTTTAAATAACCCAATTTAAAAATGGGCAAAGGATTTGAATAGACAGTTTTCCAAAGAAGATATGCAAATGAAAAATAAGCACATGAAAAGACGTTCCACATCATTAGTCATTAGGGAAATGTAAAACAAAACCACAATGAGTGGTTAAGACTCCGTGCTTCCACTGCAGGGGGCATGTGTTCGACCCCTGGCTGAGGAAGTAAGATCCCGCATGCTATGTGGCATGGCCAAAACAAAACCACAGTGATATGCCACTTCATACCCACTAGGATTTCTGTAACCAAAAATACAGACGGTAACAGTGTCGGCAATTGAACACCTTTGTGCGTGTGTATATAGCTACTCAGTGTGTCAGGAATGGTACAGCCGCCAGGTTAACAGTTCCCTAGAAGAGGTGAACAGTTACCACATGACCCAGTTATGCCATCTCTAGGTATCTAATCGAGAAACCTGAAATCATGTCTACAAAAACAAAAATCAAATAAAACCTTGAACACAAATGTTAGTAGCAACATTAAAAACCAAAAAGTGGAAACAACGCAAACACCCATCAATTGATGTATGGACACACAAAATGGCACAGCCACACACGAGATACGTTATTAGGCCATAGAAAGGGATGAAACACTGACAGATGCTGCCATGTGGATGAACCCTGAAAACATAATGCTAGACACAGAAGCCAGGCATAAAAGGTCACACAGTGTATGATGCTGTTTCCATAAAGTGTCCAGATATGCAAACTCAGAGACAGAAAATAGACTAGGGGTCATCGGGGGCTAGAGGTAGAAGGGGAAATGAGGAGTGAAACCTAATAATGGGTGTGGGGTTCCTTTCTGGGGCGATGAAAGTGCCCCAGAACTAGACAGTGGTGATACTTACATAATTTTGCGAAGATGCTAAAAACCACTATGTTGTACATTTGTATAAAGTGAATTTTATGCAAATTACACTGCAATTAAAAAAAAAAGAAAAAAGGACCCAGGCTGGATTCCCAAAATGGAAGGCATTCATTTGATAAGAGATAAGACGGTTCTGGGCCTTAGAAATGCCCAGGGCTGTTGGACATTGTAAAGAACGACAACAAAACCCACATCTACCTGTTCCTCCCGTAAAACCCATCATTTTCTGATTAAAATCAAGTCTGGAAATACTTAGGCTGAAACGCACTGAATGGTCACCAATGCCCTAAGCTGAAGCTTAAAATTTGACAAGTATGGTGCTGCAAGTCCACATAGCTGGCTGGGGTTTATTTCTAGAAATCAGTCTTTCCTAGTCACTCAAGAAACAACCATATTAAAGAGTAAGCTCCCTAATCTTCCCTCCATCATAGGTCTCCTGGAATGAGCGTGAATACAAAGTTCCCTGGAACCTAACCCCTGAGGGGTGCTGCTGCTGTGATCCAGAGCCTGTCATTCAGTTCTGCGGATCTCAAGGCTCCCTGAGAATCAAGCTGCCTCCGGGTCAACACCTCAGTTTCCCCACCTCTATGGTCAATGAGTGCTCTAGACCAACAGGAAAACAGACCACTTCTGAACTATTTTCCACTGATTATCGTAGGAAAAGGGCTTCCCTGAGTTTAAAGGTTATCTCAGGGCGACTGTCTATCCTCAGAGGGCCTGTGCTGAACAAGTGCACGTTCCCTGCAGCGTCGAGGAGCACAGGGAGGAGACGGCCCGCGCGCTCGTGGGAGAGGCCTTACGTACCCAGGATCTCTGGGTTCCTGATGACAGAGCCGATCTGCCTGAGCGCCTGCTGCCCAGCCTTCTGCACTTTGACGTGGGAGTCGGTGAGCACCTCTGTGAGCTTGGGCACGATGTTGGGTAGGCAGGACGACAGCTGCTTGGGAGCACAGTAGGCCATGGCCCCGAGCAACTCCACCGACCCTGCAGACGGCAGACACATGCCTGTGTGAAATCATGAACCACAGGCTGGCAGTTCACCCAGGCTGGCTGCCTGGGCAGAGGAGAAGCGGCCTGCTCCTCCCCAAGCGGGAGGGCACAGGGCTTGGCTCCAGCCAAGTGAGCAAGACGCGCCTGAGGCCGGCTGAGCCGGGGGAGCCCGGGTGAGAACCTGGGCAGTGGTGGGGACAGAGGCCAGACCCAGCCTAGAACTGGCAGTGTCCCCAGGTCAGTTCACTGAGCTTCTCTGTCCTCAGTCCGCTCACCCACTGAGTAAGAGAGTGAGTTTTCAAGACACAGTAGGGCAAAGCCTGAAGGACCACGGGGGAGCCCCGCCCAACGCTGACCCGCCCCAAATCAGAGCAGCTTCGTTTTACAAATTAGGATTCCAAATAAGATTATATTTTTAAAAAGAGGACTTAACAGGGGAAAAGATCTTAGAATCAGAGACCTAGCCACAGACCAACTTTAGAGCTCTGGGATTTTCTGATTTAGGTCTGTGGTTCTTGTCAGGGGCCTGTTTCTTGAACGAAAGTGAACAAACTATTATAGAAACAAGCCACCTGATGAGAGCCCTGGCCTCGCCCCTGGGCGGGAGGGGTGGGGGGGGCGGGGTGGGTGTGCGACACAGGACAAGAGCAGCATCTCTGCACCCCTGGGAAGGTGCTGTGCAGAACAGGAAGCTGAGACAGCGGCACCAAAGGAGCTGCCTCACCGGCTTTGGTTCTCCAGGATTCCTCCTCCAGGGCAGCCAGCAAGGAGGGGAGCACCAGCTTCACCCCATGAGCACTCAGGTTGCTCATCACAGCCTTGGCACAGTCATCTGCAGCCTCGAGGGAGGAGAAAAGACATTCAGGGGCTTTCTCCAGCACACCAGGGTCAAGGCCTAAGGCTGGACCTTGTGCCCCGCTGGTGATCATTGCTCACCAGGAGTCTACTGTGTCAGAGCCCGGGCCCCGGCCCACACAGGCAACTGACAGGAGGGACGCGGTTTCTCACCTCACCAGGCTTCCGTACTGCACTGGGAACCAGGGGAGTCCACACCAGTGACCGGCACTTGAGCGGTGGGCAGAGGGGCTCCCGCGGGGCAGGCCCCCCCACACCCCCGCCCCGCGCAGCCTCAGGACTTACCTCCCGCACATACTGGTTCCCGTCCCCAAAGCAGAGCAGCAGATGGGGTAGCACGTGGACCACATACGGCTCAAAGAGCTTCCCCAGCATGGTGCAGAGCATCTCGAAGGCAAAGAGGGCTCCTGGGGGTGGCAGGGCGAGGTGGGGCAGTGAGGCTGGGATCGGGACGTCCTCTGGGGATGGGGCAGCCACAGGACAAGCTCCTCGTCCCCTCCTCACCCTCTAGAAATGCTCAGGGCAGCTGGGGGGCTACAGTGGCCGCTCAGGAGGGAGCAGCGCCCTCTGCCTGCCCCAAACAGAAAGGAGGCAAGAATGGGAAGCACCACCAGTGAGAAAAGCACCGTCTCCCTCGGCTGAAGGTGCTTGAGTCAGAAACAAGGATGCCCAGGCCACACCGGCGTGGCCGGGAGGAACAGCTCACAGAAGCACACACCCCGACGCCAGCCTTTGGCAGGGGAGGAAATGCCAGGTTCCCTCCTCAGGCAGCCAGGGCGGTGGGGGGGGAAGCGGCCGAGCCTGGAGATACTCACCCTCCCGGCGGCGGAAGTTCTTCTTGTCCTGAATGGCATCGGTCAGCGCGGCCATCATCTCCTGCTGCTTCAGCGACAGGATGCCCAGGCCCTTCACCAGGCCCGCCAGCCCGTACGCAGCCCCTTTGCGCTCGGCGTACTTGTCTGACTCCAGCAGCTGCTGCATCAGCCTCTGGATCATACCCCCCGCGTCTTCCTTTATGGCAGGGACGAGGGGTGGCAAGCAGCTGGCCACGGACTCCTGGACCTGGGGGAGGGGCCTGCCCGTCAGTGCTGAGGCTCAACCACAGCCGGTGCCTGGCGGCTGATGCGGTCCCCCAGGCCAGTCTCTGCCACTGCCTGTCAGCCCACAAGGAGCATCAGAAAGGCCAACAGGGGCCCATGATCACGTCTGAAGTGCGTGCCCACAGGATGCACGCTACGTCTGTGAGCCCCCAAATCATCAGCTGTTATGGGGCTGTTTCTGGTCTGAAGGGAGAACCAAGGCCTGGGCAGGTGGGGTGGAGGCTCAGGACGGAAAAACTTACTCACAAAGAAGGATCCCGAGAGAAGTGGGCTACTGTGTCTTCTTAGAAACAGCCCGCGTCTCTCGATTCTCAAATTTGTTAGAATCACAGGGAAACGGGGCTGGGACTTAGAGGACCAGGCCCAAATGGACTGGTTCCAGAAGATGCTGTCAATCATCCCGACAAAGTTCAGAATGCCCAACCAGGCCCAAGAGGCGGCCTGTGGCTAGGGGCCCTGGGCATGATGCTTTGGAGGCCGGGTGCTCTGACAGCTTATTCGACCACAATTCTGTAAACCTATGGTTTTCAACTGTGCCTTTGAGGAGGACACTCTGGATGGCTCAAAATGAAGTGACCAAAACGCAAGTCACAGAAAATACACGTAATGTGTTCTTCAAGAAAGAGAAAAAAAAAAATCCTTTGCCCTGTGGCCTGAAAACTGCATTACTGCTGCTGCTGCTGCTGCTAAGTCACTTCAGTCGTGTCTGACTCTGTGCGACCCCATAGACGGAAGCCCACCAGGCTCCCGCGTCCCTGGGATTCTCCAGGCAAGAACACTGGAGTGGGTTGCCATTTCCTTCTCCAATGCATGAAAGTGAAAAGTGAAAGGGAAGTCGCTCAGTCGTGTCCGACTCTTAGCGACCCCATGGACTACAGCCTACCAGGCTCCTCCATCCGTGGGATTTTCCAGGCAAGAGTACTGGAGTGGGGTGCCATTGCCTTCTCCGGAAAACTGCATTAAAAGGCCCCCAAAACATACAACACACACAGAGAGAATGTCATGAAAAGCCTAACACACCAAGGACGATTTTTTCCCCCTAATCTTTGTATATCCAGAACCAAGTTTATACTAAGTGCAAAAAATAACTATTAAAAAATGATTTTAAAAAATGCATATATTTAAGAGATTTAGAACATAGTAACAAACTGACTCTCCACTAGGGCATTTCTAACTGTAAATAAACGAGGTAGTCCCCCTGAAAGAAGGGCAGAGAACACAGCCTTCTGGATTTGACATCCGACTTCGTTTGCAGCTCCCAAACTTCATTTGCACTGCCCACCCAAACAGGGACCAGGTAGTCGGGGCACATACCTGCTGGGAGGGGGTGGCGAGGGCAGCAATGAGCTTGGCGACAATCGGCTTCACTTTGGGGTCACTCTTGTCCAAGTGCTTGGCTAGAGAGCCCATGAGGACCACCACGCTCTGCCGCACGGCATCGTAGCTGGCGTCGTTCGGCGCGTTCTTCAGGAACTCCTCGAACACCGGCAGCAGCGAGTTGACATTCTCCTGAAAGCCCAGAGCACCCAGAGCCTCACGTCAGCCCCAGGGGCCGTGCCTGGGGACAACGGACTCTGCCCAAGCCTGGCTGAGTGACAGGCATCCTGACCAGTCAGCCAGCCATGCCAGAGGGCTTCCCGGTTTTCTGGCAGGATTGCAGCAGACTTACATCAATTTAATACCTTTTTGGGGTCTTTCTGACCCCAAGGAAATACAAACAGAATCTGCTGGGGGGCCAGCGCCCAGCCAGGACGTCCAGCACCAGGCCTCGCCATGGCACCATGGTGCAGCCTGCCGTCTGCCCCAGCCCAGCCTTCTTCCCGCTCCTCGGGTGCCTGAGACCTTCTCCCCCATCTCCTCGCCTGGCTGAGATCTCCTACCTTTCCATGTGTGTTGAGTGTCGCAAGAGCTGCATCCAACATGCACTTCCGGACATCTGGGTTTCGGTCGTTGAGGGCGTCGGGGACAAAAAATTGAAAGAGTGGCTTCACCTGAGAGCTGTCCAAACACTGGGAGAGCTTGTTCAGGGCCAAAGCCAAGCCACACCTGGGAAAGAAGGGGGAGCGTGTCAGGGGAGTTAGAGGCCTCCCGGCTAGGGGCCTCTATCCTGGCATGTCACGAGGAGCGCGAGCCTGCCAACAGCACACGCTGCTCCAGGGCGGAGCACAGCACAAAGCCTGCTTCCCTCTGTGTTAGTGCACTGCCTAGCCTTCTCCCACCAGGCAGGAGGAGACGGAGGGGAAGGAGGCAGAGGTGACAACACCAGAAGTGCCCGTATTCTACAAAGCCAAGTATGGTGAATCAGCCACGGCCGTGAGGAGGTACCTGGGGACCTCTAAGAAAACAGTTCCCAGGGGACAGGAGAAACACGAGCAGAGTAGCCCAGCTGGCCAAGAGGAGCTGGAAGTGGACCTCAGGCCTCTGACTCAGAGGGAGGTCTTGTCTTTTCCCATCCCTGCTGACCCATCACCCTCTGCTGCTGCCTCCTCGGGGCATGCAGCCTCCACCCAGCCACACGTCCAGAAGTGCTGAGCGGTACAAGGCTGCAACAGCTGTCGTACCTGGCTTCCCACTGGTCTGGAGGAGATTCGGAGATAACTCGTCCCAGAGCATCCAGCACCGGGGGCGGCCGCTGCAACAGACAGGTTATCGATGCACTGCAGGGCTCTCTCCGGGCCCGCAGGCCAGCCAGTCGCCCAGGTGAGGCGGGATCAGGCACAAGCCACCCTGAGCCACGGGGTGGCTCTGTCTGGATTAGGTTGGAGGCTGATCAGGGTCCAACCCCACCTTGTATGCCCAGACTACAGTGCCCGGACTACTCACATAGAGCTTCTCCTGGTAGATCTCCATGAGCCTGCCCATGACCTCAGCCGCCTGCCGCTGGTAACGCGCCACCGCCTGGGAGAGGGCTTCCGCCCCGGCCTGCCTCACAGCTGCCTCGTGATAGATGACGTCGTCGATGAGCAAGGAGCAGAGGTCTGGCTGCAGATCTAGGCCCATGGTCGACCAGAGCCTACAACAGACCAAAGGCAGCTATTCGGACCAGGACTTGCAGCGCAGGCCCTTCTGCCAAAGCCAAAGTCCCAGCCCTCGATCCCTCTGTAGGCTCAGCATGCTGGGTCCGATTACTCCATGAGAAGAAAGAGAACAGACCAGGACAGGCCAGCCTTCTGATGGCGCTCACCTCTCAGCCAACTTTCGGATCTCTTCCTCCTTGTCGAACTTAACCACCCAGAGCCTGCGGAGAAGGTTCAGGCCATTCTTCTCATCGGTGTCAGGCGCCGGCAACACCATGTGGAGTTCCAACAGGCCCTGAGAGGGGTGGGATCGCACCACGTGAGGCAGGACCTTTGGGAGAACACTCCGACCTTCCCTCCCCGCCTCCCAAGATGAAGCCACCAGCCACACGTGGGTCTCCACAGAAAATCAATTAAAACGAACTCTTAACTTCTTCAGCTGCACCAGCCACATTCCAAGTGCTCAGGAGCCACGCGATGGCTGGTGGCTGTCCTGCTGGATGACACAGTTAAACAGTCCCATCCCGGCAGACAGCTCCGCTGGACAGCAGTGCTGGTTAGGGAGCGCCATGAGGCAGCTCAACTCATTAGCTGCTCTGTCTCTTCAAAGAGCTTTTCTTTCGTGAGATGATGGCATGCAGTGGTAAAATTTTTTTTAAGTAAACTTTCAAAATTCAACTGTTAACATTCAAGATCGACAAAAATCTCTGAAAAAGGATGTTCCCTTTGTTTTAAGAATATCTGCCGCACTGCCATTGTGTTTTCCATTTTATCAAGGACTAGTGAACACTCTGTCACAGAGCAGTAGCTGGAGGCTGCAGACTGGCATTTGGGAAACACTTTCTCATACTCCTACGGGATCCTTTAGTTTAGGTCCCAAAGCTCCAAGAAAGGGCAAGTATAAGGTAGTGGATTGAAGAAATGAGCCAATCCTGTGAGTCAGATCTACAAAACTACCAAGTTCCACGGTGCGTTTTAGAAGTTAGGTGACGTCTTCAAAGGCAAAGGAAAAAACCAGTGACACAACTGCTTCGTTGTTCCAGTTCCCAGAATGATCCCAAGCCACCATCTGTGACCTTGCTCTTTGCCTCCAGGACACACTGGTGCACACACGCGGCACATCCCATCAGGGCAGCTCAAACAGCAGCACTGAGGGACGATGTTGGGGGGCGGGGGGCAAGGCAGCCCCGTGAGGGCATGGGCACGCACCCGGAGTACAGTGTCCCGCACGTTGGCACAGGGGGACAGCAGGGCGCAGAGCAGCACGTCCACCTCCTCCTGCTCTGCAAAGGCACAGCCATCCTCGCCACTGCTGCTGGCACACAGGGTGGTCAGGGCCTCTGAAGCCAGAACCTGAGGGAGACATCCAGCCACTGGGCTCAGTTCGACAAATCGTTTCCTACTACAGGGCCAGGCAGGGGAGCTGGGGAT
>NW_011495054.1:5929454-5941294 GCF_000754665.1 Bison bison bison
ACCAAAGCCAGTGGCAGGATCCAAGCAAAACCACTCATGAGCTGAGAACAGTCTGGCTGGCTCTCACGAGTACCGCTGTGCCCAAGGTCAGAACTGAGGGCTGGGAGAGGCAATCGGAACCTGAGGGTGGGGCTGTGAACAGTAGAAGCCAGCAGGGGACCGGATTACCTGAAGTCGGGGAGAGCCCGTCCCAATCACCCAGGTCAGAAGGCGCAGCATGGCCACGCGAGGCAGCAACTCCGGGCCGTTCTACGGGAGAAAGCACATGAGGCAGGACGAAGCTCCACGGAAGGTCTGTAACCAAGCCCAGAGGCACGTGAGTCCCTCTCACCCACAGGGGAACATTCTGGGTCTTCCTGCTGACCACACTGGAGGGACCCTGTCAAGTCTACAACTCAATCCACAGGAGCCAACCCCAGTCAGCCGTGATCTCCAGGGACTAAAAATAACTATTCCTAACCTTGGCTGAAATTCACAGACTTTTGAAATACAGGTGGCTCATGAATACACAAAGAGACACTGAACTTTACAAATAAGTAAAGAAATGCAAAATAAAACAAGATACCATTCTTCCACCTGTCATTGACAAGCTAAACACTACATGAGGTTGTATGAGGTTTGGAGAAAAGGAAACGCTTAGCAAGGGTATAGTTCAGAACATGTCACATGACCTAACAATTCCACGCCCAAGAATCTGTCCTATGAGAATGTTCACGTGGTGTGCAAGGCATGTAAATGAACAGGGGACACCCCACAGCTGCATTTAAAACATGGAAACGTTTGGGGCCTTAAAATGTCAATCAGCAAGTAAAAAGCTGACTAAAACATTGTGCGCCCACAGAACAGAGCCTGTAATATGAGATCCACATGATGTGGACCACACAGGTCCTGACACTGGAGGAGGCCCAGAGAAGACAGTCCCGTGGAAGGAGCGGTGCAATCCATTTTTTGCATTACTGCATTTGTGGGTATGAGCTTTATACGTGCTTAAATAAAAAAGTCCACGAGGGTATAGACCAAACTGTTATTAATAGCTACCTCTGAGGAGGGGCATTTCTCTTTTTGCTTCTGTACTGTTGGAATTTTTTTAAAGTACGTAAGCACTACTTTCAAATTTTTAGAACATAATCTACTAAAACTGGGCTTCCTCGGTAGCTCAGCTGGTAAAGAATCCGCCTGCAATGTAGGAGACCCTGTTTCAACTCCTGGTTGGGAAGTTCCCCTGGAGAAGGGATAAGCTACCCCCTCCAGTACTCTTCCCTGGTGGTTCAGCTGGTAAAGGATCCACCTGCAATGTGCGAGACCTGGGTTCAATCTCTGGGTTGGGAAGATCCCCTAGAGAATGAAACAGCTACCCACTCCAGTTTTCTGGCCTGAAGAATTCCATGGACTTTATAGTCCATGGGGTCAAAACGAGTCGGACATGACTGAGAGACTTTCACTTTCAATCTATTAAAAAAGAAAATTCCTTGGGACTTCCCTGGTGGTCCAGTGGTTAGGACTTCAGGTTCCAATGAAAGGTGTGGGGATTCTAACCCTGGTCACGGAGCTAAGATACCACATGCCTTATGGCCAAAAACCCAAAACATAAAACAGAAGCAATATTGTAACAAATTCAATAAAGACTTTATAGATGGTCCACACCCAAAAAGTCTTTAAAAAAAAAAAAAGAACCCAAAAATCCTGACTGAATGAGCTCCAGTCTCAAAAGCAAGTGAAAAGGATAGTAACCAGCACTATCTTCTTAAGAACAACATACAATAAGTTAGAGTCCTTCAACTCCTTTGGCTCAGAAACTATCAGACGCAGGAGACCCATAGCTTCTGTGAGGCCTTGGAGGCTCTCTCAACAGAACATTTAGGGTCTCCCCACCAATGGCCGCTGCTGTAGGACCCCCTCCCCAGAACTGTTCATGGGTCAGGAAGTGTCAGAAGCCCCTGCCCTACCCCCCGCAACCCCACTCAAGCCAAGGGGGAGCTGAGCTCCCCAGCCTACCTCGTCCACACGCCCAGGTGGGTTGCTTGGGGAGGCCCGCAGCTGGGCGTGGACTGTGAGGATCTGAAGAATCTGGGCCATTCTTTCCTCCTCCTCCTCACTGTGGTGGGGCATCTCAGTCAGCACCATCTTCAGAAAAGGGAAAACCAAGGAGAAGGCTGGCGCGGACAGGGGCGCAGCGTCTGTGAGAGCAAGAAGTAGACCGACTCTGCAGGCAGGCCGGGCCCCGAGTTTGGCCGCCACAGCGTCCATCCTCAGGGCAAGCGGGCAGGGAGACGGCTGGAGGCCCTTTCTGATACCCTGAAGCCAGAGGCATGACAAGAGGGACAAGAGACGGCAGTCCAGTTCTAAAGCCAATGCCGCTCCTACCCCAGACAGCGCCTGGTTCCACAATGTGAGCATTAAAACAGACAAGTAGATTCCAACAGCAAGAACTAAACCCTCAAGGGGGGCGGGGGTGGGGTAGGGGGTCACAGTGACTGGACTCAGAAATCATCCATCTGGTTCAAGGGGTGAGGTGAGGAAATCAAGACCAGCAAGGGGAGAGACCAGCAGAAGCTGCGGCCTCGGGAAGCCCGGAGGATGGAAGTCAAGCCCCCGACGGTTCACCCGCCTTGCGCCCTCTGTCCACCCTATCCGGTCCCTCACCTGGCTCGCCCTTGCCTGCCCTGCTGGTGATGGTGTGACTGTGCAGCAGGGTCACTGCTCTCTTCACGGCCACCGACAGCTCTTCCTGGCACCATGACTCATCCAGGGCACATTCCGGCTTCAGCAGGCGCAGAGTCACATGGCTCACCAAAGTGCCTGTGTCCAAGAGAAGGGACCCACAGGGATGACCCACGCAAAGACACACAATCTGGCTCGGGTGTGAACCAGGGACCCACATCCCCCTGAGTTAACACTAATCAGCTCTGCTCTGCCCTGCCCATCTCCTCAACCTAGTTTCTCGTTTCATCTCCGTGATACTCCAAAAGGGTGGACAAGCTGGCAAGGGGCTATCCTCCTGACAGTAAGGAATCAGAAGTATGCAGCAAGGAGGCATGAGCCACACAAGGTTACTCAGCTGGGAGTGAAGCTCTAGCCACAGGGTGCTCCCACCTTCCATGCAGCAGCCCAGCCAGCTGCATAGGTTCTGTGTGCACAGCCTGACTCCAGCCTCACCCATGGGAACGTATCCTTAAGGCTCAAAGATGTCATACAATCCACAGAGCGAGGTTACCACAATTCCCAGCTACCTCACAAGGTTCTTTGTGGCTAAAGAGAAAGCTTCTCAAGGCCACAGAGCCCTCTGGTCACCCACACCTGCTGCTCAGGAGCTCTGGGCTCCATGGATAGGCCACGTGGCACCAACTATCCCACTGCCACTGAATTTAAAGCTGCTACAGAAAGATCAAGGGCTTCCCATGTGGCCCAGTGGTAAAGAACCTGCCTGCCAATGCAAGAGACATGAGAGATGAGGGTTCAATTCCTGGGTCAGGAAGATCCGCTGAAGTAGGAAATGGCAACCCACTCCAGTATTCTTTCCTGGGACACCCCATGGACAGAGGAGCCTGGAAGGCTACAGTCCATGGGGTAGCAAAGAACTGGATATGACTGAGCGACTCAGCACATACACATACACACACACACACACACACACAATCACTGACTAGCATCTAAAACTTGGTCCTCAGAGTGAAGCCACAGTAGACATAAAAAAGGAGAGGAGATGGCATCACGTGCTCCCTGGGATGTGTAGCTTGGGCCGCCTGAGGCTGCACCCATGGGAACACAGGTCAGTAGCTGAGGTCACTGCATGCCTCCCCCAAGCACTCAGGGCACGCCTGTCCGCCCCCCTCCTGACCCGGGGTCATGCCCACAGCCAGCCAATGAGAACTAACCCAAAGCCTTGAGCCTCGGGGGCATGACACAGGCAGCCAAGGACAGGAAAGGGGTCTTGATCCTGGGAGCAGCCAGGGGAGACTTCAGCAAGGGCAGGAAAGAGTCGACCAGGACCGGGATGTACTGGGTCAGGCCGGACGGGTTCTTGGCCAGGATGGTGTCCAGCAGCCCCAGAGCCGCCTCCAGCTCACTGTCCAGCTGTAAGCAGAGTCAGCCCAGAGGGCTGGTCAGCAGGGCCTGCCCTAACAGCAAGTGAGGCGGGGTCGCTGGGGCAGCCGCTCACCTCCTGCAGCCGCCTCCGGATCTGCGCTTCCTTGTCCAGCTGGGCCTGCAGCATCTCCTTCTGTTTGCTGGTCAGCTGCACCTCCTCTTTTATGCCTTTCTTCTTCTTTATCTCCTGAAGGAACAAGCACAGCAATTCCGTCTCCAGGGCACAGACCTGCCTCCCTCCCACCACCAGGCAAGGTGAGCTTGGCGCCACCGTCGGTCCCAGGCCAGCTCTGAGTCTGTGATCTGGGCCCCAAACCTGCCGGCTGGCCTGCCCCACTCCCACAAGCCCAAGGCCGCCTGGTTTCTACAGAACAGAGAGCAGTAGAGTGGCCATTTCTTGCCAGATTCTCTATAAGGAAAACACAAAAAGAGTCTTTACGTGTTAAGAGAAATGGAAAGTTCCTCCAAGTGTTGAAGAGGGTATTCTGGGAGCCACATAGCTTCAGAACTCCAGCCTAAGGCTCTCCTACCTCTGACCAGCCTGCCCTACACTCTCCTCTAGTGTAAGCTAAAGCCTGGCAGAGGCTGAGAGCATTCATTCATCTGATATTCACTGAGCACCTAGGAGGTGCCAGATGCTGGGGAGACTGTGGGAACAAGACCAAGTCTCTGCCCTTACAGAGCTCACCATCTTAGTGGGGGTGGCTACACAACGAACAGGGAACAGATACATAAGCAAGGTGGCTTCAGATCATGACAAGTGTCATGAAAGGAATAAATATGCGTAACAAACGAGAAGGGGGCGGCTCGGCTCTGGGTAGGGTGGGCAGAGGGGTCACCTCTCTGCAGAAGGGACATGTGGGCAGAGATATAGAAGACAAGAAGAACTCAGCCTATAAAGATTGAAGAAGAAAATAAAAAAGACTGAGGGAGGTGCACAGGCTGAGACAAGAGAAAGAGCCCTGTGTGCTGTGCTTCCGCCAGAACCAGCCCCATCACCACTGAACACAGCCATGAACCCCGATGCCCCAGAGGCCACACTGTGCCAGGGCCCGCGCCCAGTCAGGAGGACAGACGGGTCCCGGCCATCCAGGAGCAGGGCGTGGGGACGGGCATAGAGTCAAGTTACACCATTTAGCACAGGAAATACATGAACTACTGACAGCAGGAAGAAAAATCTCTTTTCCTGGAGTTGCGGGTGGAGAAAGCTACTGAGAGACAGCAGATCAAGAAGGTGACAGGAGGAGCCGGGCAGAGCGGGGAGGTCAGAGGAGCATGCCACGGGTCAGGGTGACCCAATGGACCGGCCTGAGGCCTCCGCACACCCACCTCCTTCAGCTCCAACTCGATGATCTGCTCCTTGAAGGAGTAAGCTTTGTTCTCTCGCTTCATGTTGGCCTTTTTTATGCTGTCCTGCTGGGCACTGAAACACCAGAGTGGGTGATCAGCCAGGTTCCATCCAGCCACGAGGCCCTTTAGCCTCCCACCAGCCACGAGATCCCTGCTACCTCTTAAGTCATGGGCACCAGGCAAGTGCTGGGTCCTCCACACGCTCTCGTATCCAGGACCGAAGACTGTGTGTGGACCACAGCCAGCACTCCCCCAACGAACAGACAGACTGTATCACTTACTGAGCCCTCGAGCAGGCGGCTCACCTCTGAATGATGGACTTGTCGTACAACTCCCCTGCAGGGGTCTGCATGATAGCAAACTCCTCCCGCGTCACCTGGCACAGTGCTGGGTTCTGCACGGAGGTGGTGATGGTGCTGATGAGCTGCGGGAGGACCCGGTCTGGGGACAGGATCGAGAGGGAGCCCATGGCGTTCATGGAAGACTGCCAGACAAACACAGACACGGTCAGTGCCTGCCACGGCTGGCACAGGAGAGAGGGCCTGCCATGTCTCACGCCCTGGGCGGCAGGCTCCCCTTCTTGCCGCTGCCTGTTCTTTCTGAGCCCTGCCGCTGGAGTGGACGGCTACAGGGTGTGCCTGCCTTCTCGGCATGCTGCACCCCGACATGGGGGACATTTCTCTCCCACTCTTGATCTCTGTGGTTCAGGCAGAGCTTCCCCCACCCTCGATAGAGATGGACACGTGACCCAGACCGGAAGGATGGGCCCTGGGATGAGCATAAGACCTGAGTCAGGTCAACCCAGGCGGTAAGGCCCTCTGCCAGCTGGAATAGTTGGAAAACGCCAGCTTTTCCCACTGGAGCTAACAGGGGATGAGACGTAAGCCTCGAACAGCTATCCTGCTACCAAAAAGCAGAGACTGATAACAGAGCCCATGCTGCAGAAAGCAGCAGTGAGGCACAGACAGAGGAGGAAGGGAGACGGACAGAGAGCAAGAAACATACCACTTACGAGGTCTTGAGGACATCTCAGTCCCTGTCCCGTCACATCCAGGGGCTTACCAGTTAGACGTGGCAACCAGCAAGCTCCCTGCTAAGCTCAAACTAGTCTGCGCTTTCTGTCACTTGCAACCCAACAGTCCAACCCACTTCTCATCACCCCGTCTTCTGTTTCTCTGAATCTTCCTGGTCTGCCTGCTGACCTGATGCCAGAGCCAGCTCACAGGCCCAACTACCTGGTTCAAGGGGCTCTGTGTGGTGATCCTGGGGATGATCTGGTCCAAGTGCCTACTAATGAAGGCTTCCGGATCGATCTTCATCCTGGCGAGAAGTGCTGGCCAGAGGCCAGACTGCACAGCCACTGAAGGGAAGGGGAGCTCTTTGAGGCCTTCTGCCCGCCTGCTCTTCCGACAGAGTCCCTGCCCTACCCGCCCACCCAGGCCACAGACCTAAGGATGGGTGGTGAGAGATGATCAGCATCTCCTGTGCCAGCTGTTCCATGCCGGTGATGCCACCCTCCAGCCCTGGCACCCCGGAGATGACACACAGAGCCTCCTGCAGGACCCGCGGGGGCACGTAGGTCTTGCCCGCCTCAGTCACCTCCCCAGTGTCGGTCACCAGAGCCTCGAAGGGCAGCACCTGTGGGGAGACAACGAATGAGCCCCAATGATCAGAGTCCCGTGCCGGCCTAGCCCTCGGGAGATGAAGACGCCAGGAACGTAGCTGTCTGTCATTCAGTAGATTCTCTGGGCCCCCTGCTGGCGTGGAGACCAAGGCCCGGAGCCCTGCGCTGGGATCCACAGGCTGTGAGATAGGCCTGGAAGGAAACACCTAGGGTCCTGAGCCTCAAAGAGCCCAGAGTGGGTAAAAAGGCAACAGAATCCGATCCAGGGGGAATGAACCTGAGACTGCAAGTCTGTCACCAGCCCACATCCCTTAAGCCGGCTCAGGGAGGGAGGGAAGCAGTGAACGGGACACAGAGAGCACTGAAATCAGGAGCCAGGTCCCCGTCCTGCCGCCATCCGCTGAAGGGAGACGCTGAGCAAGTCATGTCAGCTGCCAGAACCATGAACAACTCCCATAAAACAAGCATAGTAAGCCTGTCAGCCTTTTAAAGGCATTATGAAAAACGGACAGAGAGAAGGGTAGAAAAATGTTTTAAAAATTATAAAGTGCTTTAAAAATGAAGTGTTTTTCCATTACTCAGGAATAAAAAGGTTGACTTACGTGTCATAAGACACGGGAAGAAAGAAAGGCATCTGCAAAGGAATGGTGTGAAACAAGGTGGTCCCTGAGCTGTGGGGCAGGGCAGGAGACCTTGGCGTCACACGGAGCCCACGTGAGTGAGGACAGCCAGGGAGCACCCCAGGTGAGATCCCACAGCGCAGGCAGGGGCAGCTCGGGGGTCTGTGAGCCCCAGTTCTGGGGCCCGGAAGAGGCCCTGACCTTGTGAGAACTGAGGACGGTCTTCAGCTCCTCCAGCAGTCCGTACGCCAGCTTGAAGCCCCCGAGAGAGGACAGCAGCTTCCGGGCCGTCTGCTGGGCCTGCCTGCGCACGTGCCAGGGGCGGCTCAGGAGCACGGCCGCCAGGGCCCGGTGGTACTGCCTGCAGCAGAGGGACAGGGCGCGCTGGGGATGGCCGGGCGCGGCTCTCCGCAGCCAGCCTCCCACCCCTCACACACAGCTGAGGCTCGGGCTCCTGCCAGGGAATGGGGTCATCTGGCCCGAGGGGGAGGGTGAACGAGCCCCACGTACTGAACTTTGTTGCCTGTGAGTCGGTGCGGATGGTCAAGAAACAGTCTCTCTGTCAGGTGCAGCACGGTACACAGGGCTGGCAAGGGGAGAGAAACAGTGCAAGTGTTTTTAAAATAGAGAATACGGCTGCGGCTGAACTGCCCTGAACGGGCCCGATCTCGTCTACAACAGAGGAAACGGGGACTTCCCTGGTGGTCCAGAGGCTGAGACTCCGCGTTCCCAATGCAGGGGGCCCAGGTTCCATCCCTGGTCAGGGAACTAGATCCCACATGCCGCAACTAAGGCCCAGAGCAGCCAAATACACAAAGAAATTAATAGAGAAAATATCCAGAAAGAACTGGAAAAGTTGGAAATCAAAATGTAAGCGTAAAATCACAGTTTCACTTGAATTTTCTTTTTTTTAAACTTTTTACTTTATATTGAAGTATAGTTGATTAACAATGCTGTGTTAATTTCAGATGTACAGCCAAGTGACTCGGTTATACGTGTATGTGTTATCTACTGAATTTGCTTTTCTGCTAAAAGCAAGTTATGCTTGTATATACATATACACACGTGTATCTTGGAACAAGCAAAAGTACACACTTTCTTTTAATTAAAGATTAGTGAGATCCTATGGTATAGCACACGGAACTATATTCAATACCCTGTGATAAACTATAGTGGAAAAGACTATGAAAAAGAACGTGTATATATATATATAGCTGAATCATTCTGCTGTACAGTAAAAATTAACACACGAGTGTATTAATTCACTGTAAGTATATTCAACTATACTCCCATAATTTAATTTGTATGCAGTTCTAAAGAATAAGAGCACTTACTGATGTGAAATGATTTCCAAATCTAGAGAGCACAATGCATATAGCATGCATATTACCTTTTATATAAAAAGGAAGAGAACTAACACATAAGGATATTTATTGGTATAAAAATAAAATATCAACAATACATAGCAAGGGGATAAAACTGGCTCTCCATGGCTAGGGATACTGGGCAGATATCAAAGCAAAAGTGTAACTTTCAGTGTAGCCCCTCTTGGGGCTTTTATTTTTGTATTATGTGAATACATTTCCTGTTCAAAGACTAGCTAAATGTGTTTTAAACATCAGAAAGTGACTAACAGTTGTAGCTCATGAACAGAATGTTGTGATGTGCGAGTCAAAAGACTTTTCAAGTCACCAATTAGCCACAGATACTTCTAAGGCAACCTAGAATTTTAAACATACACTTAAAGATCCACAGTTCCTTTTCTGCCAAGATAGAAACCAGTAGTTTTTCTATCTCCCAGTGGGGGAGTCGAGCCAGCCACACTTCACTAGAGCTTCTCAGCTGTCTCTGAACATACGAAAACCTCTGAGACAGCACCAATTACCCAATCAGCTGTAATTATACCTAATATCACAGCTCTACAGCTATTAGTGCTCTGTCTCCACAAATCTCCCACTTCACTCCCACCTCCCCAGCCTTCCAGGCCCCACAGGAATAAATTCATTCTCAGGAAAGCTGAGCTGTTAGTCAGATCGCTCTGCTCCAGGTCTTTGCCGAGCTGACTGGTCAAAACAACAGGCAGTCCGGGAAGGGTCCTCTGTGAAGACCCACCAGAGAGACTCGGCCCCAAGTTCAACTTCGAGTAGGCAGGTAGTGACTCACCATCCTCTGAAGCCATGAGGAGGAATTTCTCGGAAGTGAAAACCTGCTTCTTCTCATCCAAAATGAGCTGCCAGAAACCACTCAGTTTGGCCTCTGCAAGAGACAAAAGGTCACTCCACCACACAGCCCACCGCCTCCCCCAGGGCTAGCCCCGCCACGCTGCAGCTGCCAGGGCTGGGTCCTCTGGAAGACCCGCCTCAGTGCAGCAGGCCAGGGTCCTCGCTCGGCAGGAAGGGGTCACTCCCAGGCTCACCGTCCTCCCACGCCAAGAACTAACTAGTTCTTCTGGTAGCATCACCCCTTATGGAAACCTCTGGTGCTTCTCCACTTCCTGCAGCAGCCCAGACGACCTGCCTCCCCCCTCGGATTCCCACCTGCTCCAGGTGCCAGGCTGAGCTCCTTAAAGTCCTCACATGGCACCTTCCCTTGTCCTTCCCTGGTCTGAACTCACACTGGGCCGTTCCCTTCCAGTCAGTGAAACTTCTTCTAGTCCTCAGGGCACTAGTTCAAACGCTCCATCCTTCAGGAAGCCTTTCCTGGCCCCCAACCCCAAAACTAAAAGCAACCCATCCTTCAAACCTGCTCTTATGCTATGTTTTGCCTTTAACAGCAGATAATGTTTGCATATCCCTTCTCCCATTACAGTAAAGGCTGCTTAAAATTTGCTGAAGCAGGGTCATGTTCATTTCTGCCTCCCCCCACGGAGAAGTAGCTGAGTGCCTTGGCATATACTCAGGTGTCAAGCAATAACATGTGAAGAGCTGAATCTTGTTTCTAACCACAGGAGTACGTCCAGCTACGTCCGCACAGAGCAGGAGTTAGACTAAACAAGCATGGAATACCCTGTAGCCCCAAAAACAGGAACGCTCTTTTTGTTGCACTGATATGGAACCTTTTCCCAGATGTGTTCAGTATATAAAATGCCACGCTGTTGTTGTTTAGTTGCTAAGTCGTGTCCAACTCTTTTGCAACTTCAGGGACTGTATCCTACCAGGCTCCTCTGCCCATGGGATTTCCCAGGCAGGAATACTGGAGTGGGTTGCCATTTCCTACCCTGGAGGATCTTCCCAACCCAGGGATCAAACCCGAGGTTCCTGCATTGGCAGGCGGACTCTTTACCACTGAGCCACCAGTGAAGCCCGTCTATAGTACGTTACCCAGCGTGTTTGGGCAATTTCACATTAGCCATCTCTGGACACGAAACTGGTACTGTCCTCCAAGGACAGAAACTGAGTGGCTGGAAGGCAGGCTGGCTAAACTCAGGGGACACTGTTCATGTTACACCTTAAAACTGTATAACCAATCAAAAACAAAGTCCCACTGAGCACCTGCAGGGATGAGCCTCAGGGTCGCACTGAGCAGTGGGAGGGCAGCAGGGGGCGCTGTCACCGTCCTCCTCTGCTCTGTCGCCCCAGTGCTCAGGGACGGGAGCTTGCAGATAAAATCCATCCCGGCAGGTGCCAAGTGGCCCCGTGGCTGCCCAGGGGGTAAGTGGCCAAGCTGATGCAGCCAAATCCTGAACATTTGGCCCTCCTCCCAGGGACTCTGGAAGAGGCCCTTGTCTGCAGCCTCCTGGACACCGCTGGACTCTTACCAGCCTGCGAGTCGGCCATTGAGAGCTTCGTGAGCAGCAAGCAGCGGACCCTCGTGACGGGAACCTGAGTGCCTTGGGAGGCCGCCTTCTCCACTGTCTGGATGAGCAAGGGCAGCAAGTCCAGGGCCTGCAGCAGTGTGTCGCCTGTGGAGACAGGACCGGCGCCTGTCCATCACTCGGGGGCAGGGGCGGGGTGGGGGGGGGAGCGGCAAGATTACCCGGGAAAGGACATTCACCCCTGTCTGAACCGGCTAATGATTACCTTTCAAATACCTCGAAGGAGTGGAATAGAATCTAGGGCTTAAATCAAACTCTACAACCTTACAGATAGAGCTAGAAGGGTCCTTACTAACCCAAGAGTCTGTCTATTCATTTGATGAATAAAGAAACAGAGGGGTGAAGT
>NW_011495054.1:5941439-5958068 GCF_000754665.1 Bison bison bison
GGGCGAAGAGAACCAGGGCAAAACCTCAGGTCCACCAATTTCTTTCTGGGGCACTTCCCCCATACCAGACAACCTCCAGACCCAAACCCCCCAACCAGAACCAATCTGCTGACCTATGAACTAAAGTCTGTTTTTTCAAAAAAAGGTAAAAACCTACTAAAACCTGTAACTAAACTCATAAATTACCAAAGTGGTATATCAGAATATTTCACACAAAGAAAGCATTTCATTTGGACAATGCCATGCTTTTGAATCCAAGAAATGCATATTTTAAAGGTTTATTTTATGTTTGCTTTTAAAGTCTGGAGCAGAACTAGAACTAGCTCCAGCTAGAGACGAGGTTAAACCAAGACTTGGCTACTTAGAACTCAATCTAAAGTCAACTTTGAGCTTTGCACAGTGGCAGTATCGTAGCCAACGAGGTTTATCCAAGGCGCGATTATTGCTAATTGAAAAAATAAATAAAGTCAACTTGGATCAGTGCAGCAAAACTGCAAAGTGATACAGACTTTGTCTGCAAAGCTCGGACACAGAACAGAAGGGGGTCACCTTTTTAGAGGGCACTTTGGAATCTCCCAGACATTTCTTTAGACAAAATCGTCATCCATTTAAACCATGAGTGAAACACAAGCCCATCTGAGAGGTGGAAATCAGCGCTGGAGATTTTCTCCTTGGGGATCAAGCTCCTACCCAGGTTTGCTGTGTCCCCTCACTGCACGTGGAAAGGAGGCAAGTGCCCAGATGACACGCTTGTCAGCCCTGGCGCAACGGCAGGGCTAGTTTCTCACAGGTCCAGGGTGCAGATTATACATTTACACCTCATACATCAGTCTATCAGAATCATATCTTCATGATTTCAGAAAACAGAGTGACAGGTTCTAGCTATGGGTCCTCTCTGAATAAACTTTGTACTCTGAAGGTCTGATAAGGGGGAGAAGTCAAAATCAAACGGGGCTCTGATTCTAGGCTTTGTGGATGACTAAGCTGGATGCTCCCATGGACTCAGGAGGAAACAATATAAAAAAGGCTGGACAGAGAGGGCAGGCCCAGAGCCATGTCGACGCCCTGAAGACTGTGTCTCCTCTGCGGGGAGCCTCTCACCTCGAAAGCAGACCAACATGCACTGCAGGTAGGCGTGCCTCACGGCAGAGGTGGAGGTTTTAAGGCTGAAGGCTTTCTTGAACCATTCGGTGAGCTTCTTGGGTACTTCCGTGGTGAAGCGGTGACACCAGAGAGCCAAGACAGAGACAGCGTGCACCAAGGTGCCTTCATGAACTAGGGGGAGAAGTTGGAGCCGGTCAGCCAGACATCTTACACCCACGTCACATCACCGCGAGCCGCATGCAAAAGCAAGCCAGGTAAAGGGAGAGGAAGCAGTGAGGCTTCGGGGAGGGGAAGCAGGGCCTTCAGAAGGGGTCACCACAGGCTCCAACCGCGAAAACCGGGCTCAAACACGGCGCCCAGCTGCAGCCTCACCGTGCTGCCCAGAATTACCTTCTTGCTGGAGGAACGGGATGAAGAGCTCAGCCACGGTCCCGCTCAGGACTTGACTAGAAGGCCCCGACACCACGTGATGACTGACACTCCCGATCCCTGGAAGACGGGGGTTCCCTGCTCAGCCCCTGGTCAGCACAGAATTGCCAACACACCATCTTCCTGTTGCTGCCCCCTCCCGAGCGGCCACGCCTCTCCTCTGGCCATCACTGACCCTCCCTCAATCTCCCATCAGACGTCCTGCCTTTTACAGAAGCCAGGCTGGGACGTCCAAGACTGTCAGGATCCAACAGATTCGCCACACCTGATGGTCGGGGTGACCCTCATCTACAACCACACTTCCTGACACCCGAAGAGAAATTCTATACCTGAGAGAACGCTCATCTTCTGGGCTACAATAGTTAGCTTCCCCTCCGAGCCTAAGAGGAGAGAGAGCAAAGATTCAGAATTCCCATCTGCCACCTTTCCCAAGGGGGTGAACAAAGTAGTCATGTGTGTGACATCAAGACACACTGGGGGACTTCACTGGTGGTCCAGTGGTTAAGACGCCATGCTCCCAGTGCCGAGGGCCTGACTTCCATCCCTGGGTGGGGAACTAGATCCCACAGGCCAAGTGGTGCAGCCAAAAAAGGAAAAAAGAGAGAAAGAAAGATAGTTTCTGATTCTAAAAGTAGAGCCTCTTTATCATGAAGTTGGGTTTAAAACCACACTAATTGGGTTTTTCTTTTTTCTGACTAAAGAAGTAAATGGAGAAGGCAATGGCAACCCACTCTAGTACTCTTGCCTAGAAAATCCCATGGACGGAGGAGCCTGGTAGGCTGCGGTCCATGGGGTCACTAAGAGTCGGGCAAGAATGAGCGACTTCACTTTCACTTTTCACTTTCATGCATTGGAGAAGGAAATGGCAACCCACTTCAGTGTTCTTGCCTGGAGAATCCCAGGGACGGGGAAGCCTGGTGGGCTGCTGTCTATTGGGTCGCACAGTCGGACACAACTGAAGCGACTTAGCAGCAGCAGCAGCAGCAAAGAAGTAAATATGTTCTTGCAGAAAATGTGACGAACAGAAAAAATTTTTTTTAAAATCTAAAAACCACCCATCCAAGAATATTACTTATATTTTGGTGTATTTTTCTCTATTTTTTATAACCTATGTGCACAAAAACATCTATACTTAAATCTGAGCTCACCCCCATCCACACCACTCTGCCTGTGCTTCTACTCACATTCCTGACACAAGAAGACTCAGAGCACTGAGCTCCCAGCAGGCCCCAGCGCCCAGGGAGTGCCAGAGCCCGCACCTCAGCCATCCCCATGCCCGGAAAGGCGAGCCCACCTCCGAGGATAGCGAACAGGTGCCTGGCCAGGGCTTCCATCGCCGAGGAGTCACTGCACTGGCGGGCCAGGTTCCGCAGCGCCAGCACGGCTTCATCCATCAAGCGAGGGCTGTTGGACTTCAGCTGACCTGGACACAGAGAGCCGCTGCTCAGAGCTGAGTAGCCAGGCTCTCGTCTGTCTTCCTGGCTCCCAACTCATCCATCCTGGCTCTGCGTTCTCATGATCAAGGATCTCAGAAAAGAAACTCCGCGCCTGTAGTTTATTTCTAAACGGGGCTGTCTCGTGCCCCTTCTTCTACAACTGGGAGAAATGCAACCAAAAACCCAAGGTGTCATTCTAGGGGTGGGAGAGGGGTCGGGACACTCACCAGCCAGTCCTTTCCCAATGTCCAGGGCATACTGGCTGAGATCCAGAGTCACGGATGCCAGCAGACTGGAGATAGCTGAGGGGGACAGAAAGCACACACCATGCTGACCTCGGAGGGAAGTTGCCCGTTTCTGCCCGGCTCCCCAGCCAATGCTCAGGCCCGCTATCTAGCCACATGGAACACGACCACTTTTCACCTCTATATGGTCACACCTTTATCCCTCTGCTCTGCTGTAAAGCTGTACACTGCCCCATCCCTACAGCAAAATCTGTGCCCCCAACACTCCACCTATACCTCTTACCAAGATAAAAAGGGACAGAGACTCAACTCTCACATCCTAGGGTTTCAAATACCACCGGCACCAAGGTCAACCTGTCTAGAGCAGAGGTTCTTAACCTGGTTTCCAGAAGGTTCTCAGACCTCTAAAAATGTATGTATGCAGCATTTTCAACGGATACACTTTGCACACTCTTTCAACAAGAGGGCCCATTACTTTCAACATACTCTCGAAAGGGTCCCTAAGTCTCCCTCTCGAGGGGCCCAACGAGGTACACAGTGAATACAGCCTCCCCCCACACCCCCCATAAACACTGCCTGTTGCCAAGCAGCTGCGATCTGGCTCACTGGGTGATGTCATCTCCCTCCCACTGTCCTGGCTGGCAGCAACCTACTTTCAATGACATTCTCTGGACTCCTCAGTAAGGACTTCTGTATGGTGGGCAGGACCAGATCCTTAAACTCCGAGTGGGACACGTACCGGAGCAAAGGGGCACAGTTATCCTGCCAAGAGAAAGGGGTCAGGCACCCTGCCCTTGTGGGAACAGACTAAGAATAAAGCATGGCTCCGAATCACAGAATTTAAAAGGGCATTCAGCTGGACGGACGAGGAAGGGCCACCGTTCACTCACCAACAGATACTTCTGAGGCTTCACTTTGCTCATCAGGATGTTCTTCACGTAAAAGTCCAGCAGGGCACTCTGGGGAAGAGAGACCTGTCGGACCCTGGTGCTCTGAGGTCCCTCTTGTGCGAGCACTTGTGAACAGTACCAATCAGGGCCCCAAATGACATGGAGTCAAGCATGGAAATGCCAGTGTCCATGCCACTGCCCAATGAAAAGCCCTCCACAGCTTTCCATGGCTCCTGGGATCAAGTCCAGGCCCCTGGCGTGGCTCACAGGCCTGCCGGCTCCTCTCTCACCCGGGCAGCCACGTACCGCCCACGTCCCAGCCCACACACTGCTCTCTCTGCCCCCAGATGCCCTTCCTTGCCTCTTGGCCTTGTTAACATCTCTTCACCCTTTAAGTTCCTTCCTTAGAGATGTGTTGCCTGACCCACAGCCTGAGACAGGTCCCTGCCACAGAGTATCACAGCCTCTCGTGTGGTCCCTTTTGTAGCGTGTTTCACAGAGATGACAAGATGCCGCTCTGCCTAACAGTGGGCTCCTCAGACTCAGCCCCGCCCGGGCAGGGATCACGGCCCCCTCGCTCACTGCTGCACCCCCAACACCTGGCACAGAGGTTGGCATAAGGCAGCTGCTCAGGGGTGAGTGACTCAGTGACAGCAAGAACAGGCAAATCAGCATCCCAGTAACTGCGGCAGGGCCCACCCCCAGTGAGAACCAGAGAGGAAACGTTCCCGCTCCTCACACATCACTGCGAAAGGCCGGGGTCTCGGGAGAGAAAACCAGCCAACTTCAGATGGGGCCAGTGGCTGGGGCCACTGGGGGAAAACGCACTCCCCGCCCAGCGCCCGCTTGCCTTGTGCTGGTTGGCCACGTCCATCTCCTTGTGGCTCGTGCAGAACTGCACCAGCAGCCCCAGCATGCCCGCATAGCTCTGGTTGGGCTCCAGGCTGAGAATGGCTGATAAGTACTGCTCCACCAGCCCGGGGTTCTGAGGAGGAACGGGGAGGGCAGGGGTATCAGATGGCAGGGGGAGTGTGTGGAGGAAGCAGTGCCCGCCGCCCACCGCAGCCTCCGGTCACCTCTCTCCACAGCTTGGTGAGCTTCTTCACGGCACTGTCCACGGCGTGCTTGTGGGAGCCACCCAGCACCTCCAGCAGGAGCAGGCACTGCACCTCCACCTGCGGGGACAGGGTGCTCGGGTCCGGACGGAGACGGGAGCAGGGGACCCGTGGCCCTCACGGCCTGCCCAAGGCCTCCGCCAGGCCCACCAGCCGGAACCTGAGGCCATCTCTGCCAGGCCTCTCCCACCCGACTCCAGCCAGCCCCTCCTCCCTCCACCCCCCAGACCCCCAACTCAGCCCCTGTCCCAGAATTACATCTGTTCACTCAAGCACTTCTTAAGTATCTGCTGAACACCAACTATGAGTCAGACAATGAAAACACCAGGAGAATAAGACAGATATGGTCCTTGCTTTCATGTACCTCACACTCCAGAGGGAGAAAGAGATACTAAACAAATAAACACACAAATGAATACATAATTACAGCAAGGGAAGCGCCATGTGGAAAAAGGGTAAGCATTCTGTTGCAGGTACTTCTTCATCTGCCTTGACTATTTCCCCATTAATTCCCAGGCAGTGAGCGCTGATGAAACGGCAGGCATTAGGCTAGGCACTGTGGCTAGAGAACTCAAGACCAACAGGCTGATCCTGCCTGCGGGAGCTCACTGTCCAATCCAGAGTGGAGCACAAACAGGTGCTTGGTTAACAAGCCTCACAGAGACCGTACGGGCCACAAGCACCTGAGGTCACTGGTGTGGACTGCCACCCTGAGAACGAGGGCAAGCGTAAGTCAGCCGAGTTCCATCTGCATGTGTACAAGGTGGGAGATGCCCAAGGTTACTCACGGCAACGCTTTTATGATGAGAGGCTATAAACACTGTACACGGCCATCAACAAGGGACTGGTTAGATACTGTGGTACATCCACTCAAAGGATTAGTAACAAGCGTAGAGAATGAGAAGCTCTTTATACAATACTCCAGAACAAATTCTACATCCGGTTAAAGAAAAAAACACAAGATGAGACAAAAAGTTTATATCTATGCCATGGACAGAGGAGCCTGGCAGGCTGCAGTCCATGGGGTTGCTAAGAGTCGGGCACAACTGAGCGACTTCACTTTCACTTTTCACTTTCATGCACTGGAGAAGGAAATGGCAACCCACGCCAGTGTTCTTGCCTGGAGAATCCCAGGGACGGGGGAGCCTGGTGGGCTGCCGTCTCTGGGGTCGCACAGAGTCGGACACGACTGAGGCGACTTAGCAGCAGCAGCAGCAGCATGCTATCATTTGCGTAAAAAAATCGACTTAATTATATACACAAGGAATATCTTTACCTACACAAGGAACTAGTTCTGGTGGGGGACCAAGATGCCTAGAGAAGGGGTGGGAAGGAAACTGGTATACATTCGACACTTGCTGAATATTGAACTTTAAAAAAAAATTTATTAAAATAGCTTTTTAAGCTTGCTGACATCTCATTAAGAACTGTACTGCTGTTCCTTCTTCCTGAATGCTCTAACCCTTCATCTGGGCATGGCTTCTTCTTTCACACCCTTCAGGTCTCTGCTCAAACGGCACCTCCTCCGAAGGCCTCCCTCCCACCACCAGCGTCGGCCCTCTCTCTATCCTCCTGCCTGCTTTTCTGCTATGCGGCTCTAAACCTTATCACCCAGGTGTGTACCTATTTGCGTCCAGCCTCTCCCCAGGACTGAAAGCTATGAGAAAGCAAGGTCCTCTTCCTTGTCCGCTGCTTCAGCCTCAGCTTCGCACCCCAGCACACGGGGGCCCTCAACAAATACCTCAGCAACTGAATGAACTGCCACCCGTGTGTAGAGTCAACATCAGCAACGAGCAAAGGAAAAGCTCTTGATGCATCCTGTCCCATAAATACAACATGACAGGGTCGACCCCTCCAGCTCACTAACCCACAAGCACACTGACTTACCTCGGGTAATGGTTATGAGAAGTCATTGGAGACGCACCAATGAGGGGCCTGTGAGATAACCATCTTATAAGAAGACCTTTTGGTAACAATGGAACCTACACTCCGAAGGAGGGTTTGGAGTGTATCCACTACTTGTGAAGTCTCGGTGTTCTTATCCTCCTGTCAACTGCTGATGGCCAATCTACGGTCATCCCCAGGAGTGTGCTGCACAAGCTCCCGGGCTGAGGCCTCAACGCATCTTACAAGCTGGCTGTGTCCGGCAGCAGCGCTGAAGGTCTGCTAACGCCACGTGTCCACCTGCACAGCCCTCCCTAAGTTTCCACAGCCCTTTCACCTCTTCTGGGCCCATCTTCATGACAACTCTTTGATGTGGATGGGTGGGTGGTACTTGTTCCCATTTTCGCAGTAATGGGAAATGGACTCAGAAACTAAATGAAGTACTTGGCCAAATCTCAAGGCCAAGAATCAAATCCACACCAAGATCCTCAGACTCCTTTTTGTTAAAACTGTGATACCTTTCCTCTTGTTCTCCACTAAGCATATCAAGACATTCAAGAGAACCTCCCAATGTGGCCTGTGGGGCCATCTCTGGTTAGCAGACATGCTGGAAGGCGAGGAAGGGAAAATGGAAGGAGCAGCCATAGACCGGGGAGGAAAGGATTCAAGGATCAAAGCACATGGCAAGAATCCCACTCCATTAGCCAGTTCAGCACTGAAATCCAAACACAAGGAAAGGAATGCTTAGTCAGAAAAAACGGAATGATTTACACTGCTGTCTGGTTTCCTAGTTTTGCGGCTGTCTTCCCTACTCTGGCCTGTCACGAAGGCCGGGACCGCGTCTCTCTTGCTCATCCCTGTGTTTCAGGTCCCAGGGTCTAGCCCACACCCGATCCAGGAAAGCTCACAGATATCTGTTGAGTAGATGAACGTTATGCTGCCCTCATGCCCATCCACCAAAGTCACACACCTCAGGGTAACTCAAAGCGCCGGTCACCCGGCCCTGAGGAGAACACTGACCAGAGAAGGTGCTTAAACACACCCCAACTCTGTGCAGGGAGCCGACTCCAAAGACACGGGGACCTACCAGTTTGTTCCAGATGTCTCCTTGCCGCTTGGCTCTCGAGGGAAAGACGATGCGCACCAGTAGGCCAGTCCAGGACAGGGCCAGCAAGGCAGCCGAGCCGCTGCTCTTACTGGGAAGGGAGGGGAGCGGAGGGGAGAGGTCAGAGCAGCGGCCTCCACCTGATGACAAGGGCTTCCCGCAGGGCCCTGCCTGGCACATAGGACTCTCTGCTGACCTACATGCGACTGGACGGAACCACACACTGGTTCTCCACAAACCACCTGTGACAACTCAGGACAAGGAGTGCCGAGCCCCTGCCTCTCAGCACTCACAACTATAACATCTGAAGGATGGTTTCCCACCTTCAGGGCAGGGAGGACGGGTTGGGAGGGGAAGCATTTGGTTTCTCCTTAAAATGGCCTTGCTGCCCCTAGTTTCCCAACCCTGTTCCCCAGGAAAGCAGTCTCTCTGCTGGGCCTGACATCCTGGCTTCTCTCTCCATCTCTCTCCATCCAGAAGGCAGACCACCAGCGCCCCCCAGGGCTGCACAGGGCAAAGGGGCGGGCGTGGCCACCCCGGCTGGTCTGCATGGGCTCCCCCCGAGGACTCCGGAGCCTCAGGCGCCACCAGCTTCCCCTCTTACCTGGGGACACCCGCTTTGGAGCCGATGCCCGAGGACTGCAGAGAGTGCAGAAGGTTCTTGGCAGTGGCTTCAGGCTGGGCCTCAGCCAGCTGCTGGATGGCTGCCTGCAGGGCCCGGCGTGAGGCTGCATCCCTGGGGGAGGGGCAAAGGCCAAGGTGAACACGTGGACCCAGGGCAGGGGGTAGGCGGGGGGCTTCGGCCAAGCCCCGTCTTTCCAGGAAAACAACATTGCACTGTATTTCAGCGCATCACAGATGAGGCAATTTGGAAGTAACTGGATAAATCTACCTCATCCCAGAGTTCTGGAAGCACCTAACAAAGGGCAAGGAGCCTTAAGGCTGTACGGGCACCACCTACATTTATAGAACACTTACTACAGGGCTCAGATGAGCCCTGGTGCCTTTACACGCACCAGTGAGAGCGCACAGAGCGAGCGAGAACTTCACACGAACCACCACGGAGGCACGATCCCTAGTCCACAGAGGAGGAAACTGGGGCACACAGAGCTTCCGTAACTTGCTCAGGACACAGGCAGTCTGGCTCCAAAGCCTGGGCTCTAACCACTGCCCTCTACCACCTCTCCGCACAAAGTGCTCTGGACACCAGGCTGTTAGCTGGGACTCGCCTGTATCGATGCAGGGTCAAGCAGAAGAGTTTGCAGAGGCCTTTCACAGCTCCCTCCGGCAGATCTAAAACCAGAGATTCACAGAGGTTAGTCAACAAGCACTATCGACACTTCCTGGGCATTGGCCCAGAAATAACAACACCCAACACTGAATCGGAGCTCACGAGGCACAGGCCCTGCTCTAAGCGCTTGACACACTAACTCAGTTCTCGCAAGGTGGGTACTGCGACTGAGCCAGTTTTTAAGAAGAAAAAACCAAGGCACGGAAAACTAAGCAGGCCAGTTGAGAGAAAGAGAAGCTGGTGGAACAACAGTGCTCAGTAACGGAGAGCCAACCTGTGATGGCTCTGCAGACCGGGCTGAAGCCCAAGGATGAAGGGAGGAGGGTCTGATGGGGGAAAGGGAAGCTGAGTGTCAGACAGACCAGCGGGCAGGAGGCTCATGAAGGGCTCGCCCGGGCCCCTGAGGGATGGGGGCCGATGGAGGAGGAGGAGCATGGACCCAGCTCCCCAGAGCCCTGAGCCTGGCACTGGCCCACCTGATTTGAGAATGTCTCTGTAACTGAGGAAAAGAGTGACTGGGGCCAGGAACAGGTTGTGGCTAAGAGCTTCCCCAACGGTTCAGCAGATAAAAAATCTGCCTGCAATGCAGAAGACACAGGAGACGCGGGTTTGATCTCTGGGTTGGGAAGATCCCCTGGAGAAGGAAATGGCAACTCACTCCAGTATTCTTCCCAGAAAAATCCCATGGACAGAGGAGCCTGGGGGGGTGACAGTCCAATGGGTCGCAAAGAGTCAGACACGACCGAGCGACTAAGCACAGCAGAGGAGAAAAGCAGTTAGTAACTGCTAACAGATACCAGGACTGTTAAGAGCCAGGCACTATCCCTACATGTTCGCATTCCCTCCGTACTCTCACCCTGTGAGGGAAGCACGGCCTTACTATCTCCACACTCAATGCAAGGAGGCAGGCTCACAGCTGAAGGAACCTGGACCGGGCGGGTCCCACAGTCTGGAGGCAGCAGAGCCATGGCCAGAACACAGAGCCCATCACCTCCGACTGCGCTGAGGGCCTGTGACTGGCAAGGCCAGGCCCAGCAAACCTGCCTCGCTAGCCTCAGGCTCCAGGTTCAGCGAGGCAGGACTGAGCAGAGCACCAGAGGCTGTGAGGCCAGGCTCGGGCTGAGCCAGGCTGGGCACCCGCCTTCAGGGTTTGACGGCCTCTAAAGAGGCCTTCCAGCTCCCTGCCCCGCCTTGGATGAACCCACCTGCGGACCTGGGACCCTAACACAAGGAGAGGCCAGAATAACTATCACTACACAACGGCTCCACAGACTCCGAAAATGAGGAAATTGAGAACTATTTCATGTGAGGAGTTCGCTTCCCCCAAACGACCTGCACATCAAAGGCAAGCAAACATTTTACAAATATGATTCGCCCTGAACTGTAGAATTTCAGGGTGACTGGGGAGTAAAATCACCCTGGAAGGCCTGAGTAGTTCATAAACTTCACTCACACTTGTCGAACTCCTTACTCCACAAACTGGGGGGAAAGGGTGGCACTCGGCAGTTACTTAGCACGGAGTCAGCCACTAGGGTTAGGGTGGACAGCCAGCGTCTATAATGTGGCAGCCTTCTTTAACTAGAACCCTGCTGAGAAATGACCAGAAGGACTTCTGAAGGTGCCATAAACTCATGCACCAAAGCTCTGATACACAGCAGAATCTCTCAGAAGCTCACGAACAGCAATTTACTTACACACAACTTTAACAAGCTTGGGTATGTAACCAGGCGACAATAGATCACAGCAGCAAATCAGAGTGTGGGTCAGACAGTGGAAGAAGGCTCTTTCCTAACAAGAAGTGAAAGCTGACAGAATCGGAGACCCAACTCTATGCCACCACAGTTCTCAAACTGCAGCAAACATGGGAATCAGCTGGGGAGCTTGTTAAAACACAGGTGCTGGGCTCTATCCCCAGAGTGTTCATGAATCTGCGTCTCTGGGGTGGAGCTGAGATTCTGTATCTCAAACAAGTTCTTAGGCGATGCTGATATTGCTGGTCTGGGGACCACATTTTGAGAACCAACACTGCATAGGAAAAACACACCAAAAGGAAACTCAAAAACTAACGAGGATTTTATAGCACAGGGAATGCTGCTCAATTTTATGTGGCGGCTTGAATCGGAGGGGAGTTCTGGGGAGAATGGACACGTATATATGGATGGCTGAGTCCCTTTAATGCTCACCTAAAACTATCACAGCATTGTTAATGAGCTATACCCCAATACAAAATTAAAAGATAAAAAACCAACTAATGAAGATTTATTGGTTGAAGGCAAACTAGTCTTATACACACCCCCATAGTTTGCCGTAAGAGCCCTCAGTTATGGTACAGAATCAGAATAACTACATGTGCTCAGCATTTCCCAAAATGTGCTGCCCAGACTGAATAGGTTTTCAGCAAAAAAGAGGTTCAAGGAAACACTGGATTAAAAGGTGACATCTCCCAAACTTAGATGATCTTGGAATCCTTCACTACCCAATCACTAGTTACGATCTTGCTGACTTTCATGAAACGCTGGCAAAAACAGTGCCTCCAGTCATTAAAAAAAAAAGTTTTTGTACAATAAAATAAAAAAAAAAGTTTTTGCATCTAATAAATTACTTAAGAAAAACTATTGGCATCCATTACAACTATTTCCAGTCAAAATGGTTAAAACTGTTAAAAGCTTTGGCACCTAGAAGGATAAACTTTCCACCAACCCAACTGTTTCAGTGCACATTTATAACAAGCAAATATAGACAGTGAAGACAGAAGTTGCTGGAAGTGAGGAAAAGAAGGTCATGGTTCTAAGCAGAGAGCCCAATTTAGTCTGAAATGAAATCAGTGATGTGAAAATAAATACCTTTTCCGGCAACACATTTCCCCAGCTCACTGAGGATTTCTCTCCGTTCCTTCACACTGGCTGTCGTCACCTTCCCTGCAAAACGCTTTAGTGTCTCAGAAACCTGCAAAGACCAAGCCCACGGAGAAAATGCCACCAGTCAGACTACAAAACGTCAGCGGGGAGGGACAGGGAGGGCGTGCTGGGGGAGGGTCGTGCAGGGCTCAGAGAGGCTCCCTCCAACCCAGGGCTTCTCAGTCTCCACTTTGGGGACCAACTTCCACTCCTGATCATTCTTGACTGTGGGGGCTGCCTTTACACCCGGCAGGATCTTGGGCAGTGCTCCTGACCTCTACCCACTGGACACCAGTAGCAGCATACCACCCTCCCACCACAGCTGAGGCAACCCCAACTGCTTCCAGACATTGTCAGGCCCCTCCTGGGGGACAAAATCACCCCCAACTGAGATGTACTGCTTTTAACCCAACTGGTCAGCCACTCAGTTAAACTTTGGACAAAAAGAGGCAAGGCTTAAGGCAAAAACCTCAAGATAGAAAACATCCTTTCTGGGACTTCCCTCGTGGTCCTGTGGCTAAGACTCCACGCTCCCAATGCAGGGGCCCTGGGTTCGATCCCTGGTCAGGGAACTAGAGCCCAAATGCCACAACTAAGCATTTGCATGCCCAACCAAGACTCAGCTCAGCCAAATAAGTAAGGAAGTATTTTTTTAAAAAGAAAGAAAAAACATCCTTTCTGAACTAAGGAAAATTTAGGGAGGGCCGACTATGTGCCCGGTATGTCCCCTTTATATTATCTCTTATAAGCCTCCTGTAACGAGGAATATCCTGACAAGTCATAAGCACAGTTGGCTAAAGGGTAAAACATTTAAGAAACTGAATCCCAGTTCAGCCTCCTACCGGCTGTGGAAACTCAGTCAAATTATGTCATCTGCTTGATCTTCAGGTTCCCCATCGATTCAATGTAGAAAACAGCACCTACCTCATGACTGTTATGGGGAATAAATGAGAGAGTGCATGTAGAGCATTACTCTCACCCCGAGCACAAAATCAGCTACTACTAACCAGCAGGCCTTCCAAACAGGCATCGTATTCCCCACTTTTCAGGTGATGAAGAAATCGACTCCCAGAGGGGAAGCCACTGCTCAGACTGGAGTCGAGAGCCGCAGCACCTGCATTTCTGAAACTAAACCTGAAACCAGCAAGTGTAGAAACTGACGCGAGCAAGTCCTTGGCTATCAACCGCCATCCATGTTACAACTGCCTCCCTTGCACAGAGACATAGCGTAAGACCTGGAAAAGGGGCGGTTTGCCAATACTCCTGAAAATCTGCTCCTGAACAATATTCCACAGCGGTGTTCCCCAACGTTTCTGGCACCCGAGACTGGTTTTGTGGAAGACAATTTTTCCATGGACTGGGGAGCGGGGGGAATGGTTTGGGGATGATTTGCGCACATTACACTTACTGTGCACTTTATTTCTATTGTTATAACATCAGCTCCACCTCAGACCATCAGGCATTAGACACCAGAGGGTGGGGACCTCTGTTCTACAGGCTACAAAGCAGGCAGGTCATGGATATGAGCAGTAGAGCAGGGCATAAGACCCAAGTGATCAACTCCTGCCCTCTTTTTCTTTTGAGGGTATTTGACAGAAAGGCCTTATTAAAAGAGTAAGACTTAAGGGTGCATAGAGAAGTAAAATAATGCTGAGTTCCTCTTATAGTTAAACCTTTGCCACAATTCTATCAGCAATGAATAAAATCATGTGCAAAACTCCATCTTCTACATAAAGGATCTATTTACTGTCTTTTGCTCCTATAGTCATTCATGCATATAATTAAAGAGTCAAAAAGTTCTGGGAGGTTTGCTCTAAAAACCAGTCCCATGCCCTCACACACAAACACAATCTCTTTCACCAACTCTGACTGATTATTTCGGTAATAATTCCTCACGTTTCCTAATATACGTTAGTTCAGTAATTCCGTGTTTACATTACACGCAACTGGCATTCAACTTCCGTTTAATGAACCACGTTTGCTCTCCTGCACAGCTTTTTAAAATTAACCCTGGAGTTGAATAATGAGTCCTTCATTCTCTACACTCTCAGTCTGCCTTGTTTTATCTGTTCTAATTAACCATTCAATCCCACAGTTTCCCCCGTGTCTAAATCTCAATACATTGACGCAGATCATGCAGTCTGACCAAATTCCACCTTCCAGAAGAGGTCTCTCCCAGTTTTCTGAGCTGTCCTGATCTGGTCTGTGATCGCTACAGCTGGGATGCGGTTTATCACCCTGAGAATGTACTCTTTTTGTGTGTCTGGGTGAACCACACACTCCAACTTGTGAAGTCCTTGCAGGTTTGAAAATGTTCTGACCTCCTACCTGAAGTTTGCCTGAATACAGAATGCTAGATTGAAATTTTCCTTCAGAATACTGAAGACTTTTCTCCACTGAGTTCTAGCATTCAGTATTGTTGGGAACCTTCATGCCATTCTGATTCTCGATCCTTTGTCTGAGATCTGATTTTTCCCCCCGGAAATTTCTAAGATCTTTTTGTATCCAAGGTTTTAAAATTTCAGGTTGGGAAAAAAAAAAAAAAATTTCAGGTTGGGACTTTCCCGGAGGTCCAGAATCCGCCTTCCAAAGCAGGCAACTAAGCCCACGCACCTCAACTAGAAAGCCCATGCGCCACAACGAAAAGATCCCACATGCCGCAAATAAGACCCGATGCAGCCGTAAATAAAATAAATATAAAGAAGAAAGAAAATATTTTTTAAAAAATAGAAAAACTGAATTTCACATTAATGTGCTCTGTCATGAGTCTGCTTTCATCCATTGTGCTGACCGTTTTTGATTTGAAAACACATGCTTCGGTTCAGGGAAAGCATCTTGAATTATTCTGTTGATGATTTCCTTGGATATTGGACCTCCTACACTTTTGTGTGGTCCTGTTTTACACTCTCCAGAGAGGAAAACTTCCAGCCTTTTGCCAAGATGGAGAAAGAAAGCTGGGGTTCTGAAGGCATGTAAACAGGGCTTTCAACCAATCCTCCTAACTTAACCCCTCCCCACTCACCCTCACATCCAGGGGTTAGCAGCTGCCACCAATTCCCAGCTATCAGAGATTCTACAATGTAAATCAGGTTGGTTCTCAGCTTTCCGAACTGCTGGCTTAGGATCCTTTACCACTCCTCACTTTCTAGCTTCCCAAAGTTTGCTGCTGTTGTCTGCTCCCCATTCTCTCAATTTTTTTTTTTTAACTTTTTACTAGTTTCAGTAAGGCTAGAGGATAGCAAATTGAGATGCATCTTTATATATATAATACACCCTCTACCTGAAATTCCCACATAGCTGTTTTTCCATGTCAATGGTAAGTCCCTGGCTACAGTTTCTCCCCGAAAGATTAAAGGGCATTTCAGGTACAAGGCTCTTTTTCTTAATCAGAAAATGAATGTCACCCACTTGGGACCCTGTCAGAACAAAAGTGAAGAAGAGCACACTAAGATTCTTCAGAGAAGTCATTTGTTGGTTGAGATCAGATGCAAAGAGCTTAAAAAGTTCACAGGTTTCTCTCTAGGGTAACACTGTCCAGAAGCACTTTCTGTGCTGATGGAAATGTTCTTTTGCGCTGTACAATGCATCAGTCACCAGCCACATACAGCTACCCAGGCACTGAAATGTGGCTAGTGCAACCGAAGAACTGAATTTTTAATTTCACTTAATTTTAACTAACCTAAGTAGTTGGCTATTAATTAACTGGCTACTATACTGAACAACACAGCACTAGAGTTTTTTTTTTTTAATATTTATTTATTTGGCTGTGTCAGGTCTTAGTTGTGGCACAGGGGGTGCCCAGGCTCAGTTCCCCGGTAGCATGAGGGATCTTAGTTCCTGGACCAGGGGCTGAACCCGTGTTCCCTGCACTGGCAGGCGTATTTAACCACTGGAGCACCAGGTAAGTCCCAAGAAGTGTTTGCTTTTTTCATTTGAGTTTTAATGTTACACATTCAGCATGTATTCTCCCAACCCCTTTCAAAATACCCCTTTCTTTCCAGGATCCATCACAATAAACTGAACAAATTACCAGTCCCTTCCTTGCACAGGAAACTCACAATACACACATTCTGAATAATGAAATTAAGGGCTCACTCTCTGGCTTCAGGGCCTTCATATCAAAATCAATAAATCTCCTCACCCCGACACCCAAGTGAGCCAAGCTGTCCCTTAGAGACCTGTTTCATTTCCCATAATATTGTCTTTTCTCTCTAAAACACTCACAGCTACAAA
>NW_011495054.1:5958168-5958678 GCF_000754665.1 Bison bison bison
GCTGGGGTGGAGGAAAAAAGTCCCCCCCACCCCACCCCCACAACACTCAAGGTGACAAGACTCTTCCCAAGTTGTGACAGCTCTTTCATCTAACGCTGGACCTAATAATAACCACCAACTTACATGAAGCCCTACTTTATTTCATTGATTCCTCACAACGACCCTACGAGACAGGTATTAGTTTAGCTCCATTGTATGGATGAAAAAACCGAGACTTGACAGGATTAAGAAACTTGCCCAGCGTCTTAGAGAAACTGATCAACTAGCACTCAAACTAAGATCCGTACGAATCCAAACACTATGCTTTAAGTCCCTGAACGTAGTAGATGTCCGAGAAATATATGCTGAATATAAAGTTTTAAGGCATAGTTGGCGCTGGCCGAGGTTCATGCTGGAGGGCTTCGGAAAAATGGAGCAGACTCTGAAAGGGTAACTGTGGCAACTTCAGGATCAAGAAGGGTCCGCCGAAGCCGAGGCCAGAGTCCGACTCGTCGAGCCCACGGCCAGTCT
>NW_011495054.1:5959210-5968402 GCF_000754665.1 Bison bison bison
CTCCTGTGTGAAGACAGTTTTACATAAGTGTGGCCTACTTGTTTGCTAGAGGGGTTTCCTTGATGACAGCGGCTGAACTCAGTAACAGGTAGGCAGCCAAGTCGTGTCTTATCCCGTTGTTTGTACCCCAGCACCAATGTTAGAAGATTCTGGAGCTGAGGAAGCTGCCCAAGGGCAACTCCTTAAAACAAGGCCACAGGGTAGGAGGCTGGGGCTAAATTTTATTCTGTATGCAAACCTGACAACTCTACCTAAATATGATCTGCACACATCAGTCCTTGTCTCTGATATTAGCAATGGCTTTCAAACTTCTGTGTGTGTGCATGCTCAGCAGTTAAGCAACTCTTTGCAGGTAGATGGACTAGTAGCAGGTCAGGCTCCTGTCCATGGGACTTTCCAGGCAATAAGGGAATGGGTTGTCATTTCCTCCTCCCAGGGCATCTCCCAGACCTAGGGATTCAAACCGAGTCTCCTGGGTTGCAGGCAGATTCTTTACTGCTGAGCCACCTGGGAAGCCCCTTTGCACTTCTGAGACCTGGATACAACCAGCACTTACCTCATGACCCAGTACAGGGTAAGTGATATGTATGATTCACAACACCTACAGGACATTTTCTCTCCTTAAATAACAGTGGCCACTAAATTGGAGCACCACCCAGTCTGAAACACCCCTGGCAGCACACAGCTTAACTCAGTATGACACTAAGCCTACTTAAATTGAGTGACCCAGGCTTGTGGCCTGATGGTCATGGAGACAAATTTCAGTTTAACAAATATAGTTACCGCTGGGTAGAGACAAAGTATAGGATGCTAGGAGAGCAATGTGTCACTTTGGAAGAGGACACCCAAATGTCAATTTCCAATCAAGCTGATTTTACCATGCCTTTGGTTTCTAGCATACAGCACTATATAACCTTCAAACGCACAAAATGAGAAGCTCAGAGACTCGTAAGAGAAGTAAGCCTTTATTTTCTCATTTCACAAATAATGCTGGCCTGGTTGGCTGCTTTTTAGTGATTAGTCAAAAAGACCGAATCCCATATCCTCGTCCGACTCCTCCGACTCCTCCTTTGCTTCAACCTTGGCTGGGGCTGCGGTGGTGGCAGCAGGGGCAGCAGCGGGGGCAGCAGCCACAGGGGCAGCAGCCACAAAGGCAGATGGATCAGCCAAGAAGGCCTTGACCTAGAGCAAGGGCAAAGTTCACGGTCAAAAGGGTCATCTTAGCACCCCTACTACCCACAACCCTTCTGCCTCTGCAGAGATCTGGGTTTAAGGGCCCACTTCCATGTCAGTGAAGCCTTCCTCTCAAGTAACCAGGCAGGACAGCTTGGGTATAAGCCTGGTGAACTCAGGCCCAGCTCTTACCCATTAAACTATCCCTGCTTTAAATCTCGTAATTTCTAAAATCAAGAACACATCTCCCCTGCCTCCCAACTTCAAGTAGACAATTGGCGCTCTGTAGCCAAAGGTTTCACACTTAAAAAGACTGAACCAACTGTGGATCAAAACTCAAAAAAAAAAGGGGGGGGGTGGATTTCCAGAACTGAATTTGCTGTATTGTAGCAATTATTTACACTCAAGTTACATTGTATTTATAAACACTTACATAACATTCAAACTGGATTAGGTATTCTAAGTAACCTAGAAATGATGTAACCTAACTAACACCATTTTATTATATGACAGACTTGAGCATGGATTTTGGTATCCATGATGGAAGCACAACTATATTCTTGCTGTGGTCCCGGTGGGTTCTTTGTACCTTTTCAGCAAGTGGGAAGGTGTAATCAGTCTCCACAGACAAAGCCAGGACGCGCTTGTACCCATTGATGATAGAATGGGGTACAGATGCGACGGTCGGGTAACCAATCTGCAGGCACACGCTGGCAACATTGCGGACGCCCTGTGGAAGGAGGAAACATTCCTTTAGCTCTTCAGGCGTGACATCTTAAGAAACAATGAAGCGGAGCTCAAAGGCACACAGGATTTGCTCAGTACCTCAGTCTCACACAGGACACTTCACCTCACACCAAATGCTTCTGGCAGTGAAATTCAGACCCAGTTTAATTTACAAATGCTTTTTGCCCTTATTCTCGACAAGGGTTTTCCCTATACCATAACGATGGTATTTACTTCAAAAGCCACCGTTTTTTAAAAATATACAGTCACGGCACTCTGAGAAAAACATTAGTTCCAGGTGTGAATTTCATCCACTACTGAGATTTCCAAAAGTAACCAGAGTTAAGAGTATATGTAATTACAATTGTCTATCTGTCCAAAAAAACAGGAATTATATATTGCATCACTTTGTTAAGAGAGTGTATTAGTGGCAAAACAAGACTAAGGATGGACTGAGAGAGCCTTTCTCCCAAGATAGTAGGGTACTTGGCAACACTTGTATATTAATTACCTCATTTTCCTTATCCCTCTTTTGACTCACTGACACTCAAAATCTCACATTTTATTGCAGGCCCTAAAATGACAGCCCTTACTGTGTACCCAGCACAGTTCCAAGGCCTTACACTCATTAATTCATTAGCTCCTTCAACGATCCTATATTGTCATTGCTGTTTTAAGGATGAGGAAACTGAGATACAGATTAAACAACTGTTCCTGGTTATTAAACTGCTAGTCAGCTGCATTGCCAAGATCCAGCTGAAGCCAGATGCGCTCTCAACTATTAATGAGAAGGGAAGAGCCTGGAATGGGCCCTCGGGTACCTCCAGGAAGCGGGAATGCAGAGTTTCCTCTGTGATGTCAAGCACTTCAGGGTTGTAGATGCTGCCATTGTCAAACACCTGCTGGATGACCAGCCCGAAGGAGAAGGGGGAGATGTTCAGCATGTTCAGCAGCGTGGCTTCGCTGGCGCCCACTTTGTCTCCTGTCTTAATCAGCTGCACATCACTCTGAAGAACAAGGAGTTGGCAGTTAACCCCTGGATGTCTGGCAAGTCCAAGGCCACCGAGTCCCCACCGCTGGCCCAGCCAGCACTGGCAAGCCAGGTCCACTCACCAGGATTTCAATCGTGCCCCTGGAGATCTTCGTGGTGATGCCTAAAGCCTGGAAGAAGGAGGTCTTCTCGGGCCCCAGACCAGTGTTCTGGGCCGGCACAGTGACTTCACACGGCGCTATGGCACCAGCACGGGCGGCAGCTGGCACCTGAGAAAATGGGGGAAAAAAAAATGTGAACAGTGAGATGTCTTCTCTCCAGACACAACCTGAGATCAGTCAGTTTTGTTGCTTTTCAGGAGCCAAATTAATGATAAGGTCTCTCCAGTCAACCTGATTCTCCCTTACCTTGTTGGCCAGCAGCATGTCCCTGATCTCAGTGAGGTCCTCCTTGGTGAACACGAAGCCCACATTCCCCCGGATGTGAGGCAACAGTCTGCGAAGAGAAGTTTACAGGAGAAGGTCACTTTTTAACACCATTCCTCTCCAAGAAGAGGGAGGAAGACACTGAGAAGAGAGGATAAAGACACTGACTTCTCCAGAGCCGGGTTGTTTTCCAGATGCCCTCGGATGGCCTTGCGCATCATCGTGTTCTTGCCCATCAGCACCACAGCCTTCCCGCGGAGGGACATGCGGATCTGCTGCATCTGCTTGGAGCCCACGTTGTCTGCTCCCACAATGAAGCATTTTGGATAATCATCCAGAAGTTGCTACAGAAACAAGCCAAAAACAAGCAGTGTTTCACAGGAGGAAAGAGGGAAAAGGTTAAGAGAAACCAAATCCCGCAATCACCAGCTTCCATCTCACTGACCCTTTCCTCTAAGCTTTTGAAATGACACAGAGATTGGGACAGTTCCTCCTCCTATCGGCCACCTGAGTTAACACCAGTTTTGTCAAAGACTGGCTTGTTGAGTATAAACGGTAACTGTTTCTACGGTAAATAAAAAAAAAAACTTAATTATAACTTTTGCTCTTTCCCCAATTATGAGGCATGTTTGATTCACTAAATGACTGCCTTAACAGAAAAAAAAATACTGTTCCAAGTCAGATTTACAGCAATCAAAATACAACATAAAGGAAATACAACGAAATAGTAACTTGTAGGACCTAGGCTGTGTGTATATAATCATTTTACAAAGTTTTTTGTTAAACTGAAAACCTGCATGATAAATGAGGAAGAACGCAAAGAACTAAATTCTACAACGCATCCTAAGACTTGAAGAGCAGCGTAATTAACATTTCTGGCCAGGAAGACCCAACTCAAGGCCATCTAAATTAAAGAACTCACATGGTTTCTTGACTGACAGGCTCTAAATAGGCAACAACTTGCTCCATTATAATGAATCACTCATCGCCTCAGATCTTCTTAAAGATGGTGACAAGGCAGGAAAATTAGGACAAGTGCTATCTGAACTTCCAACAGGCTTGGGCTTGAATGCTCTTCACCTTAAGAGCCACTTCACCTGCCTGAGTCTGTTTATCTGCAACACTGGGAGGGGGAAGGGCATGGATCTCGGGAAATTGTGAAAATTAAATGAAATGTGCCTAAAAAGACCTAATGTGGTAGCTAAGGAGTAGGCCCTCAGTACATGCCAGCTGATTGTCCCCATTAGTGCCTGGGCCCGAGGCAGCACGGTGGGCGGCTGGGGCCTACCCCAAACTTACGATGATCTTAAGGAAGTAGTTGGACTTCCAGGTCGCCCTGTCTTCCCTGGGCATCACGGCGGTGCGTCAGGGATTGCCACGCAGGGTTTAAAGACGATGTCACTGAGGAGAGAAAAGGAGCTCAAGCCACCCCGACACGCGTCCCCACAGCACGGCGGGCTCCAAGCCCAAGGCACACGCGGAGTAGGCCACGCGCGGGCGCCCGCCGCCCCGAGCCAGGGCTGTGACCGCCGCACCCCCAAACCAAGGAGGCCGGACCCCGCGGTCCCCAAAAGCCTCCAAAAGAACCCCCAAATAACCCCATCCTTCCCGCCACAGTTGCCGGTGACAACACAGCGAGACGGACGAACCTCACACGAGGACGCCTGGCGAGAGGAGGGCCGCGCGCCGGCGGGCATCTTTTATAGATGAGCGAAGCAGCCAATCAGAAGCCACGGGCAGAGCCCCCCGCCTATTGGCTGGAGCCAACGTCTGTCTGAAGAAATCGGATAGATGCAGGCAGCCATTGGGTGGCATCCCTGCCATTCCAAGCATCAGGAAGCTGTTTTTAAACGAGGTAGTTAAGGAGGGCACTGCTGTGTGCTGGAGGCGCTTTCTCAGAGCTGCTGCCCTCTGCCGGGTTGGAGGTGCTGCCGTGTAGAGTTAGCATTTACAAGCTGAGTTCACATTTCCTTTGGTCACCTGGCCAAGTCGCAACTACAGAGTATGACGTTGAGAAAGAACTCTCATGCTTTAGAAACAGGATGGTCTCTCGTCTCCTCTACAGTTTGTTCTTCCCCCTATCGAAACAAAGGGATCCTTTAAACCTAAGTCGGATCACTTCCTCATCTGCTCTCAATACTTTCGAGTCTCCCCATTTCCCTCCCAGAAAAAACCTAAAATGTAAATGGCCTACATGATCTGTTCCCCACCTCCACCCCATCATCTAACTTGCCTACTGACTCATTTCCTCCCGGCTGGGTGACGCTCCCATTTCAGGGCTCATGCACTCTCTAGTCCCTCTTCCTAGAAGGCTTTCTGCCGATATCCACACCTCCATCGCGTCTTGGCGCAATGATCACCTGCTGAAGGTCTATCCCGATTGCCCTATTCAAAATTACCCCCAAAACCACTCCCACTTCCCTCTTCCTCCGGTTTAACTTTTTGGTAGCACTTCCACCTAGTAACACACTAAAATAATTTGTCTCTCTCTCTGCCGTGAGCCTGGCACCTATGGGCATATAATAAACATTTGTTGAATGAATGGATGCAGAGTTTGCAGTCAGATAACCTGAATTCATATCCTTATTCTGTCACTTGCTAGGTTGGTCATCTTAGGAAGTGATTTCACCTTCCTGACCCTCTCTTTCCCTATCTGTAAAATGAGGATAATAGTATTCACACCCCATGAGGATTACGTGAGTTATGTGTTAACACAGTTCCTGGAATGCAGGAGATCACTTAATGTCAACATATTTTATTACACTTTCATTCAACATTTATTTGAACTATTGTGCTGTATCATTAAGTATGTTTTTAATGAATAAGCTTAGATCCTAGGGTGGGAAGGGGAGAGGTGATTCTCCCCAACTCCATCCTTTTAACTTGACCAAGTTAGAACCCCTGGTATTGTTTTCAAGCCTCCTGATGATAAGCCTGTATAGACAACTGCTGGAGTCCATTACTGCTAAGATCTCTTCTTAGTGACAGGGTATTACTGCACGCTCAGCATTGTACTAAGTACTTTATGCACATTACTGCTGTTCATCTTTGCAACAAACCCCCAAGGAAATACAGTATTAGTACCATTTTACTGGTAAGGAAATTCACAGAGGTTAAATAATTCACCCAAGTCCCTCAACTCGTAAGTGATGGCTTCAGGACCAAAACCTAAAAGCAAGTTCAAAGCCCATGAGTCTCACTATGCTATACAGTCCCTTCCAAACCCTAAGGCTGTCTTCCTTCAAATGCACTTTTGCAAGGATATACATACTGACACATTAACTTCCCAAGGACATCCTGCCTCTGATGATATTGTCGCTAATTATAGTACATCAATATAATGGAATACCGTGAAGCCATTAAAAAATGATGCCTATCTCTATTTACTGACATGGGAAAACATAAAGTACAGTTGAGTGAGCCAGTTACAACGAAGTGGACCTGTTCAATTACGTAAGTCCAACATGAGCTGGAAATATGATTTTTGGGTGAGGGGTGAAGGTAATTTTCACTTCTGAGCTCAATGCGAAATGGTCAAGGTTCAGACTTGAAATCGACATGCGGCTTTTGGAGGACCATTCCAAACAACAGGGAGACTGCAAAGCTACAAAACTGTCCAGGAAGTTTGCAAAGGCCCAGGACTGGAGTCATGGCTCTGATAAGAGCCAAGGAGAAAGCATGCATGCAAATACAGACATGACCACCAGGGGGCAGTGGAGACCCATCCTCTACTATTAAGTCAGTTCTGTTTAGTCGCTCAATCGTGTCCAGCTCTTTGTGACCCCATGGACTGCAGCACGCCAGGCCTCCCTGTCCATCACCAACTCCCAAAGTTTACTCAGACTCACATCCATTGAGTCGGTGATGCCATCCAACCATCTCATCCTCTGTCGTCCCTTTCTCCTCCTGCCCTCAATCTTTCCCAGCATCAGTCTTTTCAAATGAGTCAGTTCTTTGCATCAGGTGGCCAAAGTATTGGAGTTTCAGCTTCAGCATCAGTCCTTCCAATGAATATTCAGGACTGATTTCCTTTAGGATGGATGGGTTGGATCTCCTTGCAGTCTAAGGGACTCTCAAGAGTCTTGTCCAACACCACAGTTCAAAAGCATCAATTCTTCGGCACTCAGCTTTCTTTATAGTCCAACTCTCACATCCACTTGCAACAAGGAAGGTTCTACACCCAAGGTATGGTGCCAGAACTAGGGGGCAGTGGTGGTGTGTCTGGTCAACATGTAAGAACACAGACAAGCCCTAGGTTCACAGCCTGTCTCTGTGCTCGTTCACAGGATATCGGCTCTCTCTGAACCTCTTTCCCATCTGTGAGTGGGAGGCCACACCCCTGCGCCCATGGGAGGCAACCCATGGCAAATTGCAGTGGGTAAGAAGCCAGGAGGCCCACAAGTGCCCCGTGAGGGCTTTGGCCTCAGGTAAGTGAACTGCAGTGATTGACCCTCAAACTGTGGTGCTGTGAGTCTGGGGAGGGTTTGGTCTCTCTTCTGGGGCTGAGCTGTTCATCTCGGACTACAAAGAAATGGCACTAACACCGGTGAAAATAATGGCAAACTTTATTGGCATAAATCACAGGAATTAAAATGGGAAAAAGCCAGGTTATAAGTTTACAGAGGAAAAAAAAATTAAAAATCAAATCATCAAATAACCATCCACCCAGAGGGTAGAACCTCTGGAAGCCCCAGATCCTCCTCTAGGGGAGGGGTCTGGGGTGGGTCACTGTAAACAGAGCAATAAGGCCTAAGAGTAGAAGTGGAGACATCAGACCTGTGGCAGGACCTGGCCGAGCTCCCCAGACCCAGGCTGCTCCCAGCCCCGCCTCCAAGGAGGGACCCCCTTCTCCTCCTGAGAGGCTCAGGACATCCAGCCTCTGATGAGGTTGGTGGAGTGGGTCTGGCTTGTCCTCACTTAAGACCCTACTGGGGCCCCGTTCCACTGACCCGGAACCCCAGCCCTGCCTGTCTCATCCTCAGGGGGCTTCCTGTTGCCTCCTGCTGTTCTTGTCCCTCCGCCCAGAATCCTATCAGGCCCCCAGGCAACAGCCTGGGTGGGCTCTCTCCTGGGGGGGGGCCACCACCAGTCTCCAGGGAAGGCAGGAAGTTTGGGGAAGGGACGCACCCAGTGGAATCAACAAGACTAACGGTCAAAATCAGATCCCATCTTTCCTGAGGAGGCAGAAGAAAGGATCCCCAGAGTAGCAGGGGGGGAGGCTGATAATGTTCTCTTTGTGGCCAGAAAGTTCACAGGGGCGTGAGCACTCCTAACAGCTTACACAGGGAAGGGGCACCCCCAGAGTGGACGTCCCCCTCTCTCCCCGCTCAGAAACAGGACGGATGAGGTTCGGAATTCTCAGCCCCAGAGGGCAAGACACCGTTCAGGTGGGTTTCAGTGAAGAACTTGCTGGCCTGGGGAGTAAGGAAGGGGGTTCGAAATACAGCAGTTTATAAAAACAGTCCCGGAGAGCTATGAAGTTAAAGATGGGGAGTCAACAAAGCCGCTCCCCGTTCACCTGCTTGTGCTAAGAAAAAAATAAGATACGAATTGCTTCCCCACCCCGAGCCTTCAGTACAAGGCAGGCCCTGCGTATCCCGCAGCCACCGCGGTGCACACGGGGAGGAGTACAAAAGGAGTCGTCTGTAAAATCTCTTCAAAGTCAGTTTCGTATAGAGAAGTAAAAGCAACTCAGACGATATGAATCCAAACCTCAGTGTAGAAAACTATCAAAGTCGGTACAGTGTCCGGGCAACGGGGTGACACTCACCACCTCACGCGGCCCCAGGAGACGGAGGAGGTGCCTGGAAAACATTATTGCTGGAGAGGCCTTTCTCAGTAGAACCAGAGCAGTTGTGGGGGAAAGAAACTCTAGTT
>NW_011495054.1:5968502-5968997 GCF_000754665.1 Bison bison bison
GGGGGGGTGGGGGGCAGGTGTTGGGGGCAGCTGCCCAGGCCTGGGGAGATGGGAGGGGCAGGAGGCTCGTGAGGAACCTTCCAAGGCCCCGCAGGCACGTCCGCCCTTGGGTGGATGGGTGGGTGGATGGGTTGGGTGGATGCTGGCATTGTCTGGGGGGGGCTTGTGCCCCCCCCCCTACTATCAGAACAAGGCTGATGAGGGTGGGGTTGGGGATAAGGATGCAAAGAGGCCCCCGTCTGACCCTGCCTGCCCTCCCCACCCCCGGCTCCACTGCCAAAATACAAGTAAGAGATGGCTCCAGTGTGGGGTGCTGGCTTGGCCAGGCGGGCTTGTGGGGACACAGGTGGGACCCTCCAGCCTCTGCCTCGGGGGAGGGTGACGGGCTGGCAGCCTGGGGGAGCCTCGGGAGGAGGAAGGCGGCCCAGCGGCGCTGGCAGGGGACAAGAGAAGCAGGCAGGACCCCTCAGTGTCCTCTCGCCATCGCCAAGGACG
>NW_011495054.1:5969097-5970796 GCF_000754665.1 Bison bison bison
GTCCCAGCAGCAGTGAGGAGGCTGGGCCGGGGAAGGGGCCACGGGGAGGGACGAGGGCGCCTAGCAGAAGAGCTTGAGGAAGCAGTTCTGACAGTAAGGCTTGTCGTTCTGCTCCTTGAAGGTGCCCTTGTTGAGCTGCTTGAGGCAGAAGGCGCAGACGAAGTGCTCGGGGTGGAACTTCTTGGCCATGGCGGTGATGCAGCGGCCCGTGATGGGCTTCTGGCAGCCCGAGCACAGCGAGCCCCGCCGCTCGTGGTAGTGCGCCTCGCAGTAGGGCTGCCCCTCGTGCTCGAAGAAGCTGCCGTGGACGAACGGCGTGAAGCACTCCTGGAGACAGAGGAGGGCGGGGGGCTGTTCAGGCTGGGGGGCTGGGGGCCGAGGCAGCTCCTGGGTGACGGGCAGGGGACCGTCAGGGTGGCCACACTGCAAACGATTCCCCCTCGACAAGTGTTTTCGACGTGCCGAGTGTGGTGCTAAACCCTTACTCGGCTCTCCCGGTAATGACCTCGACTCGCTGCTGCCAAGTTGCGCTGCTGTTTTTGCTGTTCAGTTGCTCAGTCATGTCTAACTCTTTTGTGACCTTACAGACTGTAGCCCGCTAGGCTCCTCTGTCCATGGGATTCTCCAGGCAAGAATACTGGAGTAGGGTGCCATTTCCTTCTCCAGGGGATCTTCCTGACCCGGGGTTCAAACCTGCATCTCCTGCATTGGCAGGCAAACTGTTTACCACTGAGCCACCAGGGAAGCCTGCTAAGTTGCACTGCCTGGATTCAAACACAGGTCTGACTCCTGGGCACTGCAGCATATGTGCCCAGAAACCCTGGTGTCAAAAAAAAAGGGTTCTGAGGTCAAACTCCGCATCCTAGATTCCCGTTATAGAGATCCGCAGGCACACTCAGGTATATTAAAGGCTCTGAGAAGTCCTGCAATGAACAGTGTTTCCCAGACTTACATAATCAGGGGACCCCTGCCGGAACCCTCATAACATCTGGGGGCCACCATCCCCCAGAATGCAGTCTGGAAACCATCCTCCATTGTCCGCCGAGGCTGCTGAAGGCTTGTTACCTCATTTCACTCTCACATCCCCTTCTCCTGGATCTGGCCTGACCCAGGGGCGGCTGCATAGGTCTGCCTTGCTCTCGTTTCTCGCAGCCCCTGCACAAGCCCTGGTCCAGGACGGACTGTGCTTGAGGGAGTGCGCCGCCTGCCTTCCCACCTGATCAAGAATCTCAAGCAGGCCCTGTAAGTCAGCTTCAGAAAGCACAGGGAGGTAGCCGCTTCTCCCCGCAACGGCCCGCTCTCAGCCCCTCCAGAGGAAGCGACGGGGCTCCTTACCCGACACACAAAGCACTCGGGGTGCCAGAGGGTGTTGAGGGCCGAGATGTAGTTCTCCAGGATGGCCCGGGCGCAGCCGCCACACTTGGGCGCAAACATGTCAAAGTAATCCTTGCGGCAGTAGGCCTTGCCGTCTTTCTCGTGGAACCCTGAGGGGCAGGGGTTGGGGGGGCAGGTTAAGCTTCGGGGAGGGGCCACCCTGACTCAGCAAGGGCTCCCCCCGCACCACAGCCCACCTCCCCGAGGCTCAGTACCTTCAGGCCCGAAGAAGGCTCCACACTGGGCACAGAAGAAGTGCTCAGGGTGCCACGTCCGGTCGAGGGCTGTCACCACTTTCTGTGAAAGCCAAGCGTGCGGCCCCAGC
>NW_011495054.1:5970896-5975017 GCF_000754665.1 Bison bison bison
GCGGCCCCAGCTGAGCGGCTGGTGTGCGCGACAGACTCCCCCCACCCCGAGCTGAGAGAGACCCGCAGGCCAGGGTGTCCTTCCCACTCCCCCTCCACTGGTCAAGGAAGGAGCTGACGCTCCCCAGATGGGGGTCTCTCCCAGCTGTGCTCTGAACACCATTGAGAATTCTGATTTACTGAAAAGGACGTGACGTGCCAGACACGCTCTGTCTCCTGTAATCCTCACGGGCAGTTGAGGTCATACGTTCTACTGGGCCACCCATTTTTTAAGTGTAGACATGGAGGCCCAGAGAGGCTAGGCATTTCTCTAAAGTCTCACAGCAGAAGAGCGAGGGAGCCCACACTCTGCTCCACCTATCCTCGGCAGAAGGGAGTGGGGGATGGCTGCATGATGGGCGTTAGGACCAGCCGTGCTTTAGGCTAGAGGATGAATCCCAGTTTCCCGGCTGTGTGTGCTCGGGCCTGCGCGTGACCTCTCTGGGCCTCGCCTGGCCCCCACCCCTGCACCTGGGCACTCACATCCAGAATGGGCCCATTGCAGTAGTAGCAGCGCGGAGAGAAGAGGTTGTGATAGTCCTTTTCACAGTAGGGCTGTCCATCCCGCTCAAAGAAGTTCCGGGAGCCGATCTCCTCCTGGCAGTGGGTGCAGACGAAGTGCTCGGGGTGCCATGTCTTGCCCATGGCCGTCACCACCTGACGGAGGGGCGAGGGATGCGGTTCAGGACCCGGCCCTGCCCCTGCGCCGGGCACCCTGCCTCTTATGCCCCCCGGCAATGCCCCACCCCTCCTCATCACCTGCCCCGCGATCGGCTTTTTGCAGGCCCCGCAGACCCCCTTGGCGACCGTGGCGACCCCCAGTTTGTTCAGGTCAGACTGCAGGCTCCCCAGCATGCTGTCCAGCTGGCTCCCGGGCTTCGGGGGGCCCCCTGGGGGAGAGCTGCTCCCCGTCTTCCCCTGGGCCATAAACTGCAGAGACAGGGAAAGAGGGCAGGTCAGGACACCTGGGCCTTGGGGGCGGTGACTTGCTGCCGCACGAGGGCGTCTCTCCCTCCTGGACAGACAGGTTGAGGCGGGCGGAAGTGTAGCCCCTCCAGGGGCCTTGGAAGCCCTCAGGTGGCAACGGTCTCCACAACGCATCCGGGGGTCCCAGGGGCTCACGGTGGGCCTGACCGGGCCCCGGAACACACCACAAGCAGGACCTGCAGCCCCAGCCTCAGCACTGACCCCTCCCATGTCCTGCCCTTCGGGGCCACTCTGCCTGCCGTTCAGAGGCCAGCCAGCCGCCCAGCACAGCTCGCCATCTGCTCTCTGTTCCAGGTCCTGGATCTTAGGGGAGGAAACGAGAAGGATTGCTTTTATTTTTTTTTAATTACAGAAGAAAGAATAAGAAAACTTGTCACTAGACCATGTCACAAAAGGGACTCCAGGATGAGATAAGAGAATGGATTTTTCCCCCCCTACTGGCAGTAACCAAAATCAGGAAAAAAAGTCTACGGAAAAACCACCACAAGAGAGAGGGGCCCAGGGAGAGATGAAGAGGGAGAGAGAGGTAAGCCCACCAAAGGCACGGGACTAAGGGGGCGGGGTGATGGGTCAGAGAGCCAGGGGGCCTTGCCAGGTACCAGACCTGGGGCTGCAGGGGACACAGGCTTGGTTTTCCTTCTGAGGACAGCATCCTCAAAGGGAGCCTGGGGCAGGACCGAGGGGCGGCTGACACCTCAAGGGAGGCAGTGAGCATGGACATCGGGTGAAGCGAGGGTCCAGGGTCAAGGCCAAGGCCAAGGAAGGGCTGTGGTACCTCGCAGGTGCCTTGTGGGTGGAGGCACAGGGCCAAGTGCAAGGACGGACATGATATCTTGGGGGTGGAGAGAGAGAGCGCTGCGTGTGTGTGTGCGTGCGTGTGTGCGCGCGTGCGTGCGCGCGCAGAGTGGGGACGCCGCTGGAGCATAAGGACAGGCACAGGTGGGGCTGGGCCCCAGGAGGCCTGCCTGCATCGGGGGGAAGAGCGGATCCTCATCGGTCTGGCAGCCTATGGACCTCACGGAGCGGGGTGCAGCCACGCACGGGGCGGGGCCCTGCACGCAGACTCCCTGCGGCCCCGTCCCAGTGCTCTGGACCCCGGAGGGGCCGCAGGGGGTGGGCGGGCTGGGCAGGGGAGGAGAGCTGCTGGCTGAGGAGGCGTCTTTGCGGTGCTGGAGCAGAGGGCTGGGAGGAGGAAGAGGAGAAGGCAGAACAGAGAAGGTTCTCCGCAGGGGAATAGGAGAGCCGGGAGGGAAGACGACCTGGGAGGGAGAGAAGAGGGACAGAGGTGAGCACGGAGACGGTGGAGGAGACGGCAGCTCGGCGGGCGGGGGCTCCCAGGACCCTCTCACTCTTGGCATCAGGGGTGAGGCCGGCCTCGCGAGGACGCAGGATGGCCCCCCTCGCCCGCCCCACCCCACCTGCTCTCTGGCCAGGGCTGGGCAAGAACCAGAGGCCCTTTCCGCCCCGGCCCAGCCCAGGGGCATCTGCTCACTACCTTCTCCACCAGCTGCCCCCCAGCCCGCCTCCCACGCGGCTGCACAGTGATGACGACGCCCTCGGTCAGCCAGTCCTCAGTGGAGGCCCCTGCGGCCCCCGCGGCCTCCTCTGCCTCCGGCCGGATGCCCAGCCGACCCTGCAGCTCGGTGATGAGCCGCTCCTGGGACGGGGTTCTGCTTAGGGTGGCGGGGTCCAGCCGGCGGCGAGGGGAGGGCTCCCGGGACATGGGGTGAGCGTGGCCGGTCTCCCGGCTCCTCCTGATCACCGAGCGGATCTAGAGGGGAGGCACACTGTCACAGGCCACTCTGGGGTCAGCGGAGGCGGCTCAGTCCACACTCGGGGGTGGGGGTGGGGGGGGTGCCAGGAGGGGAGAGCAGAAGAACCCAACCATCAGAGATGAGCCGAGCAGAGCTAGGGCAGAGGCAGGGGGCCCTGACCTTGGGTAAGACCCTGAACTTCCAGGGCCTCAGCTTCTCCATCCTTTAAATGGGGTAATGGTATTTTTTTTTCAACGGCTTTAAGGAGTTATTACAAGAATGATGTGAAAGAACGTTAAGTGGACATTCTCGAACGGGCTTGAGACTTTTCCTTCCTTTTTTTTTGTTTCTTAATAGTTTGTTTCTTAATTTCTTCCAGTATATCCTTTAACCAGTTGTTTTTTTTTCCCTCGTTTATATAAGAAGGATTATAACCTACTTGTTTTTAGCAGTTTGGTTTCATTTTGTTGTCGCTTTTGAAAAGGGCCTAAAAATTTCAATCAAGCAAAAAGCAGATAATAACATGACGTCAGCCACAGCTCACTGGGGACGGTGTGCTATGTTCTTCCGAAGCACTTTTCAGGCATTGTTTCATTTAATCCTTTGGACAACCTTGGGGGAAATGGGTCTATTTTCCCTCATTTTAAAGATAAGAAGACTGAGGCTGGTGGCGGGGGGGTTGCCCAAGGTCACATGGGGCACGCGAGTTGGAAGCGTGGTTTGTATTCATTCACTTCTTACTGGTTCCAAAGCCCATGCTTTTAACCATTCCACACACATCCCATCAGGATGTCAGGCGAAGCTCATCTAAAGGAAAAAGCCTTCATCGAGCAAGAGGCTGGCTGTCACTAGGAGATTCCGGGGGCCACGGAGCTCCGCCGGCCCCATAGAGCCCACTGCCCAGCGCTGGCCGTCGGGGTCTCAGGCCGCAGCCTCTTGTAACCGGCCGCCCAAGCAGACATGCGCAGACAGGGAGGCTGCATGCAGCCAGCCAGGCGGGGCCACGCCGAGCAGCCGGGCGAGTGCGCGCCTGCCTGGCTAGATGTGGAAATCCTCTCCGTGATGCTGGGCGTGTCCACGGCCACAGCCCATGGGAGTTCTGGCCGGTCCATCCTGGCCTCGGTGGTGACTTCGGTGGTGCCCTCTGGCCTCCTGGGGGTCTCAGGTCCCCGGGCTGGCCTGACCAGGCCACCTGCCAGGGGCGTCTCTCCACCTAGCTGCTCGTCCTCAACGGGGGTGTGGCGGCCGCTCTCCGGCGCCCCTGGCTCTGGCCTTGCCCTCTCCTGACATCCACGTTCCTCCGCGAGGCTCCAGGTATCGGGGAAGACGGCCTGACGGTCCA
>NW_011495054.1:5975117-5976713 GCF_000754665.1 Bison bison bison
CCCTGCGGGGGCTCAGGCTTGAGCGCCCCCAGAGCCCACGGCCCCTGCCAAGTGGCAGCCACCGCCTCTTCCGGGGGCAAAGCGTTGGCCAACGGCGCTTGGGGGGCCCCAGGATCCTGGGGACCTGTGCCCCCAGGGTAGGGTAGAATGTGGCCAGGAGGCACCCTGCAGAGCTCCCCAACCAGGTCTGGTGGGTCCCTCCAAACGTGAGCCTGGCTCTCTACACTCAGCGGCCCTGGCCAACCCTCTGTGGAGGGAAACCTTGAGTTGGGGGTGTCAGGCATCACCCCAAAGCCAGCCAAATCGAGCTGGCCGGGGGCCACGTTGTCCTTGGCGCAGAGGACGCCCAGTGTGTGGCTGTGGCCTTGAGGGGAGGGCTTCCGAGGGGGTGGCAGGCCTCCAGAGGACCCGGCAGGAGGCAGAGGGGAGAGGCTGTGGTATGAGGATGGAGCTGAGCCGGGCGGCAGCCCCGAGGAGCTCAAGGCCACAGCAGAGGAGGAGCTGGTCTGGAGGAGGAGAAAGACAAGAGACAGGGGGGAGGAGAGAGACGGGAAAGGTGAGGAGGGGCACACACTGAGGGGCAGACCGGGCCTCAGGGCTCTGACAGCCCCAGCTACACTGACCAGACCATCTGCGCTGACCAGACCAAGATGGCAGCAAAGCTGAAGCAGAACAACTGGTTCTGGAAGAAGACTCAGCCCCTAGAAGGGTTTTCCTGGGCTCCACCTCCCTGGTTCCCATCTACGTTCCCCATCCAGGGAGCCCGGGTCCGACTCCTGGTGGGGGAGCCAGATCCCACATGCCGCAACTGAAGACCCCACATGTTGCACCTGGGATCCAGCGTAGCCAAATAAAGATTCTTGTCTTTTTTGAAAAAAAAAAAAGAACCCAGGCAGCAGAAAGCAGCCTCTGACCCACGCCTGTGGGGCTCCTAGTCCAAGTAGGGACGAGAGAGAAGAGATTAAAATGGGGTGGACCGGGGGAGGTCAGCCCAGACATGATTAGGAGACAGGCAGCTGCAGGCAGCTCCCGGCTCTGTCTCTCCCTGGTGACCCATCCCCCCGAAACCTCGCTCCTGGGGCTCAATGAGAACCAGCACAGCTTCTCAAGGGAGTCTAAAGGGGATCTCAAGGGGGTTTGAAAGCGACAAAGTGCAAAGGGCGCTGGGGCGCAGTTCCCGCCTGAGTCCAGTGTACACACTCCTGACTGTGGCCACTCAGGAGGTTCACACGTGCAGGCCACTGCCCCGCCCCAGGTGAAGCCTCAGAGGCTCAGAGGTGCCCCTGGGGCCGAGAGCTGGTGCCCCTCCTCCAGTTCCCTAACCATGCTCCCCCAACCATGGGAAGGGTGGAGTCAGTAACGGTCAGGAACTGGAGTTCAGTCACTATCAGGACCCACCGAGGCACTGCCTCCTCTACACAAGCAGGTGGTGGGTAGGGGACAGGGCACCTCTGGCAGGTGTGCCCAAGAGCCTGATAGATGAGGTTTCCCAGACAAGAGCTTGTGGGCCTCGGAGGCCCATGGAGGCTGGAAGGAGGCCGGCGAAGGAGCCAGAAGCAGAAAAGAAAGAGGACACGCTGGGGACGCCAGCCAGCG
>NW_011495054.1:5976855-5983999 GCF_000754665.1 Bison bison bison
CAAATGACCTCTGGGCGAAGGATCCCACCCGCCAGCAGAGCCCGCCCTCCCCCGCCAAGAGCAGCCACCAACACTGGGCCCTTTGTCCCAGCCTCCTGATCCTTGCCTGGGTGGTGGGGAGCCGGGAGCACCCAGGCAGGAAGGAATGTCCTGCTGAGCATGTCCCCAGCCTTCACAGGCTGCTGGATGCCCCTGTGTCCCAGGCTCGGGGCGAGGCACCCAAACCCTGAGTGGCCAAGTCCCAGCCACTCACACTGGGGTATGGGAGGGGAAAACTGGGGGCTTCTGAGCAGGCAGGGCAGGGGAAAGAGCAGGGGTGGGGGGACCTCAGGGCACCTTAAAATCCGACAGCGAGGCCATCAACTCGTCCAGCTCCCTGGTGGCGGAGGAGGCTGAGATGCGCGTCTGCTGCTGACTGGAGGTGACTCGCTGGGGACTGCTCATCTCTCCCTGGTTCACAGTGATGGGGGGGCGGCGGGCAGGCAAGGAGGCATCAGCAGGGACCCCTGGGGCCAGCCTGAGCGCCCCCAGCATGGCCCTCCCCTCCCCAGGGGAGGGTCAACACTTCGGCTCCGACACTGGGACCCAGCCGCCACCCAACCCCGGGGAAGCCCACCAGCTCCCAGTCTCTCCTGGGGACATGTTGCTGGTGGGTGGGGGGGCACTACTGTTGGCCAGGGGGACAGAGCACCAAGCGGAGCTTACGGGGGAGAGGAGAAGGCAGCTCACATGGCACCTTTCCCAGAAGCCCAAGCCCAAGCCTGCCTGTGCAACAAGCCCCGGCATCCTGTGCGGCCTCCACGACACTAGACGCACACGCAAGGCTGCTGCAGCCATGCAGAAACACAGAGAAGAGCTGACCCTGGGGAGGCGCTTACCATGTGGACTCGGTAATGTGTTCTAAGGGTCTTATCAGGTCTCAGCCCACTGAGGTGGGTGGTCTCATCCCCACGACCTCACTTCCCCTTATTCCCTTCTACAGATGGGAAAACGAAGGCTTGAAAGACGACACTCCCTAAGTGCAGAGCTAAGATGTGGCCCCGATTGCGTGGCTCTGAAGCCTACACTGGGGGACTTCCCTGGGGGTCCACTTCAGGGGCCACGGGTTCCAGCCCTGGTAGGGGAACTAAGATCCCACAAGCCACATGTGTAGCTGGAAACAAATAAAAAGCCTGCACTGACAGCCGCTGGGCTGGGGTGCCCTCGGTGCGCCCAGCGTCTGTCCTCCGTGAGGGATGGTGGCTCACTGCCGTCCCCCAGGGCCTGGTGCAGGGCCCGGCAAACAGCAGGAACTTCAGGGTGACACCAGGGATGAGCACAGGATGGGCTGAGCGAGACTGAGACCCTCCCCGGCCTGGGAGGGCCCCCTGGAGACTCACACGGGGCTGGGCACGGAGCTCTCCAGCTCATCCAAGAGGTTCTCCACGCTGGGCCGCAAGTCCTCCAGGCCCCGGCCACCGTTCCGTTTGGGCTTCTCTTTGGTCAGCGCTCCAGCTTTGCCCCCTAGCAGGCTGTTATTCTCTGGGACGCCGTAGTGGGTGCTCGGAGCCCCTGGCAGTGGTGGGCTGGAGTTGGCCTCATCTTGGGAGAAGGAAAGAGAAGAGCTGCTCAGCCCTGAGCCCCGCAGGGACCCAAGACCAGCAGAAGGGGTTGGAGCAGGGGCGGAGTGGGGGACCCCTGGCCCAGTCCTACCTGCAGGGAAGCCTGGGGGGTTATGCTGCACGGCGTTCAGCTCCAGCAGCAGGCGGTCGAGCTCGGAGAGGTTGCTGCCCAAGGAGGAGCTCATGACGGTGGGCGAAGGCTCAGCTGACTTCTGCTTGTTGGGGAAGCTTCAAGAAGCAAAGGGAAGGCTGTGGTGAGAAAAGCTCCTCAAATCCTCCAGGAGAACCAGGAGGGGGCGGGGGGGTGGGGTGAGAATCCGATGTCTCCAGCAGCCAAGGACAAAGTGTGGGGAAGGGATGTGGCGAGAGGAGAGGAGAAAGAAGTGTTGCTTCAGTTCCTGAACCTTCCTCCATGCAGGGCGGTGTGACACCCAGCCCAGTGGCTGCATGGGGATGGCAGATAAGGCCACACCGGGCCTTCCGCAGTAACCCGAGGACCCAAGGAGGAACCCCCGCCCCCCTCCAGCGCCCTGGCGCAGCCTCGGCTGACTCAGCCCAGCATGTGTGGGATCCCCGGGTCAGGGGAGGGGCTGGCACCTGTACACGTGGTCTTCCTCGCCGGCTCGGGGACACGGGGGCCCGCCGCCGTCCTGGGGGTTGGAGGCACTGGAAGTCTTGGCACTGGAGCCGTACACGGGGGATGAGGACTGAGGCTGTGGGGAGGACGGTGCTCAGGGCCTCCCCGAGGGGCGGGGGGGGGTGGAGAAGGAACAGCCCGCATCACCCCCAGGGGCCTCCCGCTCACGGCCAGCCTCACCAGGGAGTTTCCACACTCTGGCCAGGAGACAGGTGATTAACGCTTGGTCACTGTCCCTTCACGTGGCATCGGGTGGGGAGGGCCAGACGCTTCCTGCCTCTGCCGCGCCTCCCCCCCAACTTCCTGGGCTCCCCAAGCCCCTGCCAGACCCGCTCCACTGGCCCCAAAGCTGACTTCTGAGTCCTCCCCATCCCCCACCTTACCTGCTGGTGGGTGAATCGGGAGGTGCTGGGTGGCCAGGGGTCTAAGGGGTCAAGGACTGAGCCATTGAGGGCCTCGCTGGATGGGGGCGGTGGGACGGGGGGCACGGCGATCTCCTGGTATGTGTGGTTCCCAGTCGGGTAGGAGTAGGGGGTCTCCTCAGACAAGAACACAGGCCGCTTGGAGATGTGGGAGGTCGTGGACTCCAGGTCCGCCAGCAGGGCGTCTGCAGAGAGTGGGCGGGGAATGGGTGAGGGAGAGGGGTCCTGGGAACTCAGCCTCCAGGGCCAGGACCCTTCAGGCCTGCACCTGAGAGTTGATGAGCAACTTCTGAGCGCCGGCCCCACCCATGGGAGAAAAGACCGGCCCTGGGGCAGAAAGGTGCCAGCCCGGACCAGCCTGGCCAGGTGTGCGCCCAGAGCTCAGCTCCCGGCCAAGGAGGAGGTGCTCTGGGGGCTCTGGGGCCGCCCCCCCGGGGCTCTCCTACCTCTGGGAGCCAGGCACCGGCGCTCCCTCCCCGACAGGACTGTGCGGCTGGCTGGCCGGGAGTCAGAAATGCCTGCCTGACTCCGCAGGGCAAGGCAGACAGACCAGGCGGGAGGGGCCCCACGTCACGGGGAGGGGCCAGGTCCCCTCCAGGAGCTTAAGCCAGCTCAGCCCGCAGCCTGGAGGGGTGGTACCTTCCTTCCTGACCAGGTGGAAGCCCATCGGGCTCCAAGCGCCTCCCGAGTCTCAGGGCTACTGGGGAGGTGGGGGCCGGGACGAGGCTGGCATGCTGCTTCCTACCCCCTCGGCAGAGAGGGGCAGGCTGGACTGCTCTGTAGGCTGTTTCTGCAGAAGCCTGGCAGGCAGCCTGGCCCCAGAGGCTCCAGGGCCCCACTACTCTGCTTTTAACAGCAGCTAGGGAGCCGGATCGGCCTTGAGTGCGAGCTTCCATTACCCAGGCACCGGGCAACCAACAGGGGGGGCTCTGCATCTCCCCAGTCCTCAGACAAGAAGGGTACAGCTGGGGGAGGGGGTGGGGGCAGGAACTGCTGATCCTCCCCTCCTGAGACCCTCAGCTGCCCTAGCCCGGCCGACATGCCATGCCCTCACTCATGCCCTGCTCTGTGCTCACCAACCAGCTCACTCTCACCCCAGTGCTGACCCATTGGGGTCGGGGCCTGGTGATAACCATCCTCAGAAAGCAATGGCTGGCTCACAGCCCTTTACTAGTAATGGGCCCAGTGCTCGGCACACTGTATCCATGGTCTCCGTTAACCCTTCTAATGAGGCTGGAATTCCCACCCTCCCTTTACAGATGGGAAACTGACTTCAAGAGGTGATAGGACTGCTCCCCGCCCACCGCCGCCATACCAAAGTCCAGTGCGTCACAGGAACGACTCCTCGGAGGCCCCCAAAAACACCCAAAACTCTGCCCTGCAAGAGGCTGCGGTGATCACAAGATGATGCCGGGTTTCAATGGCACAGCTTCCTGAATGACAGGGCCCAAGCTCCAGGGCTGCCAGTCTGATCCTTCCTGGTGACCCAGTCTCCAAACCCTACCCCTGCTCAGAGGCAGTGAGAAGGAATCAAGGGCCACGCCCAGGGCCCCAGTCTGCGGGCCCACACCGCCTCCCAGCTGCCTGCCCTGATCTCTGACACCCAAGGCTGGCCTGGCCCCACCTACCCCAGGCTCCTAGCCCTGCTGATCAGAAGCTTGTTCCAAGGAAGGTCAGGTCCTGCAGGTCCCCCTCCCCCTCCAGGTCCTTTGGAAGACGTCTGACTTCCTGTCTGTAGCAAACCGGAACTAGAGGGAGTCAGCGTGTGTCTAGGTAACAGAGGAAAAGGAACTAGCCTCCAGGGCCAATCCCAGTGGCCTCTCCACGGCCACACCTGCTGCCTTGGCTCCATAAGGCATCCTGGCTTCCTCTGTGCCCAAGCCGGCAGGGGGGGGCGGATCCCTCCTTCTCCACCACGGACACAGCCAGCCCCCTAGAGCTGACAACAAGTGCAAGTCCAGTAAGGGTAACGGGAGCAGCTGCCATGCTGGAAGGCCCGCCGCGTGCTAGGAGTGCCACCTGGGTCACCACTTTTGCTCCTCACAACACCACTAGCGCGGATGGCAAAACTGAGGCTCAGAGAGGTAGAGGCACATGCCTGCGCCATCTGAGCTGACCGAAGGGACGCCACTCGGACCTGAACGCGGTCTCTTGGGCTCCACTCAATCAAAGACAGATGGTGAACCTTCCCTGTCAAAGCTTCTGAGCTAGGGACACTGCCGCCCCTGCACCAAACGCCGTCCCCCGCCTTGGTTCATGAGCTGACTCCAAGTCTGGCTGGTTGGTTTATGATTTAAACAGACTCTTTTCAACACAGCTACATCTGTGGGCCGGAAGGCACAGTCCTGGGGGATCGAGACGGAACAGCACAGGTTGTGGAGTCAAGCCAGACCTGAGGTCAGTCCCAGCGCCTCTGTCTACCCTACCCATGGCCATAGGGCAGATCACCTGGCCCCCACCTGACGGCACTGGTGCGAGGTTTACATGGGAGAGCAGATGATACAGGACATGGGAGGGGGCTGCAAACATCACATGTCATCTGCTTCAGAAATACAGGAGAAAAAAAAAAGATTTTCCTCCAAGGAGGCCAGGTGAGGGTGCCAAGTGCTGACTCCTCCTTCTAAGTCCTCTCTGGGTAGGATCTGGGCAGGACAAGAAAAGGGTGACCTTGAAGAGAGAAGAGCAAAGTAATAAAGTAACACTCAAAGTGAAACGTCTGGATGTCAGAAAGAAGAGCCCCGTCGTTGTCGAAACTCCTGTCTGAGGGAGGGATGGGACCCGTGTGGCTGCCAATTCCACCAAACCCCCCACAGGTGCCTCAAGGAAGATCGGGGAACACAGAAGGCGTGGGGGGTACTCTCTGGCCTCTACTTTGCGTTCCTGGGGCTGCTATCTCCCCAGAGGCTGCACAAGGGTGCCGGGCCAAAGTCTTCTTGCAGGCTCAGCAAACTCCTCTCTTGCCTGAATAAACAGAGGAGGCAGGTGGAGGACGGAACAAGGGAGTCCGCCTGCAGGCAGCGGCCCAAGGTGTCTGGGCTGGGGGGTCCCCAGTTTTCAGCTAGAGTTACTGCCTGGTGCCAGCTCTGGATCCCCTAGGGGCAGGCTCAGAGATTGCTTAGCATATGCCCCGGAGAGGGTGTCTGAGAAGACACCCTCCCACGTTTGCAGGCTGCCTTTCATCCACACAGAGGCGGCATCTGAAGCAGTTCAAGCTGAGGAAGGCCTCAAACTCCACTAAGCTTCTGGGTCCAGGCCTGAGCACTCTGGGACAAGTCAGAGCCACCAGGAGGGCCCCGGTCACCCTGGGGAAGGAGATCTCTCGGGGGCTTTCCAGTCTCCTTCTGGAGGAAACCACCCCAGATTCTGCAGACGCTTTGCCTCGAGGACCAGCTGATTCAGGCTCTGGCACTTCCATCCAAGGAGAGGGTCTCTGGGTACATGTGTACAGGGTCTCTGAGTCTCTCCTTTTGACACTGTGGGTGGAGGGTGTTAACGCTAAGTCTCCAGCCCACCAGAGGCAAAGGCCAGCCAGCGGCGCCCTGGCTGGGAGGGGTGTGCACTGTCCCCCATTGCCCGCCAGGGGGCGCTAGTCGCCCGTCGGCTCTCCATGGCCGGGAGTAACCGAAGGTAACCGCACTGCAATCACGGAATTTTAGAGCCAGAGGAAGACCCGGGAGCCCCTGGCCGGCCACAGGAACACCGGCAAAGTTTCAGTGCCAGAAAGGCCTAACTGAGCTTTCAGGACGGAGCAGGCTGCAAGGAAGAGCACAACGGGCCCGGGTGCCAAGCCTGCAAGCATATATATCACTTGAAGGCGAGACTCAAAAGTGCCGCAAGAGCCCGCGGGAACCCGAGAGAGACAGGCACAAGCCCTGGCTTCCAGGGCCCGGTGGCTGCACCTAAGCAGCTCAGAGAGGTGGTGGCTTCGGCTGAGAGCTGCCCAGGTGTAGGGAGGTATCTGGTGGGCACAGCGCACCAGGGCCAGGCCAAGGTGACAGGCCCCTCTCCCAGCTGGCTGCAGTAACCACCCGCTGAGCACAATCCTCAGGACAGAATGGGAGCCCCTGGGTCTGCCGCCCTGAGGGGGTTAACACTCAGGTGTCCAGGCTCTCTGCCCTGGGAGGGAGGAGACCCAGGGGCCGGTCTGCCTGCATTCCAGGGCCACTCACATTCCCAAACCAGCTCAGACACGTGGGGATGACGGGAGGGGGACTCCGGGATGGGAGGACCCCCTGACGCCCCCAACATAGGGGATCTCTCCCCCAGGCTGCAGCTCCTGGGGCCTGAGCTGACCCAATAAAAAGTTAAAGAAAAGCCATTAACCAGCTCCACCCCCAACTGGAGTCTAAAGACAAGCCAGGCCTCTTTCGAAAGCCTGCCTTCCTCCTACCCAAGCTTGGCCACTTCTTAGAATGCGATAACGACTATCAAGATCAGAGGCCTAGAGCTGGCCAGACGCCAGAGAGAGTGAGATAAAAGGCCAG
>NW_011495054.1:5984173-5996296 GCF_000754665.1 Bison bison bison
TGGAGGCAGGGTGGGGGGAGCCCAGCACAATGTCATTCCCCCCATCCTAGGCTCTGAGGACTCTAGGTGTTTGAATTCACACGGTGGGATGGTTCTGAGTCACACAGACTCTGCTGCATGGCCGAGTTGCTCGGCCAGGCCAAGGTGCTTAACTGTTCCTGTGCCTCAGTTTTCTTGTCTGTCCAATGGGAGTTTCACCGTCTGATTCACAGGAGTAAGGACTACAGGACAGAGTGGATATAAAGTGCCCGCTTTAGCACAGTCTCTGGGATGGGCGGGCGGGCGGACACACATACACACACTCTCGGTAAATGAGCTCCTGCCCACAGGGATGGTTAGGCCTGGATGAGAAGGAGAAAAGCGCTTCCCCACCCTGGCCCACTCCTGAAGGCAAAGGATGCTGCAATCTCAGATCAGCAGTGAGGGGCACCGTTCAGGGGGTGGAAAACAAAGTCGCGACAGGAGAAGCCACCCCAGCGGGTCTTCATATTGGGGCAGGTTCATGGGGGCATCATCGCATCCCAGAGTTCACAGGCCACCCCCTAGCTAGGCCCCACCCACCAACGCTAGGCCAACTTAAAAGAGGTGGGGTCCTTTGGCCACCAGAAAGACCCCACCTCGACGTGCCTTGTATTCTCAAGGCCTGGCCGAGGAGGGGCCCACAACAGGAACAAGATCTTTCCAAGACTGGGCTCACCCACCTTCTTTCTGCAGGCCACTTTAACTCAGCTTCCATGGCCCAGGCAGGTATCTCCTTAGGAGCTGAGAAGCCGAGGGAGGGTAGAGCGGATCCTGCCCCGAGAGCTCCGGTACAGGCTGTCCCAGTGGCCCAGGGCCAGCCGTCCCTCCCCGCCATTTATGGTGAGACCCAGCCTCTCACACAGACAGCAAGTCCCTTCCCCTCTGGACCTGGAGAGGCCCGGCCTTCTGGCCTGCCCACCCTGCTGGGCTCAGAACGCCGGGCGAGAGGTTTCCACTCCTGCTGACCACTGGGGCAGCCTTGGTCACCTCGAGGGTCCGAGGAGAAGCTGCCCGAGCTCAGGATGCAAGCAGGGAACAGGGCTCAGCCCTGCCTAAGGAAGGGGCCGCATTAACAGCAGGGCCGGCTCCCCTCCATGGGGATGGTCTCTCGGCCCCCTCTGCTGAGACTTCCAGATTAGGAAGGCTAGCCGCAGGAGGGCGGGTCTCCCCTCCCCCAGCCCCAAGCACATGAGCAGTAGGGGCAGAGGTAATCTAATCCACAGCGGCGGGGCACTTTTGCTCGCTGAGTAACTCCCCAGGAATGGGGAGCTGGGTATATTTATCCTGATAACTGTCCTGGGAGGACAGGCAGATCTGGGACTAGGAAGGGCCAGTCCGACCATTTCAGCCAGGTCCGCTCTGTACCGCCCAGCCCCGGCAAGCCTGGGCTAGGACCTGACTAGGAACTTGGTCTCTCAGAGGCGCCTTCCCCTGCCGATCTGGGTTCTGGGTTCTTGTCAACCAACGGCCTCCTCTCCAAGAAATTAAGCTCTGGGTGCCCTATCCCCAGCAGCTAGCATGAAGGGTTGAAAGACAGCGGGACAGTGAGGAGGAAGAAGGTGGAGAAGAAGCCGTGAGCCAGAGAAAGCAGTGGACCCAGCCTGCCAGGTACCCGTCACTGAGTCGGCCTAAAATAAGCAGACCCAATTGGCTCCCACGCCAGATTGCAAGCTCCGAGGAGGAGGAGACAATATAATCTCGGGTGAGATTTATAGAGAACTTTCCTGGAGTTCTTCAGAGTTTGTCTAAATCCAAGATACTGCTATTATCTGAATCCCAGACAGGGAAACTGTGCTCCCTAAGGGGCCAGGAGGAGAAATGATCAATACTGGAGTGTCATTTAAATATTTAATAGCTGTGCCTGGAGGTTATGAAGACTCAGCCACCGCTCCCCTCCGCTGACTCATGCCTCACTCAACAGGAACTGCCATTTTCCTCTGGGCCCTGCAGGAAGTGTGGGCTGGGGGTGACACACAGGAAACCCTGGGCGTAGGCCAGAGTCTTCCAGGCTGCTGCCCCGAGAGGTGGGCGGCGGTCCTGTGGAGAAGGCCGCTCTTCCCTGGGCTTTTCACCTGCCTCGGAGAACAGTTTCCCGCCTGCCCTTCCTTGCAGGGACTGATATAACGAGAGTGCGCCAGCAGGCAGGCCGACTCTCGGCTGGGTGCCTGGGTGGCGCCCAAGGTCACCGAGCACAGGTAATCAGAGACACGAGAGAATAAAGGCGCAAAGGCAAATCCAGGGGCCACCCCAAGCTCCAGGCAGAAGCCAACCGAGCCAGGCCCCGTCTGCACCAGGCACCCAAGCAGGGCACCCCCCAGGGACCCGGCCCTGGGGGGGCCACCATGCTTCCCCATCTGAGGGGGCTCCAGCAGGCTGAGTAGCAACAGGTGGCAAGGCCGCCCAGGTACACACTGCACATCTCCACCACCCACAACGGGCACAGCAGCAGGTCCCGGCTGCCTGGACGGCCAAGTCTCGTTTCTGTGGTAAATAACTCATCTCTGGGTCCAGCACCAGCTGGTCCCGCCCTCCCCCAGAGGGGCCCAACCCCGTGGACACATTTCATTGGTCAGATTTCATCCACCTCCTCAGGTGCCCCGGGGACTCTGGACTTTTCTAAAGTCACATCTAGGGTCCGACTCCAGGCCCACCCCGTGATTTCTTCAAAGGGTGACATGCGGATTTACATACAACTAGTGAGACAGACAGCCTCGGACCTTGGAAGCTCAGAGGCCAGGGTTTTTCTCAGCTATTTCACAGCCAGGCCATCCACCCCTGCAATCTGGGCTCTTCAAGGCAAGTCGGGCTGCTGCAGAGCAGGGCGGCTCCAGGGGCCTCCCACCCCTGCTGATCATCAACAGAGGTTAGGAGGGGCTCTGCAGTGAGTCATCCGCCCTACAGAGACCCAAACGGAAAGTTCAAAAGTTTGCCTGTGTTCCAGGAACGAGCTGCAGTCTTTTCCCGATGTTTGTGGATTTCGTAGCACTAGTTACCCACTCTAGGCCAGTCAAGTTCTGACTGACAAACATGGCTCACGGAGGCCCCCAGCACAGGTCCTTGCTTCCCCATCTCTGGAAGCTGGGCCACTTCCCAGCCTTTCCCTGTTCTCCTGTAGCACCTGTGATAGCCTGCAGGTCCTTTCCCAACTCCCCACATGTCACTACCAAGTACCATCAGTTCTTCCTTCATTGGGCCTCTCCCTTTCCCCCCCCCACTTTTTGGCTGCAACTCAGGGCATGTAGGATTGTAGTTCCCTGACCAGGGATCGAACCCACGCCTCCTGCATTGGAAGGCAGATTCTTAACCACTGGACCACTAGGGAAGCCCCCCTCTTCCCTGTACTTGCCTCCCTTTCTTTTTATCACAGGAAGCCAATCATTTAAGACTGGCAACCAAATCCAAGCTCAGCCCTTTCTCGAACTCACCGGCAGCCCCCTGCCCTGCATTCCCCGACTCTAACCCTTGCAGAAGAGGCCAGCATGTGAACTTCTTGATAATCCCACCCTTGCGTATGCATCCACTAGACAGCTCGCCCTCTGAGGGCAGGAACCTCCTTTCTGCTCCGCAGATCCACAGCACATGGCCCTTCGTGAGCCTCTCGGGTGGTAACTAAGTGTCTGTCAAGCAAGGGGGACTCACGGTGCCCAGCCACTGATGACCCTCTCTGCCTGCAGGGTGAGATCGGAACCCCCAGGGCTGGCATTCTGGCCTTGAGCCTCTTAGAATACAGTCCCAATCAGCCTTTACCTCCTCCTCGGCCTGCTCACCGCCACCTGCCTCTGCAGCCAAACTGGGCCCCTCTTCCATCTCCCCATCCGTGTGCCTTTATTCACAATACTGAACATATACCCCCACCGCCACCACCCACAGGGATGTCCATACCCCCAGGGGGCACGTGGAGGCCCGGGATACAGGAGCCAGCTGGGGGTAAACCCAGAACACCTTCTCAGGATCAAACTGACTCAGGAGCAGAAACTGAGACCACTGCCTTGAATTAAAGGGCCACTGTACAGTGGATAGGAATCTGCCTGCCGATGCAGAGGACATGGGTTCAATCCCTGGGCCGAGAAGATTCCACGTGCCTCGGAGCAACTCAGCCCTCATGCCACGATTACTGAGCCCACGTGCTGCAACTACTGAAGCCCATGTGCCCAGAGCCCGTGCTCCGCAACAAGAGACGCCACTGCCACAAGAAGCCCACACACCGCAACCAAGAGCTGTCCCCACTCGTGCAACAAGAGAAAGCCTGTGCACACAGCAGTGAAGACCCTGTGCGACCAACATATAAATTAAACTGCTAGAAAAGGCTACTCTTCCAGAGTCCGATGCCGATGGACCATGAGATTAAAAACTGAGGTGTCAAAGCGCCCTTCTGCACGTGCTCGTGCTGAGGGCTCAGGAGACATTTAAGCAGCCCGTGGAGTCATCCTGTCTAAACCATAGACGTGGCTGCCCACGGGGTGCTGGGAGCTGGGCTGCTGACCACACAGCTCTCTGAAGCCCCCTCCTGGCATCCCAGCCCACATGGCAGTGTGGCTCAGTGGACAGAATGGGCCTCCAAGTACAGAGGGGCAGCGGAGGGGCAAGTTCAAATCCACAGCGCTCTCAGCCTGCTCCCAGTGGCAATTCTGGGTTTTAGTTGCTCAGACACCTCACAGAGTGCAGGGTAAGGAATCAATGAAATCAATCATTATACGAAAGCCACCCGCAGGGGGAGAACCTCCTGGGCGTCCCGCTGGGACAGGAGGAGACACTCAGGAAAGAAACCCCCGCTGGGACAGGAGGAGACACTAAGGAAAGAAACTCGAGGCCCCGCTCTGAGGACGGACGGGAGGGGACGAGGCGGAGCCGGGGACTGTGGCCAGGAATCCCGGGAGCTGTGACAGGTCTGTCACTGACTTGGGCCTCCTTGCCGAGCAAAACCACTGACCTCATCCCTCCGTGCTTCGGGTTCATTCCAAGTCCTCCTCGGAGAACATCAGCTGAGCCCAGGAGCCTCCGACTCACTCCCGGGCAAGGACAGAGGTCCCGGGGGAGAAGCTTCAGAGCTTCGCGGCCCCGCCCCCAGGCTGCTGCCGGCTGAAAGCCCTGTGACTTTGAACCTGGAACTGGGACAACTGGAGGAGCCCAGGGCAGGGCGGCCCCTTCCCCTGCCACCGAGGCTCAAAGCCTGCCGAGTGCCCCGAGGGAACCCAAAGCCAGGGCTGCCCCCAGGCACGGGCAGAGGACGGAGCGGGACAAGGAGCCGCGGAGACATCTGAGGAGTACAGCAGGCGGCCTGGCGGAGTCGCCACCCCCTCGGGGACAGCTCTGCCTGGCCACAGAGCTCACCCTCAGTCTTGCTGTAACACCCCACCGGGAGGGGAACAGCGCAGTCAGCTGTCCCTCCTTCTGCCTGTAACCACTCTCCGAAGTGCCCGTCTCCAGTGCCCCTGAAGCCATCCAAGAAGCCTGGCCACTGAGGTGCCCCTCCACCCCCACCCCCGATGGGAGCCTGTGCTCTGGGCCTCCCTTCTTGTCTCTCCCTCCTGGAGCAGGCTCCTGAGCTACAGGTGAGCCCCTCTGTGTGGCACAGGGAGCACCCTGTTCTAACTTGTTGCCTGGGGGCTGGGGGGGGTGTCTACTTGCAAGAGTGTTCCCCCCACCACCATCGCCGTGCCATACCCACTAGCCCACTGGAACATCATGACCCAAGATGGGGCTACCCCCGGGGCGGGCGCTGACCTCCACCCTCTTCTCATCTGGACAGAGGGAGGGGCCCGGGGCTCAGAGAGATCAGAGGCTCCCCAGCCTCCACCAGAAGCAGGGACAGGAAGCAGGAGAATCATCGGGAGACAGGCAGGCAGGCAGGGCTCCTCTGAAGGCACCAAACAGCCAACTGAAAGAGGGACAAAGAATCTCTCGCGTAATGGGGGATCGATCAGCCTGAGGCGTGCCACCAACTGTCCGCAGCTCAGGATCACAGATCGCGGACACTTGCTACTTTCTTGCTGTTACTTTTTGAGAATACACTGGCAGCGAGTTTGCGACCGTTGGCCCCACCCACATGTGTCCCAACATGATTTCTTGAGGGCAAGAAAGGGCTGGGAGGGGCTCGGAACCCCAGGCAGCACCCTCCAGAAGAAGGATGGGCAGCTCATGATCCTTATCTGCCATGAGTGTCATCTGGAGGGTGTGACGCTGCAAAGCACAATTGGAACCACTATCTGAGAAAGTCAAGAGCAAAGACGAAGGGGCAGATGGGCCAAGAAAGAGCCAGGGCCAACTGGCCCCCAAGTGACCTCAATGACACTTTCGTTTCCCTAGAAGTATCTATGCCATCCAGCCCTGGTTTTCCAACAGTCTCACCAGTTTGAAAGCCATCTACTTGGTCTGGGGCAAGACAAAATTCTCGGGCCAGCTGACTGCCTGTTGGAACCTCCCTAGGAAGGGAGGAGCCCCCGGTCTTGTCCCAGTCCCTCTGGCATCGCTCATCTACAGAGGAGAGATGCCTTCAGCCACGGCCCTGAAGACAGGGCAGATTTCTCTGGAAGCCCAGATCCTTGCCCACTCTCCAAGCTGGGAAACCAGCCTCTTCCTGGACAGGGAGGGAGAGGATGGAGGCCGCGGTCCTCAACGGTGTTGCCTAACCAGAGTCACACTGCGAAACCGCGAGAGTGAAAAAGGAGGCAAAGATTTTGCTGAGGGTCCTTCTCAGGGAGGGAGGGACCGCTGTGGACTGTCGGTCTCGCTGGAAGGGCTCACATGTAGGGGCATCAAGGAACAGAGGAGGAGGACGGGCGAGAAGACCCTGTGGTCCACCAGCAAGAAACCCCAGAGCGGAGGCAGGGAGCCAAGCAGATGACAGGTCTCACAGGAGAATTGATCAGGGACATCTGTGCCCCGGAGATCATGAAACAGGGTCCCAGGGCTCTGCTTGGCTTGGCGAGGCTGGCCTCCCTCGATCATGCCCAGCTAGTGACATCAGAAGATGAATGGTGGGGAGGATCCATCTCAGCCCTGGTTTGGATTTTAGTGGAGACATCTGGGGCTCTGGGAACCCAACCCAGCAGAGCCAGGAGAGGTGACAAGAGTAGGCGCGAACTGTAACGCCCTGAAACATCACAAAGGAAGACCCCAAATGTCCTCACACCTGAGTTTTCCAGAATTTTGTTTGGAAGTTAGAGACTGTCTCTTTTGGGGGTGATGGTTCAGGGAGACCATTTCTATCATTCATTCCACAGGATGCTAGGTTCTGCGGTTTACAGAGAATGCTTTCTGATTCTGAGGGGGCCGAGGGGCCACCCAAGGCAGAGCAGGGGGCAGCTCAAGCCAGGACCACTGGATCTCTCATTGTGCACTCAGCCTAGTCAGGTGCTGTGCACTGCGTGCGTGCGTGTGCGTGTGTGTGTGTGTGTGTGTGTTTTGGGGGGCGGCGTTGGCCACACACAGCTGCCCTGGATGAGGCTGGTCTCAACTTGCTGAGAATGCACAGGACAAGAACTGCTGTGCCCCTGCCCCTGAACAACTACATGGGAAACGGGAGCCCTGTGGTCAACTAGGCAACCTTCGATCTGGACAGAACTGCCAGCTGGGGCTGCTGCCTCTCCTCCTGCCTGCCACTGCATCCAGAAAAGAAGTGGCCACCCAGGAAGGCGGCACGCTGATCAAGCACAGCCGCTCCGGCCCTCTTTAACACCGCCTGTTTCTCCTTTTCAAAAACGCGGGTCTCCGCATGGTCACCACAGGAGAAAGCGGGGGAGGGATAAGTCTGGGGTGAACAGATCCACACCGCTATAATATAAAAGGAATTAAAAAGGACCCCCTGGAAAAGGGAATGGCAATCCACTCCAGTATTCTTGCCTGGGAAATCCCATGGACAGTGGAGCCTGGCAGCCTACAGTCCGTAGGGTCGCAAAGAGACGGACACGACTGACCAACTGAGCACACACTGTATGGTACAGGGGAACTATGTCCAGTATCTTGTAATAACCTATAATGGAAATGAACCTGAAAAAGAATATATAACTAAATCACTTTGCTATATACCTGAAACGCTGTAAAGCAACCATACCTCAATAAAAAAAGGAAAATTACACACACGCAAAAAAAATAACTGCAACTCTTTGTCCACATCCACCCCTCCTATTGTACCCTGAACTGTGACGTCTTCCTCTTTGGAAACCCTCCCTGGCAGGAAATCAGGGTGAGGTGGGGGGGTTGCCTATAAGTAGAAGGGGTGCCTGACCCCACTCCGCTGTCCCACCCCACACCCAGCTGAGACAGGAGCTGGGATGAGAGGAGTCAGCTGTCACTGGCTGTGAATAAGGACGCCCGTTTCCACATGGAAGACACAAACTTCAACAGTCAGGCTCAGAGCGCAGCCCTGGCGCCCTCGCCCGACGTCCGGGTCCTCTGAGGCAAGATCCCAGGGCCAGTGCCCTCCTAAGCGCCACCGGCAGCTCCGTGTGTGGTGGCAGACAGTGGCAGGCGGGAGGAGGTGCCCACGGCCGCTGCGGGTGGGGCGGCAGGGCTGAGTCCAGCGGCTCCGGCCGGGGAGCACAGACTCTGATTTCACAGGGCCTTACTTGTCTGCACCTACCTATCTTTTTGGTGAAACAGGAAACATAAATGGCTAAGGGTTGGCCCAGATAATCTTGCAACAGCTTTTTTAAGTCAGGAACTCTGATTCTTCTCCTTCTGGAGAAAACTCTAGAGGCAACAGGACCAGGGGAAGGTGGGCACAGGTTCAATGAGGCAACAGAGAACATGGCAGAGACCACCGGCCCAAGGCATGTAGGCTGCAGCGGGCCACATAAGGCCCTGGATGTGTTTGTGCTTTTCTGTGCTTTTTTTCCTTCCACTGTGGGATCTTATTGCCCTGAGCAGGGATTGAACCCGTGCTGCCTGCGGAGGAAACACAAAGCCCCAAACACTGGACCGCCAGGGAAGTCCCTGTTTGTGCTTTTTAAAGAAATCTGAGTTAGCCTTAAGAAACTGAGAGGTTTCACACGAAAGCCAAAATGTCTGGCTTCCGGGGAGGGGTCACAAGAGCTAGCAGCTCACGTCTACTTTCCTTCAGGGCCGCCACTGGCTGTCTCTTGGAATCCAGCACCCTTCCTTTGGGCCTACTCCACTCATTCATAACACCCACCGGCCTCAGCGAGTACGTGAGTTTGCCACAAGAATGCAGTGTGAGTTTTGTAGCTGAACAACTCCGGTCCTTAAGTCCTGGCTCTGTCACCTGCTGGCACTGCACCTCTTTGAGCTCAGTCCCCACATCTGTGGACTGGGTCTGAAAACAGCCTGTAATATCACAGGGGTGGGAGGGGGGTTCCCCAGAACACGCCTCCTCCTGTCCTTCCATCCCTCTCCCTGGGAGCCGCCTCACCTTCACCTCTGGTGGCCCTGACAAGTGTCTAGAAACACCACGCTGGGCACAGAGGTGACAGAAGTACAGTGCCTGGGACTTGCCTGCTGGTCCAGCGGTTCAGACTCCGTGCTTCCACTGCAGGGGGTGCAGGTTCGATCCCTGGTCAGGGAGCTAAGGTTCTGCATGCTGGGCGGCACAGCCAAAACATGACAGCGTCTGTCCCCACAGAGCACTGAGTGGGAGACCGTCATAACCGGGGCCAAGAGGAAGGAGCAGGGCTTTTTCCTTCCCAGACACAGGGAGGAACAGAGGCAGAGGTGAGATGCAGCCAGGCAGACAGAGGGGGCTGGAGCTCAGTGTGCAAGTCCCAGCTTGGGGAGAGAGGGGAGCAGGAGGTGCTGTGGAGTCTGGACGTACCGGGGCAGACGGCAGGGCGGGGGGATCGACAGGACCAGGCTTGTGCTGGTACATCAGCGTGTGCAGGGGAGCCCTGAGGGAGGCGGGGCGCACCCGAGGCAGCCAGGAGCCTCAATGCTCTAAATAAAAGTATGCGAAATCCAGGCGACCTGGTAACTGAGCGGCTGTGAGCAAAGAGGACAGGCTGCCTCCCACATTTATTTCCTGCAGGCGGACGGGCCATCCACCAGATGAGACAGGGCAGGTGGGTGCGGGGGCAGGGCCATGGGGAGGAAGGCGCCCAGGAGGGTCAGGGTGACGGGGACAGGTGACGACTTAGGACAGGCAGAGCCACGGGGCTACCGAGCCCCAGGTCTTTCTTTTCCCCTGGCCAAGCTGCCTCTGAATCTCTCCAGGGCCCAGGAAGCAGAGGTTTGGGAACAGGCACGCCTGTGTGCTCTAGCTGGGTGTGGGGAGGCCGTGCACTGCATGCAGCTGGCTTGGGGAATTCTCGGGGTGCTCACCCCTCCCTTGCCCTGCTCCCCAAGTCCAGCCCTGGGATCCAAATAAGAGCCAGCTCCATCCCCTCAATGGCTCCCTTCCGGAAGAGGGGCCAGATCCGGTGTGTTATCACAGAAACCAGGTCCTTCCTGTCACACAAGCACGTGGGCTCACCGCTGGGGCCAGCGGGCCCGGGACACTGAAATCTCAGGTCCCACGCTCCTGTGGAAAAGCCCTTCAAAAAGGGCCCTGGGCTCCACCCCGGCTGAGCCCGGGAAAGAATTTGCCCCAACGGAGGCTCTACACCTGACTGGGTGTCCCAGAGATCGGCCCCATTCCAACTGCCATACTGAGGCCACCCAAAAAGGTCATTCCACCAAGGAACCAAAGGTTAGCGGCTGTCAGTGGTGGCCTCGTGGCTCAAGGCTGAGTTTGATGAGCCTGTAAGATCCAACTGGGATGACACACAGTGCCAAAGCAGAGCCCATGAATTCATCATCACACACAGAAAGCCTCCTCCCTCTGGGCCTTTGCACTCACAGCACCAGCTGCCTAGACCACCCTCCCGTCTTCTTTACCACAATAAATCCCCTGAGACTCCTCAAGACTTCAGTTTCCTCTTCTGCAACCCGAGGATAAAGAGGATCCACCCTGCCTACCTAAACAAAAAGGAATGCATGGTTTTTATGCTGGGGAGGGGGCGGGGGAATGCCTCTTTTGTAAGAACTTCCCAAATCTTAGTATGGAAAATAAGCATTTTGGGAGGTGAGGGGATTCCAGCTTTTTCATTTTCCCCCTTGTACACAAAACAAAGTAGAAATAATATAGATTAAAACTTCAAAAGTAGTTAATGAGTAAAACACGGAGGCACAAAAATATCCAGACAGGAAGCAAGCCTATTTACAATGAGGAAGCGCACATAAGTTAAGGCAGTCTGTCGTTTTCCTTTGAAACGTTAAAAAAGAAAGTCAAAATACACTTCATGGGTGATGCTGTTGAGAGAAAACAACACTTATTCAGGGATGGGTACCCCACAAGGAACAAGTTTTACAGCACTTCTGTAAGAGATTTCCATATCTTATTATAGAAATCCTTGTGATTTATATAAACAATGAAAGCTTGGGGCTTTTCTAAAAGTCAAGACTCCAGTTAAAAAAAACACACATTAGGGACTTCCATGATGGTCCAATGGTTAGGACTCTGTGCTTCCAGTGCAGGGGGCACCAGTTCGATCTCTGATTGGGGAACTAAGATCCCACATGGCACAGCCAAAAAATAGAAACAGCAATGAGAATGATGAAATAATTTTTTTAAAGAAATATAAAATAAGCAAATAAATAAACCACATCAAAGAGTGAGTTTAGGGTACCATTTCCTCCAAGAAGCCCTCCATGACTACATCCCCGGCATAGAATTCCAAGCCCCTCTCCTTTGAGCTCCCAAAGCACCGTGCACATCCCCTAAGGGAGCACGCATCAAACTGGCAGAAACTGTGAGCCGGAGTGCCTTGGTCCCACCAGTCTGTGACAGTTTCCCAGTTTATCAAGGGCAGGTGGGCTGTCTCCATCCATCTTTACCTCCTTGCCTCCAGCAGAGCCATGCCAAGCCCATCCATCACCAAGACTTGCTCACCCCCGCACTCCATGCCACTCCTGGCTTTGGTGAGCGCTCACGACCCGCCAAGCACAATGTGGGGTGGGGGAGGGTGGCCTGCACAAGCAGCAGGGCCCCAGCCCTTCCTCCTCTTCCATCCCAGGAAATCGCCCTCTACTGGGATCTAGTTACCACCACCCCTCCCAAACCGGCACTGCTCCTGCCCTTTAAAGAAAAAAAAGAAAGAAAATCAAAGGAGC
>NW_011495054.1:5996554-6003970 GCF_000754665.1 Bison bison bison
GGCGGGGAGGAACAGGGAGGACCGCAGCCTCGGTGTCCTGCGGACCTGCTCCTGTCTGTCACACCTCTTCCTGGGGAACAGAGGAGGCAGGAGGAGACAGGAGCTGGAATGTGCTGATTTTCTGAACCCTGGGCCACTGGAATGTGTTAGCAACACCAGCCATGGGGCTCTGTAGCTGGGGCAGCTGATAGCATCATTGATTATCACCACCCAGCACAGATGAGACAGCCAAAAAAGCACGCAAGGATTAGCGATGCAGAGGGAAGCCTCGCAGGCGGGGGCAACTTGCCAGCGAAAGAGAAAAGACGACAGTTTTTTGGAAGAGAAACTGAAAGAGAGGGGAGAGGGAAAAGATAAGGTTTTGCAAACATTTTTGTTAATTTCTTTGAACTTAATATACTCAACAAATCCAAAAGGAGGCAAGAAAAGAAGAATTCAGAAAAATAGTAGAGGGACTTCCCAAGTGGCTCAGTGGGAAAGAATCCACCTCCGGATGCAGGAGACAGGAGGTCGATCCCTGATCCGGGAAGATTCCACATGCCGCAGGGCACTTAAGCCCGTGCACCACGAATATTGAGCCCGCACTCTAGAGCCCAAGAGCCACAACTACTGAAGCCCACAAGACCTGGAGCCTGTGCTCAGCAACAAGAAGCCACTGCAACGAGCAGCTCAAGGACCGCAACTAGAGAGCGAGCCCCTGCTTGCTGCAACTAGAGAAAAGCCCACGCAGCAACGAAGACCCAGCACAGCCAAAAATTTAAAAAATAAACATTAAAAAAAAAAACAAGAACAAATGGTAGAAACATAAAACAAGAGGCAAGATCACGGACTTACACCCAATCATTCAAATAATTACTTTACATGTTAGAAGGTCTATACGCTCACAGTTAAAAAGTAGAGATTGTCAGACTGGATAAAAATGCAAGATTTGAAATAGGACATTTATAAAATGATCAGGCAAAAGATACCACACTCATACTAATATCAAGAAAGTTGGAGTGGTTCCGTTAATACCAGACAACATGGACTTCCAGACAGGAATATTATTAGAAATAAAGACCCTCTGTGATGATAAAAGGTCAATTTGTCATGAACATTTAATAGTCTTAAACACACATATATCCAATAACTGAGCTTCAAACTAGATGAAGCTAAAATTGACAGAAATGAAAAAAAAAAAAAAAAGATAAATCCACAATCATAGCTGGAGAATTCGACTCTCTAACTGGAAAATAACCCAAAGGACTTCCCTGGTGGTCCAGCGGCTAAGACTCCATGCTCCAGAGATGCAGGGGGCTCAGGTTTGATCCCTAGTCAGGGAACTAGATCCCACATACCGCAACTAAGACCGCGCAGCCAAATAAATAAATTAAAAAAAAAAAAAAGGTACGGGCACTCCTTTGGTGATGATGAAAATGTTCTGAACTGAACAGAGGCAATGGCTACACAACTTGTACTGCTGCTGCTAAGTCGCTTCAGTCGTGTCCGACTTTGTGCGACCCCATAGACGGCAGCCCACCAGGCTCCCCCGTCCCTGGGATTCTCCAGGCAAGAACACTGGAGTGGGTTGCCATTTCCTTCTTCAATGCATGAAAGTGAAAAGTGAAAATGAAGTCGCTCAGTCGTGTCCAACCCTCAGCGACTCCATGGACTGCAATCTTCCAGGCTCCTCCGTCCACGGGATTTTCCAGGCAAGAGTTTTGGAGTGGGGTGCCATCACCTTCTCCAACTTGTACTAAATGTACTAAATACCACTGAATTTAAGGTATACACCTTAAAGTGGTTAATTTTATGTTATGTGATTTTCACCTGGGCTTTTTTTTTTTTTTCACCTGGGCTTTTAAAAAAATGAAGAATATGTATATTACATGCATGCCTATATATTTATAAATATATACAACATGGGTGGGTAAGATACACACCAAACCGTTAACAAGTTAATCCTGGAGGGGGATGAAGGAAGGACTTTCACTTCTGTACCTTCCTCTTTTTTTGTTTTACAATAAGTATGTATCTCCTCTGACACAAGAACTTTTACAAGTAACAGTATCAGACACATAATGACATTAGAAAGATCTCTAGAAGAAAACAAGGCCTGAGGCCACACTGTGGCAAGTGTGTGGTTCTAGAAAGAAGACTAGGACCCCAGATACACCCCCAAAAAAGGGCTAGAAAGAGAGGGGAAAAAAAACAAAAACACAGCCTTGTTCTGCTACTAAGTGTCCTAGGCAAGTGCTTTCTCCTTGGAGAACTTCAGCCTGTCACTCTGTAAAACAGGTGGGCTGAACCTCATAAGTCATTTTCCAATGTTTTTATGTTCTTATTTTCAAATTTTTGAAAAACCACAAAACCCCTTTTGTGATTGCAGCCTCCAATGGAAGCTCAATATATAAACAAAGTGAGCAGCTCAGATGGAAGAAGTAACGGGCAGAAAACCCCAACCACGGGAGTGGGTGACATCCGAAGGCCCCTTCCACTCTACAAGTGTAGGAGTCTAAGGAAGACTGAATCGGCCCAGAACCACAGGGAAGGGAGTGGCCACTGGTCACGCCCAGCAGAAGATTTGGAAGAAAAACTTCCACAGGCAGTAGAAGCAGCGAGAAGAGAAAGGGCAGAGCTGGGACAAAGCCCAAGCTGGTGACAAGGAAAGGAGCTGCTACCAGCAATGCCATCAACAGCCCTGGACCACACAGCCCAGGGTCCCCCAGAGGCAGACAAGCTGTGACGCCCCCGGGCCCACGCCTCTGCCCGAGGTCAGGCAAACAGATAACAGCTGGTTCCAGGCCGGTGTTCCCGCCGCACTAAGGGTGCAAACAGGATGTTTAGGGACAGCTGACCACAAGGGATCACAGGGAGCGTGACAACCGCCTCCAGGTGACCCCCAGCTTGCTTGTGGCGTCAGCACACCAGGCCAAAAAAAAAAACTTCTGGTGCAGCTCTCCAGACAAAGCAGGGGTGAGGACTCTTGAAAGTTCAAGACACATCAGAAGAAGCCACCTGAGGGGTTGAGACAGGAAGGAAGCAAGGCCACCAAGCTCAGCAGCTCCCTTGCCCCCAAGATGTAGCTAGGCTGGCGCTCCGCCAGATGGTGAGAAAACTACAGGTCCACTTGTGGGAACAGAAGACTTTCCAAGATGAGCAGCAGGTGACCAAGTAGGCCAGGGGTGGGGGAGGAACCAGGTCGTGACCCCGAGGCACGAGCGTCATTTTCCAGGTGCTGTGGTTGCTCTTCCTTCACACCCGCCCCAGAGGGGCCAGCCCGATTTGGCTGTCCTGCAGCTCAACCACACTGAGAACCCTCCCAGGCCGGCCAGCAGGGCTGGGAGTCCACGGGACACACGGTGAATCCGGAGGAGACCAAGTACAGGCTGTGTGGGACACACCCATTTCCACCCAAAGAGGAGGAATGTTCCTGGAAACAGAGGGCAAGGAAAAAGCCTGTCCAGGACTCTCTGAGCCGCTCCACACCCCAAATGAGGGGGGCCCGGTGCTGATCCAACATATCAACTGCCCCTAAAAGGGTAGAAAGGCAGGCAGGGGGCAGCCCGGAACTAAGCCCACTCCACTGACAAAAGCCACAGTTTCCAGCCCAGAAACTCTCCTGTTCTACTGCTACTAGGAGCCTCACTGGCCTGGACCCATTGTGGGAGGCCTTGTAGATGCTACTGAGCATCTTTCATGGCCTGCCTTGGCCAGCGTACGGCCTGCGAGTTCCAGGAGAAGCCCAGGGCTGACCTCAGAGCGGCTCTCAAATTTTCGCCTTACATGAGCAATCAGGATAAACCAAGCCACCAAACAACCTCCTCCCCACCGCTTCCTCCTCAAAGCCACCAAAGAGGCTCGGGGAAGTGAGACGTCATATAACCAAACCCAACCTAATGCCACCAGCACTAGGACTGACCATTTCATTTGCAGAGCCCCAAACGTACATTAGTCACCCCACAGGGCCACGACCGGTCCTCCGATCACATCGCCAAGGGAGCTAACAGAACTCAGGGTTCCTCCTCCAGGCCCTGGCTGAATGGCCGTCCAGAGCTCTGAATGCCACCTCCAAGGCCACAGCGGACACCGGCAGCAGGCTGTGAAAGCAGGCGGAAAAGTAACAGAGAAAGCTGAACCCCGCCCTGCCCGTGACCCACGACTAGATTATTCCATGGATGAAAAAGAACCATCGTTACCATTTATTGAGCACCTTACCGCATTTCAGGAAATGCACCTGTTTCACAGATGAGGGGACTGACGCTCAGGGTATCAGGTGACCTGTCCAGGTCACGCAGTTGGCGAGTGGCAGCATGGATACAGAGCGGGGAGACGAGAGGCTGATGGGGGACCCTGCGTTCTGCCCCGGGGCTCCAGGTGGCCTCCCCACCTGCTTGAAACCCAGAGGGCTTCACGCTGATTCTCCAGCGGAGGCAGTGTTTCGATGGGGGATCAGCGTCTTGGTGGGGGTCCGCAGTTCAAACCCATTTCATCATCGACCACTGTTAAATACTTAATAGGGTGGGCCTTCCCTGGCAGTCCAGTGGTTAAGGAAGGTTTCGCCTTCTAGGGCAGGCAGCATGGGTTTGCAGGCAGGCAGCCTGGTCGGGGGGCTAAGATCCCACGTGCTTCGTGGCCAAACAACCAAAACATAAAACAGAAGCAATACTGCAACAAATTCAATGAAGACTTTAAAAATGGCTCACATAACAACAACAACAAAAACTTAAAAAAAAAAAAACTCATTAGGCAACCACAGAAAGAACTGAGCCACATTTGGAGATTAGGGACACTTGAACGGCAGGTGAGATCCCTGTCTTCGAGGGGTTTACAGGGCAGAGGGGGAAACACAAGGGGAAAAGCCCAATGGGCACAGATCTGTGAAGTTACAGGAAAGTGGGAGGGTCAAGAGGTTGGCTAGTTTTAACTGGAAAGGAAAAAAAAAAAAACTTTCCTAAAAAAGTGCCTGCAACTGAGACCTTAAAGAGAAAGAAAGGAGATGGACAGGTCAGGGGGTTATTTTCTGCCACATGGGCAAGGGTCCAGACCCCAGGCAGAGCTAAGCGCTTAGAGTGGTGAGAAGTCAGATCTAAGTCACAGAATGGAGTTCAAGAAATCCCCTAGATTTGGCAACTGCGTGTTTGCCATAAATGGAGGGCAGAAAGAGAGCATTTTTAGGGACTTCCCTGGTGGTCGAGTGGTTCAGAATCTGCCTGCCAATGCAGGGGATACAGGTTTGATCCCTGGTCTAGGGAAGATCCCACATGCCACAGGGCAACTGAGCCCATGAGCTGCAGCTACTGAAGCATGCATGTTAGAGCCCACGCTCTGCAACGAGAGACGCCACCGCGACTAGAGAAAGATCGAGAGCAGCAACAAAAACTCAGGGCAGTCAGAAATAAATAAATAAAATTTTTTTAAAAAGAGAGAGCATTTTTAGAACTTTTCAAAGCAGGCCTGCTGCAGGCAACAGAGAAAGCCGCTGTGAGAGCCGAGCTGTCAAGTTCAACCCACGGGTGCCACGGAGGATGGGCATCCAATGTTGCCAACTTTTGAGTTTCCAAAAAAAAAAAAATAGCCTATGGGTTTTGAGGTGCCATCTCCTGATACTTTCAATGCTGGGGTCTAATTCTGAATATATTTAAATACCATGAAGGCCAAGTGACACGGGTCTGCAGGCCACAGGCACCCTGTGACTTCCCATCCCTGCCTTCAGGCTTCCAGCATTGAAGAACCAAAAAGAGAACCGGCTGGGGCGCTCGAAGACCTGGGACCAAACTCTCGCAATATTATCTGCGGTGACACTTGGGAGTGTCCACTTCCTCTGTGCCCCGAGCTGCAGTTTAGCTTCCTCATTTGTAAAATGGGGAAACCACCGCTTACCCCAAAGGGCTTCTGTCAGAATCATCAATGATGATGGAGCACATAAACATGTTTTCCAAACTGTAAAATGTTGCAGAAACAGTTTAACCCAGGTCAAGAGAAGGGAGGGGACAAAAAGAGAGCGGACAATAGACTGAGGGAGCGAAGAGAGTGAGAAGGAAATGAGTTGGATCTTTGCTGGCTTGCAGACCGGAAGAATCTGGACAATAGAATCCACGTCAGGGGTGGAAATATAAATTTAGGCATCACCAGCATTCAAGTGATAAAACAGGTCACGCAAGTAGATAAACTGACCTGGATACATAGGAGAGAAACAGGGGGCCCAGAAAAAGCCTTCGCAAAAATGCACTGGTGTTCCCCCAAAAAGGGATCAGAGAAGGAGGTGGGGAAGGAAGTGGGGGGTGGGCAGAGGGTGGTTCTTCAGAGAATGGGGGATCTTCAGAGAAGCAGAATTTAAGGAAGAGAGGGGGAAATATGGCTGCTACAGAGTGGGACGTGTTCTCAGCCAAAGAGAAAAACATGGAAGAATGGCCCAGGCTGCATTGAAAACAGGACAAGGAGGAAACTAAATAAGTCAGGAGGGGGATTTCTCAAGAGGTCCAGTGGTTAAGACTCTGCTTTCCAATGCACAGGGTGTGGGTTTGATCTCTGGTTGGGGAACTGAGGTCCCATATGCCACAGGGTGTGTCCAAGAGAAAAATTAAAGAAGAAAAAAAGAAGTTAGGAAGGACAAACAGGGTCAGGGGGAAGAAACCAGAAGGAAAGCGGATCCAGGTGTATCTATGGATAGGTCACATCCAGGCACGGATGTCGACACTGATGGGAGATGCTGGGGGGCAGGGGGGCGGGGGAGGCCAGGGAGTTATGGGAGGTGTTGAGGTGGGAAGGAGGGGGTACAGTGAATAACAGACAGATGTCTCGGAGGGTCTGTCGGCTGTGTGGGAGCACTCCCACGCCCACGTCACTTGGCCTCCCAACAACCAGGGAGGCAGCCTCAGGCTCAGTTTACAGCCCGCTTGCTGTAACAGGGTCTTGCTGTTGTTGCAAGAAGCATCCGTTCAGAAAGGCACCCGGATCGGTATCCAGGGGAAGAGTCCAGCCAGCCGAGGATCCTCACTGTGAAGGGAGAGATCCCCAGAGGCCTCCGCCCACCTTGCTCACGCTCACCCCAGGCTCCACTCTCTTCCCAATCGGCCTCCTCGAGTGTGTGACTTGCTCTCCCCAACGAGAACACAGAACAGAACATGGCTGTTTCTGCCAAGCGCATTCTGAATAAGCTGCATTCCATTTCATTAAAACAATTACCTGAGTCCCAGCCAAGAATTACATAAAGCTTCCTCCCAGCACCACCCCTCCCCATCCCCCCACCCCGCCCATAAAACACACGTCATTCTGCTCCTCGAACAGGCGGTCAGGTCGGACACGCGGCTCTGAGACCTCCATAGGATGACCCCATGATCAGGACCCAGCAGCCAGCCTCGGAGTCCTTGCTTGGGGACAGACAGACAGATGTGAGGCTCAGAGAAGACCCTCATGTGAGGCACTCCCCTAAGG
>NW_011495054.1:6004070-6010795 GCF_000754665.1 Bison bison bison
TCCCCTAAGGAGGGCTGACGGGCTGCTAAATGCTTCTAGTGGGCACCAGGGGCCGTCTGAGCCAAGGGGGCCACTGGTGTGGGAATCCGGCTGTTTCTCCCACAGAGATGGGAGGCCCGGCGGACAAGCTTTGGAGTCGGCAGAAAGCGAGACAGGAGGGCCCTGGGAGTGGGGATGCCAGGAGCGGGAGCCTCAAGTCTGGAGAATCGAATGGCCAAGAGGGGCTGCAAGCAAGAGCCTGGGGCCACTCCGGCCTCCACTGCCCACCGGCTATGGTGTTCCTTTGGCCACAGATAAGAGGTTCTCCTGATGTGAAGCGCAAGGCATGTCATCCCCTCCTCCCAGGCTCCAGCTGCCCAGAGGCGGCTCTCTGCATCCCACCCAGGCCATCCCTTCCCAACTCCCACTGGGGCCCGGCATCTTGCTTGCCTGGACCACAGTCTGGTTCACATTGCTACACTCAGAATAACCCCAGAGGCTCCCTCCACACCAGCGATGCTCATTGTCTCTGCTGGGCCCTGTCCTTTCTCCTGCATGGGTCACTGTGCGTCCCTATCCCCGGCGGCATCACCAGTCACTCCCATGCCAGGCCTGCATGGCTCCTGTCTCTACCCACCTGGTCTTTCTACCACCTGCGTCAGAGTTACAGGAGGCCAAGAGTCACTCGGGTCAATCACAGGTAGGCAACTGATGCCCATCCCTGATGGAATGACTACGAGCCCGCTGTGGAAAAGCAAGGTTTTCTCACCTTTTCTCCCCCAACTTTTTATCATGCAAATGTCTAAACGTGCAGAGAAGCTGAAAGGCCGCTGCAGTGAACACGCACATGCCCTCTACCTGGGTGCAGTCACAGGTGACGTTTTGCCATTTTTTTGTGCACACACGCACAAGTTTCCTCTTTCCCTCTTTACATACACACACAGCATATACATATCCTCCCTACGTTTTCTACTACATCATTTAAAACTCAGTTGCAGACATGGTGACACTTCACTCCCAGATACTCTCGCCTGCACCTAACAATAACAACGTTCTCCCATAAAACCACAATACCACAATCACACAAGGAATAAGCATTAAGAGGCCCTCTTTAAGGGGAAACTAGGCCACTGGGGCTCTGCTGGGCCTGGCCAACCACACGTCCTGCCTGCCTCTGGCCCAGCATCCACGGCCTCCCCGGAGAGGCCAGCCCTGAGCCCCACTGGGTAGGCCATCAATCCGTTAGTTGGGAGACTTATCTGGTCGAGAATGGACGCTTGAGGCCAAATGTGAGGCTCCCAACAGGACTGCAACTGAAAAGGCAAAATGGGCCTGGGAGGCCATAGGGCTCCAGGCCTATCCCAGGTCAGGAGATGATCTCTGGACACTTATTTATTTTACTTCATTATTTTTATTTTGGTCACATTGTGAGTCATGCAGTTTCTTAGTTCCCTGGCCAGGAATAGAACCTACGCCCCCTGCAGTGGAAGCTTGGAGTCCCACTCACTGGACCATCAGGGCAGTCCCCGGCCCCCCCTTGGAAGCTGTTGGTTTGTCAAGATTTCCGGGAAAATTCAACTTCCTAATGCTTTCTCTTCCCCTCTCCCTCTCCCAGGATTCCTCAGTTCACTACCTGAAGGTTTTCTGAGGATTTCTTCCTCTGGAAATGGGCTGGCTCCCAGTGGTAGCCAGGTGCAAACACCTGAACAAAGACAGGAGGGTGTACGGAGCTGGGGGCACAGAGGGCTTCTGACTCCAACCGCAAAGAGTAGAAGAGGGAGCGTGGAGCCTGCCCCGGGTTCTCAGCGCCAGCTGTGCTGGAAGCTCGCAGCTCTGTCTTGAGGCTAACCGGTGAGTGGACAGAGGACAGTGAGAGAGAAGGGAGGTCTTCCACCAAGCAGGAGACACTGCTGTAAGCGCCTAGCATCCTGTCCTGAGCACGGCATCCTTGAGAAAGAACCGAGAGCGAGGAAGCCACAGAGAACAGGAAAGGACGGTGTGAGACTGAAGAGAAAACGAGGGGACACCCCGGCAGACCAGGGGTTAAGACTCCACACCTCTACTGCAGGTAAATTCCTGAACTAAGATTCCCGCGCCGTGTGACGGTGGCCAAAAAAAGAGAGAGAGAGAAGAGACTGGGGGTATGGGAAGGGTGGAAAAAGATTTTTAGCGTTCTAGAAACAGAAAGCAATCAAACCAACGGGCAAACCAGATCCAATCCAGTATCAGGAACAGACGTGGAAAATGGGTTACAAGATTTAAATCCCAGCCCTGCCACTCGCGAGTTATAGAACTTGGGCAAGTGGGCCTCCATTTCATCATCTGTAAAATGGGTGGCAGTAATAGTAACGGAACCTGCGCCTCGTAGGGCCAACATGATTCAATGAGAAAACGCGGGTAAGGTGCCCAGCCCAGGGCTCGCACCTAGTTAAGTGCTCAATAAACGTTACGGAAAGGGGTCTGCAAACACCGTATAAACAAGCAAAAGCGTTCTACAGACGGCTGTGATCACGAATGAAGACACTGAGACCAGGACAACCCAGGGGAGGGCTGGAACGAGACTGAAGTGGAAGGGAGTTTTTCCAGTCTCTGCCCTGGGAACTAGAGAAAGACCTCAGGAAAGCTTTGGGAAGTCAGTACCCTCAGGCATGAGGATCCTGGGATGTTCCCTTGAGGGGACTCAAACCCTCAGTGGCAGGGCTCTGTCCCGCAGCAGCCCGAACATCTCCCCACCAACCTCCGGCTGCCCAACAGAAAGGGCACCTGCTGAAGAACCAAACACACCAGGGTCTGAGTGCCCGCTCCGCACCTCACTAGAGTACAGCCTAGGAGGAGATCTGGGGCTGACGCAGGGCCCCCCGAGGAGCACACCATCACCCCACAGACCACCCCTGCCACAAGCCCAGCAGCTGGTGCCCTTGACCCTGCCCTAACACACAGAGGCACCACAGATGGGTGAGCCCAAAGTCCAGACTTTCCATGGAAACAGAGAGGCTCCGTAGCCTGGAATGCCCCAGGCAATTCCCCTGCTCCCCAGTACTCCCCACCCAAGGACAATGAGGCACTGTGTTCCAGAGGGTCAAGACTGCTGAGAAGCTGCAAGGAGACAGGTCCAGATCCCAGAGGCAACTGGGCATTGCCAACAGCTGGCTGCTCCCCCTGCAAGGGATGGGAATGGCAAAGCTATTGAGGCCTGAACCAGCCTACCTACTGCCACCCAGACCATACTGGACGATGGCCCCAAGGGCAGAAGTTTAAAAGGTACCCAGCAATTACTCAGCAGGCCCCATGGCTCATTCCCCTGGTTGATTACCAAGCACTTACTAACTCATTAGGGCTTCCCCCAGGGGCTTAGCCGCAAAGAATCTTCCTGCAGTGCAGGAGAGGGTAGTTTGATCCCTGGGCGGGGAAGATCCCCTGGAGGAGGGCATGGCAACCCACTCTAGTATTCTAGCCTGGAGAATCCCCATGGACAGAGCAGCCTGTTGGACTATGGTCCATGGGATTGGAAAGAGTCAGACATGACTGAGCATGCATGCGTGTACTACTTATTATGAAGATGATCAGGTCTGGAAGTGGATCAACCTGGGTTACAATCCCAGAGCCCTCACTGAACTTTCCTGACTCAGATTTCTGCGTCCATCAAGCAGGGATTAAACACCTCCCTCCAGGAATCGCTGTGATGATACCAAGGAGTGCTGAGTAGGCTGCCTGGCTCCTATCAAACGCATGTGATCACTATTAGCCCCCAGCTGTGGTCACAGTCCCCATCCCCCCACCCCCAAGCGCACTAAAAAACGTGAAGGAGGGGCGAGCAGAACATAACCAGAGTGCCTGTCCGTGTTGTGAGAACTCTGTCCAGGAAACTCTAGCCAGAACTGGAACACCGAGAACTCCCAGCCAAACCAGCATCTAAACAGCAACAAGGAAAGCCACCAGCAGCCACCCCGCAGCACAAAGCGGACGGAACACACACGGAAGGGCAGGACACTACCTTTACTTATGGACTTTCTGCCCAAAGAGCTGTAACTTTGTAACTTATTAAACAACACATGGTGAGTTTGTCACTAACAGCTACAGGAAGGGGAGGGCTCCCCAATTTTTTTTCTTTTAGACCAAAAAATAAAAAACAAAGTCACAGCACAGACTCTGACCCCTCTAGACTTGCCACAGGTCAGACTCCTCTTTTAGGAACCAAGAGGCTCACAGCTGACAGCACTCTCAGGAGAAAAATAAAAACAAGAGGCTTGGCCTCTGGGTCCAGCCTAACTAAGGAAAACAGCTGACGGGCAGGGTGCTGAGCAGCCATCCAGACAGCTGATGGGGGCTGAGAGCAGAGGCGAATTCCTCTCTCCTCCTGCACGCCCCATTCCGCCCACCCCAGGCTCCTCCGGTCGGTCAGCCAGGCGTGGCTGGCCCCCTGGGAGCTTAGGCCGAGGCAGCCAGGCGGCCCAGATTCAGACAACTGAGGAGCCTCCGGGGGGAGGCAGAAGTAGTTACAGGTGGCAGCCATCACCTCTCTGAGACCCCCTTGCCACGAAGAAAGGCCTGCTGGTGCACAGAGCTGCAGATGCAGGAGCGAGGGATCGGGCTTCCAGTCATGATTTTGTCATCTTACGACTGTGCAACCTTGAGCCAGTGAATCAACCTCTCTTAGCCTCAGTTTTCTCCATTTGTAAAAGGCCAGCAGTACTGATAGCAGGGACCCTTAAGGGGCTCTTCAAAAAGAGTTACTGTGAAGACAGGACAGTTGAGGTACGGGGAAATACTCCAGGAACAGCAAATCTCAATTCCTACAATCTGCTCTGCCAGGACACTTTCTTTCCTTTCAAGAGACGAACTCAGTTCCCTGGCCCTAAATGGAAGACTGTCAGAGGACAGGAATTCTGGGCTTCAACAGGGAACTCTACAAAGACTTTCTCAGTCCTTCAAACAGCACGGGGCCTGTCTGGAAGCAATGGAACCGACACCAGCATTTCAGAAACTGACTCTGCTTGTGAGTTCCCACAGGGAAAGCATTGAGACTTTCAGATCCTGATTCGAAAAATATCCCCCAGCCTCCTTTCAGTTCAGTTATTTTTACATGAAAAAAAAAAAAAAAAATACCTGCCTGGAAGCCATGCCAACCTTGAGTGTGCTGGAAAAATGGGTGCCAAGCCTGACCCAAAGACAGAACTATGCTTGGCAGCCATTGTACTCTGCAAAACAGGCAGGACCGCACACTCTCCCCAGCTCCAGGATCTTGGGGGTTAGGGGGTTGGGGAGGCACCTTGATCCCCAAAGGAAGCTTCTGGGAAGCAGTCATGCCCCAATCCTCCTCCCTGTTCCTTTGGAAGTCCAGTGCCTACAAATAACCAGTCTTAATTTAGTGCCCTATGCAGCTCGGGGGAGGCCCATCAGTCCTGTCTGATGAATCCACCCCTAAGAGCTTGAGACAGAGAAAGCATCAGTGGTCACACAAGCCACCCACAGTCCTTAGAGGGAAGACAAGGCTCCTACAGAGAAGAAACTTTCCTCCCCCTCCTCAACTCCCTGGCTCAGAGGCCTTCCAGCTCCAGGCGTGAAGGGGAGGGAGGGAGAGTGAATCCTCCCACTCGAGGGTTCACGGTGCTCAAGGCATTCCTAGAACCCCCAGCACCAAGACCCCTGGGTTTAGTGTCTGGTTCAGAAGATACTTTCTTCTGCCCAAACTCCAGATCAAGGCTGGACTGAAAAAAAACAGTTTGGGAGCTCCAGTCACATGAAAACAGTAAAACTATTCTGGGCATCCTATCCTCCTTACCTATGATAGGGCTTTCCGCAAGGTACTGCCAGCCTGGACAAGTTCAGAGATGGCCATACCTCGGGGGCCCACTTCCCACCTCGTTCCCTTGGCACTTCACCAGTCTGTCTCCCCAGCTTACGCTTCTAGGATGAGGCTGGTCTGTGATATGAAAGCGGAGGGGCTGGTCCACTGAGTGGCCAGGGCAGTGAAATGGACCCAGGGCCTTAGTGGGGCAGAAAAGAGCCTTGTCTTTGTGGGGATGTGGTCATGGAGGCTCATCCCTAACCTGTGAATCTGACCTGTGAAATAAAAAGGGTAGACTCGGACGGGCTACCCCTGAGGTGCCGGATGTCCGTCTGTGAAGTGGGGGTGGTCCTCCAGGGGCTGGGAGCAGGCCCCGGCTGCGCGATCAGGCAGCTGATCCCCAAATTGGGTGTTCCAACTGTGCGATGGGGGTGGGGGAGCGCCGTGTGAAGTGAGGGTCCCGCAGCGGGGGAGGTGGTCAGGTCCCGGCAGTGGGGGCCCGTCCCTGAGGCGGACCGGGCGGGTCCCTGACGAGCAAGCAGGTCCCTGAGGCTGAGCTGGGAGATGGGGGTGAATCCCCGAGGTCGGGGGGTCCGGAGGTGGGGCTGTCCTCGAGGCGAAGGGGTGGCGGCTGTGAGCACGGCGGCTGGGCTGGCCTGGGACTCAGGCCCAGCCCGGGATCCTGTCCCGCCGAGCCGGGGCTGGCCAGAACCAGAGCCGGGACCCGGGCCGCAGCGGGTGGGATTCAGCCCGCCGCTCGCGCGCTCGCTCGCCCCGCCCCGGCCCGGGCCCGGGCCGCGCGCCCTCGCTGCCTCTCCCTCACGCCCTCCACGTCACTCACCGAGGTCGTCCATGGTGGGGCGCCGCGGGCGCCGGGAGCCGGTCGGCGTCGCGCTCGCTGCCGTCCCGGGCCGCTCCTCGCCGCCGCGCAACTTTCCGCCGCGAGCCTCGGCCCGGA
>NW_011495054.1:6011098-6020398 GCF_000754665.1 Bison bison bison
AGTTTTTCTGTCTCACGGTCGCCTGCCTGACTGTCTGGCCAGCATATCCATCCGCCTGTCTTGACGCCTCACAATCTCACCTGTGTCTCTCCGTCCATCGGTCTCTCACTTATCACACCGCCGTCCACTGGAGAGTCAGATTTGTCCGCCCGTCCGTCTACGTCCATCTTTCAGTAAATTGCCACCCCACCAAAGAAGACCCTAAATTAGTACCAGGTAATGAGCAACCTAGATAGCATATTCAAAAGCAGAGACATTACTTTGCCAACAAAGGTCCGTCAAGGTGCCACAGTCAAGGCTATGGTTTTTACAGTGGTCATGTATGGATGTGAGAGTTGGACTGTGAAGAAAGCTGAGCGCCGAAGAATTGATGCTTTTGAACTACGGTGTTGGAGAAGACTCTTGAGAGTCCCTTGGACGGCAAAGAGATCCAACCAGTCCATTCTGAAGGAGATCAGCCCTGGGATTTCTTTGGAAGGAATGATGCTAAAGCTGAAACTCCAGTACTTTGGCCACCTCATGCGAAGAGTTGACTCACTGGAAAAGACCCTAATGCTGGAAAGGATTGGGGGCAGGAGGAGAAGGGGACAACAGAGGATAAGATGGCTGGATGGCATCACCGATTCGATGGACATGGGTTTGGGTAGATTGCGGGAGTTGGTGATGGACAGGGAGGCCTGGCACTGCGATTCATGCGGTCACAGAGTTGGACATGACTGAGCAACTGAACTGAAGGCTGGGGACGTTTGAAGGACCTTTCCTGGGGTTGCCCTCTGGCTCCGTGGCAGTGCAATCTCTCAGCCCAGCCTTTGAGGCCAGATTCAATATTGTCAAGGTTTGTTATCGTTTAGTCACTAAGGCGTATCTGTCTGTGACCCCATGGACTGTAGCTTGCCAGGCTCCTCTGCCCATAGAATTCTCCAGGCAAGAATACTGGAGTGGGGCCATTTCCTTCTCCAGGGGAATCTTCGCTTCCCGACCCAGGGATCAAACCCACTCACTGGGGTCTTCTGCACTGGATTGTTTACTGCTGAACTACCAAGGGAAGCCCATTTTCAAGGTTATATATTCTTTAATTTTACACATATCCATCCTCCCTAGAAGAAGACTTTTCCAAAGTTCTGGGCAGAGCAAAAAGGACCCCACCTTAGACCCTAAGGGAAAAACTACAAGGAGGTTACACCCAGTGCTGGGCATGGTTTCCTGAAACACCCCACTGCCACCCCAGACCCCAAAGGGGCTTTGCTCTCACAAACTCAGAAATCATGTGATAGCACCACCTGCCGTTTTTTGTTTTTCCACCTGCCATTTATTGAGTGCCAGCACTATCAATCGGAGAAGGCAATGGCACCCCACTCCAGTACTCTTGCCTGGAAAATCCCATGGATGGAGGAGCCTGGAAGGCTGCAGTCCATGGGGTTGCTGAGGGTCAGACACGACCAAGCAACTTCACTTTCACTTTTCACTTTCATGTGTTGGAGAAGGAAATGGCAACCCACTCCAGTGTTCTTGCCTGGAGAATCCCAGGGATGGGGCATCCTGGTGGGCTACCGTCTATGGGGTCGCACAGAGTCTGACACGACTGAAGTGACTTAGCAGCAGCAGCAGCACTATCAATAGAATGAACAGGCTGTGAGCTGGGTGCTTTCCATGCTTTCTTGCATTTAATTCTGACACAAGCCTAGGAAATGACCACTAGTATCCCCTTTTTCAGTTGGAAAAGTTAAGATCAGAGAGATTGAGTTACCCAAGGTCACGGAGCTAATAACTGGGAAGACTGAGATCTGAACCTGAGAAGGCCTAGCTAAGGCCTCTGCAGGACACCTGCTACTCTGCCAGGTGAAACTATTGTCCTTAGACCAATCCCACAGCATACACATGTCCCTGTTTCAAAGGTCTCAAACCCTTTTTTTTTTTTTTAAGGTGGATCAACTATTTTTTTTTAGTATTTATTTATTTATTTGGCTCTGTTGGGTCTTAGTTGTGGCACGTGGGATCTTTCGTTGTGGCTCTCAGGCTCTCTAGTTGGAGTGTACAGGCTTAATTGTTCCCTGGCACGTGGGATCCTAGTTCCCCAACCAGGGATCAAACCAGAGTTCCTTGCATTGCAAGGTGGATTCTTGACCATTGAACCACTGGGGAAGTCCCTCAAACCTTTCTTTTCAAAGCAATATTTCCTGGAAAGGAAAACATCAATTAAGCTGGCAATTATGCCTTTGGTGGGTGAAGTTCTAAGGAGGGGCTTCCCTAGTGGCTCAGTCGGGGAAAAAATCTGCCTCCATTGTGAGAGGTGGGTTTGATCTATGGGTCAGGAAGATCCCCTGGAGAAGCGAATGACTACTCACTTCAGTATTCTTGCCTGGAGACTCTCATGGACAGAGGAGCCCAGCGGGCTACAGTACATGGGGTTGCAGAGTCAGACATGACTGAGTGACTAAGCACATCAATTTTAATGTTCTAAAGAGAACTGAGTCTTTGCGGTTCGGTACTGTGACCTTGGACACTCAGTCCCTTACCTGGGATTTCCTCCCCTTGGGACTCCCATCCCTGAGCCATCAGACTTGTTTAATTCAAACCAGGTTTTCTCATCCTTCCTCAAGATGAACTGATGTTGCCTCTCCTCGTTACCCAGACTGGGGTCCATATGGCATTGTTCTGGATTCCCATTGTAACTTAAAGGGAAACTTTCACCATATCCAGAGCCCTTGATGTCCTGCAAATAGGGAGGAGGGTGTCCTCAAATTCCTTTCATCAGAAACTCACTTGTGTGTGTGTGATCAGTCACTCAGTCATGCCCAACTGTTTGTGACCGCATGGAGCTCGCCAGGCTCCTCTGTCCATGGAATTTTCTAGCAAGAATACTGGAGCAGGTTGCATTTCTTCCTCCAGGGGATCTTCCTGACCCAGGGATCTTACCCACATCTCGCTTCTCCTGCATTGCAGGCAGATTTCTTTACCACTGAGCCACCAAGGAAGGGAAACCCACTTAGGTGGCACCAACTTTCAAACGAAACAGCATGTCTACAAAAGGAAAAGTCATGACATCTACATCATAAATCTGAAGAGAACCTTGCAGAAGCTTCTGTTGGCAGCTCATGCCATTGCTGTCACTAAAAACCCAGTGGACATCAGCGTCATTTCCTCCGAGAATACTGGCCTGTGGGCTGTGCTGGTTTGCTGCTGCCACTGGAGCCGTTCCTATTGCTGGCTGCTTCCCTCTTGGAACCTTCACTAACCAGATCTAGGCAGCCTTCCAGGAGCCAAGGCTTCTGGTGGTTACTAATCGCAGGGCTGACCACCAGCCTCTCACAGAAGTCTCTTCACCTGCCTTCCATTGATCTTTGTGACACAGACTCTCCTCTGTGCTCTGTGGGCCCAGCCATCCCGTGTGACAAGGGAGCTCACTCAGTGGGTCTGACGTGGTGGGTGCTCGCCCGAGAAGTTCTGCCCATACATGACACCATCTCCTGTGAACACCCTGGAAGGTCATGCCTTATCTTTCCTTCTATGGAGATGCTGAAAGGGATTGAAAAGGAAGAGCGGGCGGCCGCTGAGAAGGTTGTGACCAAGGAGGCATTTCAGGGTGAATGGACCGCTCCAGCTCCTGAGTTCACCGATGCTCAACCTGAGGTGGTGGACTGGTCCGGAGGTGTGCAGGAGCTCTCTGGGCTTATTCCACAGTTCCCCACTGAAGACTGGCCTGTAGCTCCCACCACTCAGGCCACTGAATGAGTAGGAACAACCACTGTGGTTGTTGAGGAACAACCACAACAATCTTAAGCTGTTCTTCTACAAACTTTTTTTTTTTTGGCTGCACTGGGTCTTAGTTGCAGCACGCAGAATCTTTAGTTATGGCATGCGAATGCTTAGTTGCAGCATGTAGGACCTAGTTCCCCAACCAGGGATCAAACCTGGGCCCCCTGCATTGGGAGCACAGAGTCTTAGCCACTGGAGCACCAGGTGGGGAGGTGGGAAGTTCTCCACAAACTCTTTAAATGGAAATAGGTTGATGGAAAATAAACAGTCTCTAAAAAAAGAAGAACTGACATTGACAGGACCGTGGGACCACTCCATGGCCAATGTTGCCGAGGGCCCTCTAGTCCGTGGAATGTCTGTCTCTTCGTGTAGTTGTTCTTTCCACGTTCATGGCTCTGGATGCCTCTTCCTGTCCCAGCCCACGGGCGCCTCTGCTCAGCAGTGTAGGGTAGAGCTTAAGTACACAGCTCAGTGGACTGAGAAAGACCCAATTCCAGTTATCTTCCTTGATGGTGGTGAATCTCGGTCCATTTTACTCTTTGCATCTGTTTCCTCCTCTGCAGAAAGTAGATAAATAATAGCTACCTGTCAGAGTCATCATAGCATTAAACAAGATACTACACATTTACACCTTGGTATATCCCTGGTCATCAACAAGCACTGTCTGACTCAGGGATCCGTATGCCTTGCTCAGTTGCTCAGTGGTGTCCAACCCTTCACAATCCCATAGACTGTAGCCCACCAGGCTCCTATGTCCATAGGATTTTCCAGGTAAGAATACTGGACTGGGTTGCCATTTCCTGCTCCAGGGAACTCAGGGCTTAGCCCCTAGAAACAAAATGCAAAGTATGTAATTAAAAATTTTCTAGTAGCCGCATTGAAAAATATCAAAAGAAACAGTTAAAATGAATCTTAGTATATTTTATCTAATCCAGTCTATCCTAAATGTTACCATTTCAGCTTGTAATCAATATAAAAGTATCAGTTAGATAGCTTACTTCTTTTTACTAGGAAGTCTCTGAAATCACATTTGCACATTACACTTACACCACATTTCATTTCCACTAGCCACAGTCCTAGGACTCAAGAGCCTCATGTTGGCTAGTGGCTACCACCCTGGACGGCACAGGTTTAAATGTTAGCTGGCATCATTATTTGGGGGGAGTGGGGAGATTTCAACCTAAAAGCCATTTTCTCAGAAAACCATTCCTTGGCCTGGTAGACTATGTCAGGGCTCCTGTGATTATGACCTGTTTTTAGCACTCCTCATAATTGTACAGTTGACTCTTGGAAAACACTGGTTTGAACTGCACAGGTCCACTAATAAGCAGGTGGGTTTGGTTTTTTTTTTTTGGCTGCTTGGGTTGCAGAATCATACTTCCGCAATTAAACCTGTGATCTGGGCAGTGAACGCCCCAAAGAATCCTAACCACTGGACTGCCAGGGAATTACAAAGTTATTACAAAGGATTTTTTGTAATAACAAAAAATTACAAAGGATTTTTTTTTTCAACAAATGTAGATAGTATTACAAGACCTGAGATTAACTGAATTTGTGAATGCAGAACCAGAGACACAGGGCTGACTATGACACTTAAGCATCTAAGGATTTTGGTATAATGGGGCTCCTGGAACCAATCATAGATACCGAGGAACTGTAATGAAATACTTACGCACTTGCTTGCATCTGTCTGTCTTCTCCTAGATTCTAGGCTTCAGGAAGGCAAAGGCCAGGTTTGTCTCATTCACTGCTCTACCCAGTGCCTGGCACGGAGCACAGGATACAGTAAGTGCTCAATAAAAATATGTTGTCTGAATAACATCTATTATTGAATTTAATTGAATGAATTAAATTTACCACTGCACTGGGCTTCCCTGGTGGCTGAGGTTAAAGCATCTGCCTCCAATGCGGGAGACCTGGGTTCGATCCCTGGGTTGGGAAGATCCCTGGGTTGGGAAGATCCCCTGGAGATGGAAATGGTAACCCACTCCGGTATTCTTGCCTGGAGAATCCCATGGACAGAGAAGCCTTGTAGGCTATAGTCCACGGGGTCAAAAAGAGTCGGACACGACTGAGCGACTTCACTTTCATTTAATTGATGTTGGGAATAAAGAGGCGATGTGTGTGTATGTTAGTCACTCAGTCATGTCCCAACTCTTTGCGATCCCATGGACTATAGCCCGCCAGGCTCCTCTGTCCATGGAATTTTCCAGGCAAGAATACTGGAGTGGGTTGCCATGTCTTCTTCATGGGATCTTCCTGGCCCAGGGATTGAACCTGCCTCTCCTGTGCCTCCTGCATTGGCAGACAGGTTCTTTACTGCTGCACCACCTGGGAAGCCCAGAAAGACCCCTGTGGTGATAGTTTAGTTGCTTAGTCATGTCCGACTCCTGTGACCCCATAGACTGTACCCCGCCAGGCTCCTCTGTCCATGGGATTCTCCAGGCAAGAATACTGGAGTGCGTTGCCATTTCCTTCTCCAGGGGATTTTCCCAACCCAGGAATCAAACCCGGGTGTCCTGCATTGCAGGCAGATTTCCATAATTCCCCCCAAATTAATGACCAGTTGTAGATTCTTATAGACCATTCTTTTTCACACATACTGAGAACATTTATTGTTTAGCATGTGGGAAACACCTGTAAAGTCATTACACTATTATCTCATTTAATCCTTGCAAAGATCCAATGGGGGCGTTCTATGCCTGTTTTCCAGGCCAGGAAACTGAGGCTCATAAATGAAGCCATCTGCCCTACGTCACACAGGTACGATGTGGCAAAGCTGGGATTCAAACCCAGGACCATCTGACTTCAGAGTCTAGGTCATAGCTCCTGAAGGGGGGCTTGGGGATTGTGTCACACCCCTCAGCAAGTTTAAACTTCCCCAGAAGGCTTGGACACAGTGCCTTGAGAAGGCTCTGCTATTCCTGAATTTGGGCGGAGGCCACCCCGCACTCCTCTGGAGCAGGAAATTGCAACCCATTTCAGTATTCTTGCCTGGAGAATCCCATGGACAGGGGAGCCTGGCAGGCTATAGGGTCCATGGCGTGGCAAAGAGTCAGACACAACTGAAGCAACACACGTGCACCCCCCACTCACTGTCCTGCTTAAAACCTTGCTGACACCAAAATAAAGCCCAGTGACTCCCCAGGACCTCTGACCTCATTAGGGGACCCAGTGCAAGGTATCTTCTCCTCAACTCTCCTTTCTCAGCTCCAGTCACAGGGAATGACTTTCAATTCCCCCAAGAGGCCACATTCTCCTAGCTCCAGACCCCTGCTGATATGCATCCTGTCCTCTTTCTCCTGGTTAACTTCTCTCTTCCCTCATTTCACAGCTCAACCACCCCCTCCTCCAGGAACCCTTCCCTGACCACCACCCAGGCTTGGATAATTGATCCTACAACACCCACCAAAGTATATAACTCTATGCCGGGCACTACAGGGAGCCTTTTCCCTATATGTTCTCATTTAACACCCACAAAATCTCCACAGCACTGACACATCAGAATGATCTGGAAAGCTTTAAAAAAAAAATTTTTTTTTTCCTGCCCCAGAACTAACACTCAGAAATTCTGATTGAGTTGACCCAGAATGCAGCCTGCGTATCAGGATTTGTTAAAAGTTCCCAGATGAAATTTTAAATGCTCAGCCAGGGTGGAGACCCATCGGCTTCTGAGATAGATGTGATGACTCCGACACGCCTTTTTCAGCCAGGAAAACTGAGGCACAGAGAAGTTAAGTAAGCAGCCTAAGGTCACGCAGCTAGTGAACGGTGGAGCAAGGATTTTATATATATATATATAAAATTTTATTTATTTATTTTTAGCTGTGCTGAGTCTTTGTTGTTGTGCAGGCTTTTTTCTACTTGTGGTGAGCTGGGGCTTCTCTCTAGTTGTAACGTACTCATTGAGGTAGCTTCTTTTGTCGCGGAGCATAGGCTCCAGGGAGTGCAGGCTTCAGTGACACATGGGCTCAGTAGTTGTGGCTCCCAGGCTCTAGCACACAGACTCAATAGTTGTGGTGCCCGGGCTTAGTTGCTCTGCGGCATGTGGGATCTTCCCAGACCAGGGATCAAAGCCAGATCAACCCCTGTCTCCTACATTGGCAGGCAGATTCTTTACCACTGAGCCACCAAGGAAGCCCTGGAGCAAGGATTTGAACCCAGAAAGTCTGTTTTCAAAGCTTCATGGGAAAAAAAAAAAAATCAGTTGGTCTCAGCTCATTTCCCCAGTGATGAAGAAATGGGAGCCAGCTCCCTTCTGAGACAGACACTGAGGGCCCCTCGGGCATGGGATATTTTTAACCAAAAGAAGCCAGTGATTCCTGCAGCCAGCCTGCAGTGACTCGAACACTGGGAAGATTGTTTCGGGGCTTATGGACCCTCTTGCTGCTGAAATATTCCTCTGAGTCCAGCCTTCTGTCCCCTGAGGCCAATAGGTCCAGGCTGGCTCAGGTGACAGGGGTGGAGGGGGTGGGGTGGGGGTTGGCTCCATCTGGAACCGATGTTTCCAAGCATATTTCCATACATGGTGGAAGGGGAGAGGGTCAGGATTACCTCACCCAACCCAGCCCCTTCTCCCTGCTTTCTGCCTGGAAAGGAGAACAAACAAGTGTTGGAACTGGATACGAATTCACCCTCCTCCACTTCCCCTCCCTAACCCAGAAGAGTCCTGTGAAAGCTGCAGAACATGTCCAAACACACACATCGAACATTCTCCAGACGCTCTCCTATGTGGCTTTGTGGGAGGATTCATTGGTATAATGTTGGGGGAACCCAACTTGGGGGCACCTCTTAAAATGCAAAATATGGAGAATTCCCTGGTGGTCCAGTGGTTAGGATGCCACACTTTCATGGCTGAGGGCACCCTGCAGTGCAGCCAAAGGAAAATTAAAATGCAAAATGTGGGAATTGCCCTGGTGGTCCAGTGGTTAGGAATCTGCCTTCCAATGCAGGGGAGGAGGATTCCATCCCTTGTTAGGGAACTAAGATCCCATATTCTGAACAACACAAGGAGAAGCTCAGGTGCAGCAGCAGATCCAGCACAGGAAAAAAAAAAAAAAACAACTACTAAATAAAGTTCTAAGAAAAATAAATAAAATGCAAAATATGAATGGCTTTTGTGCAAGCAATCTCACCTACAGAATTTCCCCTAGAGATAGCTTACTGGGAGGCAGAATTCCCCCCAAAATACCCCATGAGTTGGCTAAAATGCACATTCAAGGATGTTCATCACAGCATTGCTCATCATTGGAAAAAACTGGCAACCACCCAAATGTCCATCCATAGGGGACTAGTGAGCTGAAGTGGGATGTATCTATATGGGAAGAGGAGAGCTATGTGCTGACATGGAAAATAGGTCCACCATCTCAGTTTAGCAGAAAGAAAAAGGAAATAGTAGAACTGGATGTGGGGTTCCCCAGTGGCTCAACCTGTCTCCAACGCAGGAGATGCAAGTTCGATCACTGGGTCAGGAAGATCCCCTGGAGGAGGGCACAGCAACCCACTCCAGTATTCTTGCCTGGAGAATCCCATGAGTGACTCATG
>NW_011495054.1:6020498-6024065 GCF_000754665.1 Bison bison bison
AGTGGCTCAACCTGTCTCCAACGCAGGAGATGCAAGTTCGATCACTGGGTCAGGAAGATCCCCTGGAGGAGGGCACAGCAACCCACTCCAGTATTCTTGCCTGGAGAATCCCATGAGTGACTCATGAGTCCATGAGTTACAAAGAGCTGGACATGACTGAAGCTACTGAGCATGCACACATGCACAAAACTGAATGTAGAGTATAATCCAATGTTTGATAATAATTAGGTTGACACATAAATAGAACAATTTGGAGGAATAACCTCACCTATCTGTGGCTGTTTCCTCTAGTCCTGGAGGTGGAATTATGGTGATTATTGACTGTCCCTGCTGTATATATATATATATATATATATATACACACATATATATAATATCTGGATTTGATATCCCAACATGCGGTAATCTTATTACCAGATAAAAATTAGATAGTGAAACAGAAACTTACGTGAAAATCAAATGGATCCACTTGAAAATTTGTTCATGTTCTGTGAATTTTACTTCAATTAAAAAAAAAAGTCATTGTAACTCAAACTACCCAAAGAAAAATTCCACTAGAGCTGAGAGCAAAATATTACATGTATGTTCCATGAATTTTACCTTTAAATAAAACACACTGCGGTTTTCCTAGTGGTCCAGTGGTTAATTCAGGAGATACTGGTTCAATCCCTGCTCCGGGAAGATCCCACATGCCTCAGGGCAACTGAGCCCATGCGCCGCAACTACTGAGCCTGTGCTTTGGAGCCAGGAAGCTGCAGCTACTGAGCCCACGTGCAGCAACTACTGAAGCCCTCACGCCCTAGAGCATGTGCTCCACAGCAAGAGAACCCATCGCAATAAGAAGTCTGCACACACGCGTAGATGGTAGTCCCCACTCTCCGAAAGTAGAAAAAGTTCAAGTGTAGCAATGAAGATCAAGCACAACCGAAAATAAAATATTTTTAAGAAACCATTGTTTTGCTTTTCAGCATTGTTTTGTTCATATTTTTGGTGCTCTTTCCATGCTTTTCTTTCTTGTAACTGCTTACAAATGAGTCATTACTTACTTGTTATTATGAATTCCAAGGAAATCTCACACACACACACACACACACACACACACACACACAATCACATGTTTGCTAGAGCATCATCTGACTTTCCAATCAACACAAAATTTGCCATGGAGGGAGCATTCTTATTTTGTCTTTTCCAGACCTGTTTTGACACCCAGGTTAGCCATCTTGGCACCCAACTAAGGTGAAAAGAAATGGTTGGAGTGCATTTTCAGACCACGCTGTCACAGATATTTTTAACTCCTTGAAATTTCAGTCTTTGGGTAGCACATGTCGGCTCCTCTTGTAGTTCCCACATTTGGGATGCCCCTTTGGCAGCTATCACTGACCCCCTTTTCCCATCAATTTTGATACATTTGGGTCAATTAGGGACTCTTCTTCCCTTTTCTGGAACCACAGGGTATTCCTTGGTCTTACCAAACCTTCCCTGGGTTCCAGAGAAGTGACGTTAATTTATCTTACTTAGCCATATTTTGATGACTGGTCAGAAAGTGGTTTAAAGGCACGGTTGTGGAAAGAAAAGGTCTTTTTTAGTACCAAACAGTTCCTATGTCAAGGATCCTTCATTCCACAGATTACTGACTACACAGGGGAAAATGCACGTTTACAACAGAGAGAGAGCAGTTACTGCTTACCCTGGCATTTAAATTCAGCATTGATTATAGTGGCAGGTGTAATACCAAGTTCACAAGGCCATCTCTGAAATCCTGCTGAATCAAATCAAGCTGTGGTCTTGGTTACAGGAAATAAGGGGAACACAATCAGTGAAGTCGGAATGTGAGAGTTAGATGTCTTGGACTCTTTAAAAAAAAATCACTGTTGTGAAGGAAAGAAAAAAGGCAGAGGGACTTGCTGAGTTTCGTTTTTTGGTGTTTTGTTTTGTTTTTTTGCTATACAATAGGTCCTTGTTGGTTATCCATTTTAAATATAGCTGTGACCTTCCCAGAGTCACTGCTATCCCTTCCCCTTGGTTGCTGGGATTTTTAAGAACTGTAGATGGAAAATAACATGGAAATGAAAGCCACTCTGGGAGATAATTTGGCAGCTTCTAAAAAAACTAAACATGTAACTGACTATACAACCCAGAGAATTAAAAAAAGTTATACTCAGAGACTTCCCTGATGGTCCAGTGGATAAAAATTTGCCTGCCAAGTCAGGGGATTGGGGTTTGATCCCTGGTCCAGGAAGATTCCACAGGCTGCGGAGCAACTAAGCCTGAGAGCCACAACTCCTGAGCCTGTGTGCCCTGGAGCCTGTACTTCACAAGAGAAGCCATTGAAATGAGAAGGCTGCACAACACAGCAAACAGCAGCCTCCACGTTCCAAAACTAGGGAAAGCCCCTAATGCAGCAACAAAGACCCATCACAGCCAAAAACAAACTTTTGATCACACAAAAGCTTGTATAGGAATACTCTTAGCAGCTTTATTTGTGCTAGCAAAATACTGGGAACAAGCCAGTGTCCTTCTACAGGTGAACGGTTGAACAAACCCTGGTACTTCCATTAATGGAAAACTATTCAGCAAGGAAAAAGAATGCACCAGCGATACATGCAACAACCTGGATGGACTGCAAGAACATATTTTTTATTAAAACAGTCTCAAAAAAAATCACATACTGTAGATTCTGTTTATATAAAATTCTAAAAAAATGAAAACTAATCTATAGTGACAGCAGCAGGAGGGAGCTAGTGGGGAGAGATGCTGGAGAGGGATGGATTGCCAAGGAACACCAGGAAACACTGGGGAGTCATGGATATGTTCACCAGCTGGTTTGCAGAAATGGTTTCATGGGTGTACATGTTTTTAAAAGTCATCAAATTGTACGCTTTAAATATGTGCAGTTTATTGAGTATCAATTATCCTTTAATAGTGCTGCTTGTAAAAAAGAAAGGAATAGCAAGATGATTTCTGTGAGAACCTAAGTGAAATAAAGCATATTAAGCACTTTGTGTGGAGTCTGGGATATGAAGTAAGCGCTTCACATGGAGTCTGACACACAAGTCAGTGCTCAATAGCTGTTGCTGTTGGATCTTGGCTGGTCTCCTGGATGACTCCATCACATGTCCCTGTTTATTTTCTTTATAACATTGAAATAATCTGTAATTATCTAGTTCATATGTTTATTTGTGGTCTGTCTCAAGACTCTGAGCTCTCTGAAGCAGAGAAGAGTCTGATGACACTGGGGGGTTCCCTCCCCCCCACTCCTCCCTCCTCCCCCCTCCGACACACCCGGTGCTGCTTTGTACCAGTGGATGCTCGCCCACCACCTCCCCACTTAGATCAGATCAGATCAGATCAGTCCCTCAGTCGTGTCCGACTCTTTGTGACCCCATGAATCGCAGCACGCCAGGCCTCCCCATCCATCACCAACTCTCGGAGGTCACTCAGACTCACGTCCATCGAGTCAGTGATGCCATCCAGCCATCTCATCCTCTGTCGTCCCCTTCTCCTCTTGTCCCCAATCCCTCCCAGCATCAGAGTCTTTTCCAATGAGTCAACTCTTCACATGAG
>NW_011495054.1:6024367-6024679 GCF_000754665.1 Bison bison bison
GGAGGAGGGCACCCTGCTGCCCTTTCATGGCAGCATCTGTGGCTGTCCTGCTGAGGGGGCCTTTCCATGGGGACCGTGTGCAGTACAAGTTTGGTGTTTTGGAACCGAATAATTAGAACGTGTAAAAATTGTAAATGATGTGGTGGTTTGATTCAAACAAAACAAAACAAAAAACCAAGCTCCAAGTTTTTTGCAAATTTAGGTCTTAATAATTGAAGGCCTGTGTTCCTTCCACTGTGGCATTGTACGAAGAAATGTGCGGGTTGTTTTGTTTGTTTTTTTAATTGTTTTTTGTTTTTCTTTTTTTTTAGT
>NW_011495054.1:6024779-6028886 GCF_000754665.1 Bison bison bison
GTGTTGCTTCCAGTCCAGCGTTTCTCATGATGTACTCTGCATATAAGTTAAATAAACAGGGTGACAATATACAGCCTTGACGTACTCCTTTTCCTATTTGGAACCAGTCTGTTGTTTTGCTAGAGGCCAGAGGAATGATTCATAAGTGGCGGCCTAAGCAGGTCAAGGATCTGCCATGCCAGGGATAGGATTCCTGAGGCCTTCTGTTCATAGACACACCTGGCTTCCTAAGAGGACAAAACTAGAGGTAGCCACTAAAGTGGAAACCAGCATCCCTATTAAGAGTTAGGAGACTTGGTTCCAAGAGCAGCTCTGCCAGGGACTCCATAGTGGGACCTGAACAAGTCTATTGTGTCCATTCCCCTCCTCTTCTTTTTTTTTTTTTTCCTTTAAATATATGTATTTATTTATTTGACTGCACCGGATCTTAGTTATGGCATGTGATTTTTGTTGTGGCATGCGAGATCTAGTTCCCTGACCCGGGATTGAACCCAGGCCCCCTGAACTGGGAGTAAGTGTTAGTCATTCAGTCGTGCCCGACTCTGGACCCCATGGACTGCAACCCACCAGGCACCTCTGTCCATGAGATTGTCCAGGCAAGGACACTGGAGTGGGTTGCCATTTCCTTCTCCAGAGCATTTTCCCAACCCAAGCATCGAACCTGGGTCTCCTGCACTACAGGCAGATTCTTTACCAACTGAGCTACAAGGGAAGCCCAAACTGGGAGTATGGCGTCTTAACCACTGGACCACCTCCTGGTCCTTTTCAAAGGAAATAGATGAAAAATTTTCAGACCTCTGTCTGGTTCTGTGCATCCGTGACCCTCTTAAGAGTCCCTGCCTCTTCAGGGGTGATGGGAGCCAAATTGGTCATTTGGCAACTGTGAGCTCCCAGGGGATAACTACAATATTACAACCAAAATCATGGGTAGTACTGTGGGAAACCTCCAGGCTGGACTTGCAGGTGTGACAAGGTGCATGCGTGCTATCATGTCCAACTCTTTGCGACCCTTGTGGGCTTTTAGCCCGACAGATTCCACTGTCCATGGGTTTTTCCAGGCAAGAATACTGGAGTTAGACACGTACCCCTAAATCACGTTGACTAGAAATACATAAGAAAACGCCGCAACTGAAACCAACAAACTCCGTGAAGCATGTTTTCACGTCAATATAGGTATGAGAGTAGGACCATAAAGAAAGCTGATGCGCTTGAACTGTGGTTTTGGAAAAGACTCTTGAGAGTCCCGTGGACAGCAAGGAGATCCAACCAATCAACCCTAGAAAAACAAATCAGTCGTGAATATTCAAAGGGAGGACTGACGCTGAAGGACTGACGCTGAAGGTTGGCAATAGGTTGGCCACCTAATACGAAGAACCGACTATTAGAAAATATTCTAGCGCAGAAACAGAGTAAGCCTGCTCACCACAACTAGAGAAAGGCCTCTACCAGCTACAAAGACCCAATGTACCCAAAAATAAATAAAAAATGAAAAAGTAAGATATCACAGAAGAATAGCTCCTTAAGATAAATATATTTAACGTTATGAAAAACTAAAAAAAAACTCTGATGCTAAGTAAAATTGAGAGAAAATGACAGAAAATGAGATAGTTGGATGATATCAACCGACTGTACAAACACGAGTTTTATGCAAGCCTCAGAATTATAGTGGTTAGAAAAGCCCAACATACTGTAAAACCAGCCACAGAAAAAGCACGACCAAACTTTATAAGCCCAGAAGAAATTTTAAGCTTTTCTTATACAAGTAATATTCAGTCTCCGTAGAGACTGTCAAAAATTGCCAATGCCGACTGTATTTCAAGTCGTCATGGCGGGGTATTGGGAAAAGTTTTCAATTAGCAATAATCGCGCCTCGGATAAACCTCATTGGCTACGATACTGCCACTGCGCAAAGCTGGAGAACGTGAGGACGCACCCGCTTCCCCCACGGATGACAACTGCCTTTTCACTGAGGGTGAGCGACCGCCAGCGAGCTCGTGGATTGAATCTGTTTCCCTGCATACAGTTACATTTAAGGCCCATCCGCGCAGGGGGCTTCTTGTGGTTGGGCCATCTCTTGTCGAACACTATTATTTTGGAAATAAGAGCGCTCTCGCTGGGGATGCCGGGGAATGTTATGCAAATTAGCATGACGTCACAGAGACGAATCGGGTTGACTTGTACTCTGAGGAGGAAACAGAGCATCAGGAGGACCGGAAAAGCGAGGACAAACCGAAGAAGAACCAGGAATTGGAGGTGAGAGTGTGGGACCAGAAAAAAGCATTTTCAAAAACCCGAATTAAAAATTTTAATTGTTAGTATTACAAAGATAAAAAACTAGGCAGTACGAATAAAAAAATTGGATTTGCCTAACCACGTTTGATCAAGTAATCTTCATGAAAGCTTAACATAAAACGCAAAACCCAATAAATAAACGGCTAAAATAAATGAAAACAGAATGTACTCTCACAAAGCTGTTATAAATGAAAACGTGAGCCTACTTTCTCATATAGGGGCTTAACAAATACATAACTTGCCTCGAAAAAGTAGTACTTTCTTTTAAAACCGAAATTATTCAGTCTCCGTAGAGACTGTCAAAAATTGCCAATGCCGACTATATTTCAAGTCGTCACGGCGGGGTATTGGGAAAAGTTTTCAATTAGCAATAATCGCGCCTCGGATAAACCTCATTGGCTACGATACTGCCACTGCGCAAAGCTAACGAGTAACGCCCCTTCTCATCGTTCCCAATAAGCAAGGTTCCTATTTCAGAAAGGTGACTTGGCGTCTCGTGGCAAAACCCTTAAATATTGAATGAATAAAAATTAGACAACGATATGAAGAGCTCTCGGAAAGACATACGCTGATTCAGTTGCTTGATTTCGCTTAGTTTTTAGTGGAGAATGAAGCAAAGCATTGTGGGAGGGAACATGCTAATTAACTTAACTCACGACTACGAATTGGGGAGGAAAAGAAATGGGCTCTGTGTTGAGTGCTGTTCACTTGGCTTCTGATTCACGGTGTGACTATCCTCTGAAAAAGTGTTGGTTATCATTATTATTGTTGTTGTTTTTAATTGTAGCAAAGTGTGCATAACATAAAATTCGCCATTTGAACCATTTTTAAGTGTACAGTTCGGTAGCAACCATCACCACTGCAGACCTCCAGAACTTTTTCATCATCCCAAACTGTTCCCATTAAACACTAACTCCCCATTCCTCTCCCCACAACCCCTGACAACCCATATTCCACTTTCTATGAATTTAGTAGCTCAAGAATCTCATGGACAGAGGAGCCTGGCAGGCTGTAGTCCATGGGGTCGCATGAGTAGGACACAACTTAGCGACAAGACCACCACGAGTACTTCATATAAGGGAATCACACATTTATTTGACCTTTTGTATCTAGCTTATCTCAGAGCATGTTTTCAAGGTTCATCCTTGTTGTAGTATATTTCAGAATTTCATTCCTTTCTATGGCTGATATTCTACTGTACAGAATTTTGTTATCCATTTATTCTTTGACAGGAGGTTTCTTCCTTCTATTGTGAGTAATGTCTCTATGAACATTGGCATTCAAGTATCAGTTTAAGTTCTTATTTCAATTCTTTTGTGTATATATCTAGAAGTGGAATTTCTGAATCATATGGTAATTTAATATTTAACCTGAAAAGGTTTTCTCTGGGCAGGACATATTAATTCGGCAGAGAGAGGTTATTTCCACAGAAATGCCCAGCGTTTGTGAGTTTGAAGTAACAGTCACTCTCATTGTGTTGGCAAGTGGAAGGCTACTAGAAACCTTCATTGGACTTGTTTCAGCTCTGCACTATATTTTCCAAAAGACTTTTGGTTTTTGCTACTTGCCAAATTCAGACTTAAATTGAAGAAAGTAGGGAAAACCACTGGACCATTCAGGTATGACCTAAATCAAATCCCTTGATTATACAGTGGAAGTGAGAAATGGATTTAAGGGACTAGATCTGATAGAGTGCCTGATGAACTATGGAATGAGGTTCGTGACATTGTACAGGAGACAGGGATCAAGACCATTCCCATAGAAAAGAAAAGCAAAAAAGCAAAATGGCTGTCTGGGGAGGCCTACAATAGCTGT
>NW_011495054.1:6028986-6030049 GCF_000754665.1 Bison bison bison
TGGCTGTCTGGGGAGGCCTTACAAATAGCTGTGAAAAGAAGAGAAGTGAAAAGCAAAAGGAGAAAAGGAAAGATATAAACATCTGAATGCAGAGTTCCAAAGAATAGCAAGAAGAGATAAGAAAGCCTTCTTCAGCGATCAATGCAAAGAAATAGAGGAAAACAACAGAATGGGAAAGACTAGGGATCTCTTCAAGAAAATCAGAGTTACCAAAGAAACATTTCATGCAAAGATGAGCTCGATAAAGGCAGAAATGGTATGGCCCTAACAGAAGCAGAAGATATTAAGAAGAGATGGCAAGAATACACAGAAGAACTGTACAAAAAAGATCTTCACAACCCAGATAATCATGATGGTGTGATCACTGACCTAGAGCCAGACATCCTGGAATGTGAAGTCAAGTGGGCCTTAGAAAGCATCACTACGAACAAAGCTAGTGGAGGTGATGGAATTCCAGTTGAGCTGTCCAAATCCTGAAAGATGATGCTGTGAAAGTGCTGTACTCAATATGCCAGCAAATTTGGAAAACTCAGCAGTGGCCACAGGACTGGAAAAGGTCAGTTTTCATTCCAATCCCAAAGAAAGGCAATGTCAAAGAATGCTCAAACTACCGCACAATTGCACTCATCTCACACGCTAGTAAAGTAATGCTCAAAATTCTCCAAGCCAGGCTTCAGCAATATGTGAACCATGAACTTCCTGATGTTCAAGCTGGTTTTAGAAAAGGCAGAGGAACCAGAGATCAAATTGCCAACATCCACTGGATCATGGAAAAAGCAAGAGAGTTCCAGAAAAACATCTATTTCTGCTTTATTGACTATGCCAAAGCCTTTGACTGTGTGGATCACAATAAACTATGGAAAATTCTGAAAGAGATGGGAATACCAGAACACCTGATCTGCCTCTTGAGAAATTTGTATGCAGGTCAGGAAGCAACAGCTAGAACTGGACATGGAACAACAGACTGGTTCCAAATAGGAAAAGGAGTACGTCAAGGCTGTATATTGTCACCCTGTTTATTTAACTTATATGCAGAGTACATCATGAGAAACGCTGGACTGGA
>NW_011495054.1:6030444-6047377 GCF_000754665.1 Bison bison bison
CTGAAAAGCCACATGATGAAAGTGAAAGTGGAGAGTGAAAAAGTTGGCTTAAAGCTCAACATTCAGAAAACGAAGATCATGGCATCCGGTCCCACCACTTCATGGGAAATAGATGGGGAAACAGTGGAAACAGTGTCAGACTTTATTTTTCTGGACTCCAAAATCACTACAGATGGTGACTGCAGCCATGAAATTAAAAGACGCTTACTCCTTGGAAGGAAAGTTATGACCAACCTAGATAGCATATTCAAAAGCAGAGACATTACTTTGCCAACAAAGGTTCGTCTAGTCAAGGCTATGGTTTTTCCTGTGGTCATGTATGGATGTGAGAGTTGGACTGTGAAGAAGGCTGAGCGCCGAAGAATTGATGCTTTTGAACTGTGGTGTTGGAGAAGATTCTTGAGAGTCCCTTGGACTGCAAGGAGATCCAACCAGTCCATTCTGAAGGAGATCAGCCCTGGGATTTCTTTGGAAGGAATGATGCTAAAGCTGAAACTCCAGTACTTTGGCCACCTGATGTAAAGAGTTGACTCATTGGAAAAGACTCTGATGCTGGGAGGGATTGGGGACAAGAGGAGAAGGGGACGACAGAGGATGAGATGGCTGGATGGCATCACTGACTCGATGGACGTGAGTCTGAGTGACCTCCGGGAGTTGGTGATGGACGGGGAGGCCTGGCATGCTGCGATTCATGGGGTCACAAAGAGTCGGACACGACTGAGCAACTGATCTGATCTGATCTGAAGATGAAAACGGTAGTCTCTGAGAAAATTGTATTTCCCCCAACATTTCATTATGAAAAACTTCAAACATGAAATGTTCAATGTATTGCTTACTGAATATTTATGTAGTCATCAACTAGATGTAAAACTGACATAAAAGGGCCTGTTTGGGGATTTTCCTGGTGGTCCAGTGGTTAAGAATGTGCCCACCAATGCAGGGGACACATGTTCCATCCCTGGTTGGGGGAGATCCCACATGCTGCAGGGTAACTAAACCCGTGGGACACTGCTGAGCCCATGCTGTAGATCCCCAGCTCCTTAACAAGGGAAATGACCGCAGTCAGAAGCCTGTGCACTTCGACTACAGAGTAGCCCCCAGTCTCTGCAACTAGAGAAAGCCAGCACACAGCAACAAAGATCCATTGCAGCCAAAATTTTTTCTAAAAAAGACCTGTTTGATGCTGATGTCTAGTTAACTTTTTTTTTTTTCCACAGCCAGAGTAGGAAAAAACAGCAGAGAGAAAAAGAAAAGACTAACAGTGTGATTAACTTAGAGGACTTTGTCATTAATGCCTGGTGCAGTGGATTTGTGAGAAATGCAAAGACTAGCATCATCCAAGGAACTTCTCAGCCCTTGAGAATGTCTCGATTGGGTGGCTCATTACAGCCTGTCGGTAGCTACCAAGGGAAATTGTATTTCACCAGCTGTCTTGAATGACTTCATCCTCCACAGATGACTTCCCAGACTAAGAAAGCTGGAAAACTCAGCTAACTTCTCCCCAGAACATGAGATTCTTTGGGGCCTAAAGGCACAATAATCTTGTGTTCCTGGCCAGTCTCTTAATGATGCTTATTCCCCTGGGAGAACTGAGGAAATAATGTGGATATGAAGTTTTCCAGGATAATATTGGCCTGAGATGGGGGTAATGTCATGTTTTGACATTTCTATAGGTTTTGATCAAACACTCATTTGTGCAGAAAATATTCTGGATTATAATTTTTTGCCTTAGTTTCCAGTCTACATTTTGATCCTTTTTTTTTTTTTTTCCAGCCAGGGTTCCCTGTGGCTTCCCTGTATCTCTGCTGGTAAAGAATCTACCTGCAGTGTGGGAGACCTGGGTTCGATCTCTGGGTTGGGAAGATCCCTTGGAGAAGGGAACAGCTTCCCACTCCAGTATCTCTGGCTTGAAGAATTCCATGGACTGTATATTCATGGGGTGGCAGAGTCAGACATGACTGAACGACTTTCACTCACTTTCAGCCAGCGTGGTCAGGTTAACTAAGGCACAAAATATTCATGTCAGGTGATTCTCCCAGCCCAGGGACCTATTTGAGGTGTGACTGGAGGTACTGCTCCCAGAGTGATCTCTGGTAGCCTCGGCCTGCAGTGGCTTGAAGCAGAGTTTCGGTTCCCAGCCTGAGATTGAGGTCGGGTCTTGCAGAGAGAGAGCTGAATCCTAACTACTAGACCAGTGATGAGTGACAAGGCCCTGGCTTTGCAAAAAAAGAATTCCCCCAAAGACGAAAAGTAGTGAGACAAGTAAAATGTTTGTTAGGAGGAAAAAAGAGTACAGTACGTCTAGATAGACACACAGGTGGACTCAGAGTCGCGACCTCATGGTAGCTTGAATCACTCATATGAGGCATTTCTTCTGGGTTTCCTTTGGCCAGTCATTTCAATTTGCCTAGTTCTGAGTCCCTATTCGGTGCCTCTTACTATCTTCCAATGTGTGCGCATGAATCTCTGTCAGGATGGATTTCACCAAAAAAACTTATGGGTAAATTTAGCATCATTCCTCTTTTGACCTCCAAAGAGTTTTCTGGTCTGGAAGTCAAGGTTGCCTTGACTTGAAGGATGAGAAATATGTGGTCTCTTATTTTCATCTGGGCAGGGGCCAGCCTCCTCTCTTGGTTATACTGCTATTGATATTTTGGAGTTTCTGTATACAGGAAATAAACTCAAATCGCTTTCCTTGTGGGTGAGTGGGGGGCATCTACCTCCTGCTTCAAAACTACTGAACTTACTTTACCAATATTTACCGCTATGCATTCAATGAGAGTAAACTCTGACTCCAGCTTTCATATTTCTTCTCTGGGCCTCAGTTTTTTGTTGTTGTTGTTTTGTTTCGTTTGGCGGTGTCCAGTGGCTTGAGGGATCTTAGTTCCCTGCCCAGGGATTAAACATGCACCATCAGCAGTGAAAACTCTGAGTCGTGACCACTGGACCATCTGAGAATTTTCCTCACTTCGTTTTAAAATGGGGGAAGTGGTTCCTTAGAGTGGTCTTCTTCTTTGATGTGTTCTAAAGCACCAACTGATGTCTTATCCAGGCCACGCTACAAATCAGTGGCTCTCACTGGCTGCGTATTAGAAACAACTGTGAAGTTTGTAAAACGGCTTGGTGCCCGTGTCTCCCCAGACCAGTTAAATCAGAATTTTTGGAAGTAAGACTCAGGCATTGTGTTGGTTAATTTAATAAAAACATAAGATGAGAAATAAAATTGGAGAAGCCACATGTATAATCATATTAGTCCCTGTGTATTATATTTCACTTTAATTGTTCCTTTCAACTGTAATCAGTTTTCTAGACATTTGTGAATGAATTTCTTCACAACTCACTGCATGGTGGGAACCTGATTCCGTTTCGATGCGTGGGAAGGATTGTAAACACTGAAGTTGAGGATGAGTCAAACCTAGATCCATTGCTGAAGCTTCTAATGAGAGAGTGAATTCCTACTTGGATTGTCAACTAAAAAAGATGCACAACGTGAGAGTTGCGAGTTAAGTTTTATTTGGGGTAAAATGAGGACTGCAGCCTGGTGGACAGCACCTCAGGTAGCTCTGAGAGACTGCTCTGAGAGGTAGTGAGGGAAGGTTAATATAGAAGATTCTGGTGAAAGGGGAGCTTACAAAAGGTGTTCTGTTAGTGATGCACCATGAAGGGATTTAGTGATTTTCTAGATAGGAAGAGATGGCAAAAATTGGGATCATGAAATCAGTTCCTGAAAATATCTATGTATCTAAAGACCTGTCCCACCAGATTCCCTGGAGCACAGAGTGCCTCACTCCACCCTGAACTCCCTTAGGGGGTGTTGAAGGTCAATAGCTGCAGCAGCACAGGGTTCAATCTCCTTGTTTTTATTCAATCGCTGGCAAATGCTCTTTGCAGCTCTTTGCAATTACAAATTTGCAAGTGCCAATTTGTAATTGACAGGATGTACTATTTAAAAAAAATATTTATTTATCTGACTATGCTGGTTCTTTGCTGTGGCATGAGAGAGGCATGCATGATCGATCTAGTTCCCTGACCATGGATCGACTGGGGCCCCCTGCTTTGGGAGCCCTGAGTCTCAGCCACTGGACCATCCGGGAAGTCCTTGGATGTACTATTTTGCACTCAGGACATTGGCATCTAAACTAACCGCTTCTCTCTCAAAAACATGATGGCTTAGGAGACAGCTGCACATCGCATACCTGGGTTTGAAACCTCCGACCAGAGAAGGCCAACAGGGGGCCTTACTAGACAATCTGGGTCCCACAGCTGTGAAGCCCAAAGGACTGTGGGATTTGTAGTTTTTCTTGCATCATTTCTGCTTCATGAACTACATTTCCCAAAATGCAAATATAGCCCGTCTGTCCCTGTTGGGCGTAAAGTGTCCCTTAAGCTGTGGAAGGTAAGTGTGTTCTGTGCCGGCTGCAGGTTTCTAGAAACTGTGGATTCCATTTCTCTTCTTTGCCTTTGGTGGGACCTGGGAGAGAGCAGTTGTTCCAGTTGAGCATGTTTTCAACAGGGTTTCCCGAGCCCTTTGGTCTCAGGAATCGGGAACCTGTATTTGTCTAGCTGTTCACGTGTTACTTTGGAAAGTCAGGGTCCTGATCCCAGATCTGGAAAGCCCAATATAAAATAATGTTTACGTATGGGGTGAGTGTCACTGGAGAATGTCTACGTTTTATCAAAATCTATGTCAAGGCCTTGTTTTTTTACAGCTAGAAAAGCTGAGGAAGACTGTCTTGTCATGTCTCACGACTCTTCACTGCGTCCAAGCATCTGTATTTGCAACTGAGGGTAAACTAATAGAATGTGAGGGAAATAGAATAAAAGGTAGGCGAGTGCTTAACTACATTAATAAAATCCTGAGAAGTCTAAGCAACAGTTTCATCAACTAAACTGGAGCTCAAATATGCCTCTTTAGTTTATGAAGAAATAAGATAATTTTAATTTATAAAGTGGGAAGTAGGTTTTTGGGACACACAGTCCCCCAAGGGATGGTTTTAACTAAAAATATAAATATGTTCCTCTGATAAAGACGTCTTTAGATGGAGTCATAGATAGGTTAACAATGAGCTATTAAAGGACTTAAATATTTTTTATTTTTGTCTGTGTCGGGTCTTCGTTGCGGCACGCAGAATCTCGGTTCCCAGAAAGTGTTGAAAGTGTTAGTCACTCAGTCATGTCCAACTTTTTGTGACCCCATGCACTGTAGCCCACCAGGCTCCTCTGTCCAGGGGATTTCCCAGGCAAGAATACTGGAGTGGGTTGCCATTTCTTTCCCTAGGGGATCTTCCTGACCCAGGGGTCAAACCCAGGGAATACTACTTTAGTTCCCGGACCAGGGATCAAACCCACATCACCTGCATTGGAAGGCAGATTTTTAACCACAAGACCACCAGGGAAGTCCCAACCACTCACTTTTTGAAGTTTGTAAGAAATTCAGTTCTGACCAGCCAGGTGTTACTGGGAGAGACAGAATAGTTCTTATATTATGTTAGAATTCTGCTTTATCATTTTATCTCCCTCCTTTTTAAAATAGATTTTATTTTTTAGAGGCCTCCTCCTCTTTTTTTTCTTTCCTTTTTTTTTTTTTTAGGAAACCAAAACATACAGTTTCCCTTGGATGCAGAAAGCCTTGGCAGATTTGCCAGTCATAATTAATACCCATCTGATGGTCAGAGCATAGGAGAGCTATGGCTCTTAGGAGACCAGGAAGACAAGATAGGCTTGAGCTATCATGAAATAAAACTATACGTTTTATTTTGTGAACAAGGTTGTTGTTTAGTCGCTCAGTCATGTCTGACTCTTTGTGACCCTCTGGACTGTAGCCCTCTAGGCTGCTCTGACAATGGGATTTCCCAGCCAAGAATACTGGAGTGGGTTGCCATTTCCTTTTCCAGGACATCTTCCCAAACCAGGGATCGAACCTGCATCTCTTGGGTCTGCTGCATGGGCAGGCGGGTTCTTTACCACTAATGCCACCTGGGTTTGGGCTTCCCTGGATCAGGAAGAACCCCTGGAGAAGGGCACTAAATAAGGATGTTACCCAGGCTTTTCTTTTAGTTTCTTGCCTAGAGTTAAGGTTTGTCTATGTAAGTTTAGGCTAAGCTTAGCCCTTGTTTACTGCTGTACTGTTGATAATCATGTGCCCTTGCTGTCATTTTTGTCTAGGTCAAGGGCAACAGGAGGGAGGTATACGTTTTAAGTTACCTGCCCTTGTTCACTATGTCTAGTTGTTTCAAATAGTTTTCTCCAAATACTATATGATTGCTAATATCATCCAGATATTGGAATTTTGTCTACCATGAAGGCAAAATATTCCATATTTAAGCTTCTCTTCAAACTTCTCCATTCTTCTTTCTTCTCATTAAAAAAAATTATTTATTTGGCTGTGTTGGGTCTTAGTTGTGTCACGTGGGGTCTTCCTTGCCCTGCGACCCTTGAGCTCCAGAGCATGTAGGCTCAGAATGTTGCAGTTTCCCTACATTGGAAACAGGGAGTCTTAACTACTGGACCACCAAGGAAGTCCTTTCTGATTTTCTGATCATATCTCCTGAGCTTATAAAATATGGGTATATTTTACTTGGCTCTTGGCATTTTCATGACTTTTGGCATTTCTGTACTTCCACTGTCCAGGGCACACTAGGGCATCCAAACATTCCTCTAAGAAATTACTGTTGAAAATTGTATTTGTTATTGTGGAGATAGGTAATGTAATGAAGCCCCATCCTTGGATCTAACACAGATCCTCAACAATGAACAGCTCTTGGTTAATCTTGTGCTATTTATATACTCCACCTATTGATTATTCACTCATCCGCTTTGTATGTTTTTTAATTAAATTAAAATTTTTAGGGACTTCCCTGGTGGTCTAGTGGCTAAAACTCCATGTTCCCAATGCAGGGGGCTCAGGTTCAATTCCTAGTCAGGGAACTAGATCCCACATGCCACAACTGAATGATCCCACATGCTGCAACTAAGACCTGATACTGCCAAATAAATATTTAGAAAAAAACTTTTTTACATTTAGTTGAAAGTTTCAGGTGTACAACTTAGTGATTCATAATCTTTAAAGGTTATATTCCATTTATAGTTATTATAAAATATTGGCTATATTCATGTTGTACTATATATCCTTATAGCTTATTTATTTTATAGATCAAGTTTGTACCTCTTAATCCCCTCTCCCATCTTGCCCCACCCCCCTTCTCTTGGTTATCTTGATTTTTAAAACCCAGTTTCTGAACTTCCCTAGTGGGCTAGTAGTTAAGACTCTGAGCTTCCAGTGCAGGGGCACCAGTTCGATCCCTGGTCTCAGGGAAGGTCCCTGGATCCTATGGGATGTACCATGTGGCAAAAGAAAAAAACAATTAATAGATAAAAAAACAAGTAATTAAAAAAAAAAAAAAAAACAGTTTCTCCTGTGATGCTTTTTTTCTCTCTAGCATGAGGATGAGCTTTGGGTTAACTTTCAAAAGGACAGCAAAAGTCCACTGGAGGGCAAACTTCAGCCAGCAGTGCTCACTCAGATCCACTGGGTTATTTGTGCCACCAAGTCCTCCTCTGGACCCTGAGAAGGTCAAAGAGTTACAACGCTTCATCACCCTTTCCAAGAGGCTCCTAGTAATGACCGGGGCAGGAATCTCCACCGAGTCAGGGATCCCAGACTACAGGTCAGAAAAGGTGGGACTTTATGCCCGCACAGACCGGAGGCCTATCCAGCATGGGGATTTTGTACGGAGCGCTCCCGTCCGCCAGCGGTACTGGGCTAGAAACTTTGTGGGCTGGCCTCAGTTCTCCTCCCACCAGCCTAACCCTGCACACTGGGCTCTGAGCAACTGGGAGAGACTCGGAAAGCTGCACTGGTTGGTGACCCAAAACGTGGATGCCTTGCATACCAAGGCAGGGAGTCAGCGCCTAACAGAACTGCACGGATGCATGCACAGGTACGGGAAAACCTAAAACAGTGAATGTAGAAATGTGTGCTCCGTCAGAGCAGGGACCTGGCCGTGCTGATCACTGCTGTCTTCCCTAGACCATGAGGAAATGATTCAGGAGGAAGTTGTTTACTCTGGAGTTGATCCTAGCAAATTCAGTGAGGGAATGGGATGTGAAACAGGGAAGATAGGCGAGCTAGGGAAAGGTTATGCTAATGAATGTGTTACTGCTTGGGGCAGCTGGCTCTCTGACTGTTCAGCAGTTTCAGAATCATCTTACTGAAAATCAAGGGACCTGGGGTGTTTATCCATCATCTCCCATCCTTCACTGGTGGAGGGGGACTCTGGGAGAATTAACTCCCTAATACTGACTCTGCTCCTGCAGGAAAGCTTCTATGGCCAGAGAATTAGGAAGCCATTTACAAGAGATCTGTATGCAGGTGGCCTCTGAGTGTTCCCAGGGAACTGTGACCAGACCACCAAACAGCATGTGCTACAAACAGCTGGGTCCCCAGTGCCTAGACACATAGATCACAGGACAGCCAGGACCCAATAAAGACTGATGAAGTGAACATACGTAGCCCTGGTTGTAACTTGTAGCTAATTGGAGCCCATTTCCTTATCTTTAAGCCTGGGAAACAGTTCTCTGCGAACTGAAATCAGTCCACCATTTGTAAACTCTATTGGGTGCCTGCAACATGTGGCGTGTACTGGTGTGCTCCTTGCCGGTGTGGAGGGGTCAAAACCAAAATATAAAATGTGGTCTGCATTATATATATATATATATATATATATATATATATATAAAATAATACCAAAATATAATATGTGAGAATTTGGTAATCTTTTTTTGGGGAGACCCGAAAATACCAGGTTTAATGACAAACAACTCCACACATGACTGTTATTTTATGTGGTCCTTGATAGACATGTTTTACAGGTTCAGAGAAACAGGAGTAATCAAGAAAGCTTTTATAGGTGAGATGGGGCTGGAGAATAGCTCAGGTTTAACTTGACAAAGGCAGGGAAAGAGGGCTTTCCATATGAAGGGAACTTTTGTAGAGTGTGGACTGGTCTCCTTGGAGACTAGTATGAAATCAGCTTGTCTGGGAAGGCTAGACCCAAATCCTGGATGCATTTAAAAATCTTGCAGTGCTGATTTGGGTCTGTTGTGAGAGACCAAAGGGGGCTGTTGGTGGTTTCTGAACAAGAAAGCAATATGATAAAAATAGCATTTGAGGAAGGCTGGACAGGATTAGGAAGAGTGGCTCAGGGAGGTCAGCCAGAAGGACTCAGACTAAGTTAGTGTCAGGGAATGAGCTGGGGATGGCTATGGGTTCATTAAGTTTTTTTCTGTGATGAAAATTTTAAAAATCCACAGAAGTAGAGTCATATAATGGACTCCCACGTACCATCACCCAGATTCAAAGAGTTTTATCAAGTCTACTTTATCCTTTCTCTTCATCTCTTCTTAAATTTCTTTTTTCCCGCTTTGGCCTCGCTGTGTGGCATGCAGGATCTTAACTCCCCAACCAGGGATCAAACCTGTGCCCCTTGCATTGGGAGTGGGGTGTCTTAACCATTGGGTCGCCAGGGAAGTCCCATTTTCTTAAATGTTTTAAAACAAATCTGGGACCTGGCAGTGAAAGCCTGGAATCCTAACCACTAGGCAACCAGGGAACTCCTGGAAAAGTATTTTCATGGGCAGCGATAATTACAGCAAATGATTAGAGCAGAAGATGGAGGGGGTTGGAAAACCCTGGTTTCAGGACTAAGGAAATTATCTGGTAAAGTCTTTGCAGTCATGTTAAGGATAAAAGTGAGCTGCAGCAGATTTAAGCAGGGAGTGGGTGGTGAAGAAACAAATGCATTTTGTTCTAGAAGGCTGGCAGGCACTGGAAGGAAGGTGATAGCTAAAGAGGTCATGACAAGATATTAATAAAATGAGGGGAAACGGGGGGTGTCAGGGAGAGAAAGCCATCGTGATGGAGGAGCTGGAGATGGCTGGGATGAAAGGTCTCTGGCAGCTTTGTGCCTCCCCCAGGTCAGTCGGCCCTTCTGTGGTTTCAGGGTCCTCTGCTTGGATTGTGGGGAGCAGACTCCCCGTGGGGTGCTGCAGGAGCGGTTCCAAGTCCTGAACCCAACCTGGAGTGCCGAGGCCCACGGCCTGGCTCCCGACGGCGATGTCTTTCTCACCGAGGAGGAGGTACAGAGCTTCCAGGTCCCATCCTGCTCTCGATGTGGGGGCCCCCTGAAACCAGACGTCGTCTTCTTCGGGGACACGGTGAAGCCTGACAAGGTTGATTTTGTGCACAAGAGGGTGAAAGAAGCTGACTCCCTCCTGGTGGTGGGATCATCCTTGCAGGTAACTGGCTTGTTGTTACTGGTAACTGACTGCAAGCTGGGAGGCCCTGGTGTTGGTGGTAGTGGTGGTGGTTTAGTCTCTAAGTCTTGTCTGATTCTTTCTGACCCCATGGACTGTAGCCCGCCAGGCTCCTCTGTGCCTGGCATTTCCCAGGCAAATATATTGGAATTGGTTGCCATTTCCTCTTCCTGGGGATCAAACCCATGTCTCCTGAACTGGCTTTACCCTGGAGGGGCTCCCTATTTGGTCCAGCTCTTTCTGCGTCTAAAGAGCTCTCACCTTCCTCTTCTGCCCTGACAGGTGTACTCAGGTTACAGGTTCATCCTCACTGCCCGAGAGAAGAAGCTGCCCATCGTGATACTGAACATTGGGCCCACGCGGTCCGATGACCTGGCATCTCTGAAACTGGATTCTCGTTGTGGAGAGTTGCTGCCGTTAATAGACCCACGCTGACCACAGCCTGATGTTCTGGAGCCGGAAACTGGGGCTTTCACTTTAATTCTGCTGCTAAGGGTAAAAAACCTTAGATACCAGATTCCAGTTCCTACTCAAGTCCAATACCATGCTTCCACTGCAGGGGGCATGGTTCCATACCTGATCAGGGAACTAAGATCCCACATGCTAAAGGGCGTGGTCAAAAAAAAAGGATGGCCATTTTAAATTATTATTTATTTTTAGCTGTGTTGCAGGGGCTTTCTCTGGGTTGTGGCCAGTGAGGGCTACTCTTCGTTGGGGTGCAGGGGCTTCTCATTGTGTTGTGTTCTCTTGTTACCTCTAGGCAGGAGGGCTTCACTAGTTGTGGCACGGGCTTAGTTGCCCTTCACCACGTGGAATCTTCCAGGACCGGGGATTGAACCCCTGTTCCCTGCATTGGTAGATGGATTCTTAACCACTGAACCAATAAGGAAGTCTTGGTATGGCCATTCTTAACTGAAACTTAAGTGAAATGGTTTCTTGATGGTTAAGTGAAATGGTTTAAACTTAAGTGAAATGGTTTCTTAAATGAAACCATTCTTAATTTTTTTATGTATGTTAAGCGATATTGGAAAGACAATGAGTTTTGAATTCTAGGCACATAGCTATTTAAGACAATGTTCCAAAATCTGCCATTGCCTTTTCCCCCATTACCAAAAATAACAGCTTTATTAAGATATGATTCCCATACCATAAAGTTCATCCTTTAAAAAGTATACTTAAAAAGTATGTAATTAATGTGTTCTTAGTATACTCACAAAGTTTACACATGAATCATCACTACTTCTAGAACATTCTCATCATCCCAGGAAGAAAACCTATTAGCAGTGATTCCCCATTTCCCACCCTCCCTGGTCCTGACAACAACTAATCTTCTGTTTTTGCCTGTCCTGGACAGTTCATACAGTAGGTAGCCTTTGGTGTCTGTCTGCTCCTCTTAGTGTAATGTTTTCAAGAGTCACCCATATTGTAGCAGGTGTTAGTACTCTACCTCTATATTCACTATTGGTACAACCACTTAAAGAAAAAGGTTTTTCTCCAGCTTTGAGATATAATTCATATATCATACAGTTCACTCATTTACTGCATACAATTCAGTAGTTTTTAATATATTCCCAGAGGAGTAAAGCCACTTTTTTAAAAAACAGATTTTATTTTTTGAGGTTCATGGCAGAATTGAGCAGAAAGTACAGGAGGTTCCCATACATTCCTTCCCCCTGTTTACTCACACGGTATTTGTTGTTTATTTACTGAAGGAATCTTGGTTGCTTCCAACTTTTTGGCAATTATGAATAAAGTGGAGGTTTTCTGTGGACATACGTTTTCATCTCATTTGGGCAAATACCAAGGAATGAGATCGCTGGATCACGTGATAAGAATATGTTTAGTTTTTAGTTCTTTGATAGTAAGAAACTATCAAAGTGTTTTCTCAAGTGGCTGCTTCCCCACCAGCTATGTGTGAGAGTTCCTGTACAACTACTTTTTAAAACTATTTTAATGAAGATGTAGAGCATCAAGATCAAGGAACAGAACCCTGCTAGCCCCCAAGAAGTCCCCTTGGCACACTCACTTTTGAAAGTGTTAGTCATTCAGTTGTGTCCAACTCTTTGTGATCCCATGGACTGTGGCCCATCAGGCTCCTCTGTCCATGGAATTCTCCAGGCAGGAATACTAGAGTGGGCAGCCATTTCCTTCTCCAAGGGATCTTCCCAACCCAGAGATCGAGCCCAGGCATCTAACATTGCAGGCAGATTCTTTACCATCTGACCCATCAGGGAAGCCCACAATCACTTTTAACTAGTGTCTTATGACTAGAATAAAACATATTTATTATGGAAAGTGCAGGTGATACAGATAAGTAAAAAGGATTTTCATACAAATTACCCATAATCTTACCACCAAGATAACCAAAATTTAACATTCTGGTGTAACTGAATCTAAAGCTTTTCTTACAAAAGTTGAATCAAGCAGTGCAGTGTTTTACATCCTGTTTTCACCTTACAGAGGTGACATACCCTAAATTCTATGGTTTTTTGAATGGGGGACTGATGTACACAGCCATTTCCTCCTCCCCACTGTCGGCTTATTTTGGCATTAACTTGTTTCTTTTCTTTTCAGATACCTAAGGATTCATCCCCGCTTCCTCTATCTGACCGAGGCTTACCAACTGTAGCCTGCAGAGGGCGGCAAAGCAACATCTCTCTGCAGGACCATCTCTGAACCCAGCAGGTTTCAGAGCTCAGGAGTTAAAATCTTCAGGCTAATGAGATTTACCCCATAAGATGGACTTGCAGTTTCTTTTGATAGGAAAACTGCTTTTTAAAAATCTCATTAGGCAGAAGAAAGAGCCCAGGAAATATGTAAACCAGAATGACCTCCAGAGTGCTAACCTAGGGATCTCACTAATATCCTAAGTAAGGGGGTCGGGGGAAGGAAATGACTTAATTTCTAATTCTAAATGGTTAAATATATTTAAGTGAATCATTTTGATATACTTTTTTTTTTTTCAAAAAAATGATGAGCAATAATATGAATTAATTCTTTACTAACCAAGGGATAAAGGAAACATTTTTTAAATAGCACATTAGGTATGTGGGTTGTACTTTTATATTTTTTTAATCAGCTGAAAATGAATGTAGCTTTATGACCCAGTTCTCTAAGGATTTCTGCTTGATTTCAGCTGCTGGAATGAGACGGGCCTTGAACCTGGTCTGTAGAGAGGAAACAGTGAATTCCCAAGTGGGTTCTTAAATTGATTTGTTTCTGCTGAGGGAAGCAGCAAGCCTTGTTTGATTACTGTGTTAGCCAGAGAGAATCATCGTCCTACGCTAAAGCTTTCTGCACAATCTCATCAAAAAGTGAGGCAGGTGAAAGATTCACAGCCTATTCTGGATAGTCTTTTGTCTGAAATTGGGGCAAGCAATATACATTTATCCTGCATCTGCCTAGGAAGCAAATTTCAGTTAACTGGGATAACCCAAGATATTGAAAACACATAGCTTTCTTTTCACCTGCACAATATGTTTGCTCATAACCATCCATTAATGCTGGAGAGGCGTAAGGTTGTTGTAAATCTCACTCCAGCTTTTTTGCATCTAGAGATACTAAGATGCTCTGAACGAGATTTGCTCAGTTACTGAAAGTCGGTACTACCAATAATTGCATTCAAATCTGGGTCTTTTGAATTCCAAGCCATTCCCCGCCATGAATCTCATAAATGGTTACTGACCAACAGTGTATTTATCTACTAAGGCTACAAAGATACAGCTCCTTGTTCTCAAGTGGCTCACAAAAGATGTGTTATCTCGCCCACCCTCATTCCTTACCAAAAGATGTCACAGAGTCAGGCATGAAATGATAGGAGAGAAAATTTAGTCCATCCCCGATTCACTTTGTCTAAGATCCAGACTTAACTAAGGCCACAGTTTTTAAAGAGCCAGGACTAGAATCCAGGTAGATCTTCCTCCCTGTTCTTTTAGATAGCAGTGATTCCTACCTCTCTGAAGATTCCAGTTAGTAGGAAGTTAGCCTGAAGTGGAAGTCAACAGCACCCCTGGCCAAGAATGGTAACAATGTGGGCAGTGGAGACCAGGTTAGGCTGCCAGGGAGAGAGGTCAGGCTCTTTTATCACCTAATGCTGGCATGATTCATGAAAACAAGTCTTGAGGGCCTTAGGAATGTTTGTTTTGGTTGTATTTCCTCTGGAAATGAATTCTTTGCAAAAAAAATTTGCCTCAAGAGGAACCTGGCATTTCCTGAAGCTGATGCTTCTCATGTCTCTTACTTTGCATCTTTTGCTTTCTTCTAGCTTTGCAGTTCCCAACCCACTCTAAGTGCCCTGAGTTGGACTAACAGACTTCTACTAGCGGGTGCTGTCAGCTTGTCGCTGCCCTGGTTACATGGTTCTAACTGCATTCATCCAGCTTTGGCTGTGACTTTCACTCATATCCTTCCTAGTTGCTTCCACAACTCTGCTATCACAGTTGTATTATATTGTTTGCTTTTTAATTAATTTATTTACTGTGGCTGTGCTGGGTCTTCATTGCTACACACAGGCATTCTCTAGTTGCAGTGAGTGGAGGCTACTCTTCTCTGTGGTGTTCAGGTTTCTCATTGCTGTGGCTCTTCTTGCCGCAGGGCACAAGCTTTTCAGCTCAGACTCAGTACCTGGGCCCCATGGGCTTTAGTTGCCCCAAGGCATGTGAGGTCATTCCCAGACTATGGATTGGACTTGTGTCCCCGGCATTGCAAGGCAGATTCTTATCCACTGTATCATCAGGGAAGTCCTCACGGTTTTCATAAGTAGAAGTCATGAAGGCAAACAAGCACAGAATACTCAAATCTCCTTCCCACTAACTCATACTCCTTTCACGATGTTAAAACTGAGTATCCTCTCGGCTCTCCCTTAAATAATAGCATTTGTTGAACACGCTACATCCCAAGCATTGTGCAAAGTATTTTACAACGTATCAGCTCGGTTGACCCCACCAGAGATGCTTGTGCATGCATCAAGGTCAATCCTCATTGGATGCCAAATGTTTCCTGAGAGGATCAGAGGCAGGATGGATAGAAAATGCAACACTCCTAGGTAGGGTGACCAGCCATCCCAGATTTTCCAGTACTGAAGGAGTTTCCTGATGCAGGGCTTGCAGTGCTAAAATCAAGATGACTTGTTCACTCTGCTCCAAGGAAGAGCAAAGGTTGCTGCCAGCTATAATAGTTAATTCCAGATATATTATTCTTGTTGAGATTCAAGATGGTCCTCTGATGTCCAGATTGTTTCCTTAATTTTTTTTTAAATATTTGTCTGCTCCAGGTCTTAGTTGTGGCATGTAGAATCTTTAGTTGCAGCACGTGGGATCTAGCTCCCTGACCAGGGATTGCACCCAGGTCTCCTGCATTGGGAGCACAGAGTTTTAGCCTCTGGGCAACCAGGAATGACCCTGATTCCTTAATTTTTATGTCACATGAACAAAAAGAAATTTAAACTCATCAAAGAAAGCAGAGTCTTTCTTCTTATTAGAGAAGGAATACAGCAATGCACTGAAACTCTTAGGATATAGGCAGACTTGGATTTCCAAAACCCTGTCTTGCTAATTAGTGGTTAGGTGAACTTGGGCAAGTTGATTTTATCTAATTTTCAGTTTCTATAAACGAGGATAATAGGAGCTACTTCATTGGGTGGCTATGAAGATTAAACAAGTTAATGAAGCATGTATAGCTCACAGCACAGTGCCTGGCAGAGTGAGCAAATGTCAGCCATTATCACTAGGATATGGGAGGTGGGTGGGAAGGTGAGATGAGAAGCCATTCCATCTGCCAAAACCTTTGTCTTCTATTGAGTGGTCCTTTGAGTAGACTCACTCGGATCTCCCCCAGAGCCACTTTTCCTTATTGTGTACCTGTTTTGTCTTAAGAGGGACTCCCCTGGTGGTCCAGTGGCTACTTCTGCTTTATTGACTACAACAAAGCTTTTGACTGTGTGGATCACAACAGACTGTGGAAAATTCTTAGAGATGGGAATACCAGACCACCTTATCTGCCTCCTGAGAAATCTGTATGCAAGTCAAGAAGCAATAGTTAGAACTGGACATGGAACAACAGACTGGTTCCAAATCAGGAAAGGGATACATCAGAGCTGTATATTGTCACCCTGCTTATTTAATTTATATGCAGAGCACATTATGCAAAATGCTGGGCACAAGCTGGAATCAAGATTGCTGCAAGAAACATCAATAACCTCAAATATGCAGATGACACCACCCTTATGGCAGAAAGCAAAGAAGAACTAAAGAGCCTCTTGAAAGTGAAAGAGGAGAGTGAAAAAGTTAGCTTAAAGCTCAACATTCAGAAAACTTAGATCATGGCATCCGGTCCCATCACTTCATGGCAAATAGATGGGGAAACAATGGAATCAGTGAGAGAATTTATTTTAGGGGGCTCCAAAGTCACTGCAGATGGTGACTACAGCCATGAAATTAAAAGTTGCTTGCTCCTTGGAAGAAAAGCTACGACCAACATAGACAGCATATTAAAAAACAGAGACATTACTCTGCCAACAAAGGTCCGTCTAGTCAAAGCTATGGTTTTTCCAGTAGTCATGTATGGATATGAGAGTTGGACTATAAAGAAAGCTGAAAGCCAAAGAATTGATGCTTTTGAA